>NW_026067907.1:11764671-12244683 GCF_014885135.2 Alexandromys fortis | reverse complement strand
GTGCTGAGGGCGACTCCTTGTGGAGCACCACTGTGTTGAGTGTGACTCCTCGTGGAGCACCACTGTGCTGAGTGTGACTCCTCCTGGAGCACCACTGTGCTGAGACGACTCCTTGTGGATCACGACTGTGCTGAGGGCGACTCCTCCTGGAGCACCACTGTGCTGAGTGTGACTCCTCCTGGAGCACCACTGTGTTGAGTGTGACTCCTCGTGGAGCGCCACTGTGCTGAGGATGACTCCCCGTGGAGCACCACTGTGCTGAGGATGACTCTTCTGGAGCACCACTGTGCTGATGATGACTCTGTGGAGCACCACTGTATTGTGATTACTCCTCATGGAACCACCCTCAGGTTAGTCCCATCAGGAAGGACTTGCAGGTTTGTTTTCAGTGGTTTTGTTTTAGTATCATGGGGCTGACTAAAAATTGTCCCAAGGATTCACACTACCCAGGAAGCTGAAGTCAGAGGTCGAGAGCCCATGGTCCTCTTGTCACGCTTGGTCCCTACTGTGATCAGCTGGTCTTATTTACTGTCATCCGGTGCACACTTTGGCCTGAACCTGAACACAACTGTTCCATTATCCTCTGAGTAGAGCAGGCTGCCTTGAGCTAATACCCTGTCAACAAGAGAGCAATTGCTAGGAGCACGAAGGTGGCTTTGCGGCTGGTCAGAAAGGCCACCTCAGAGCCTGTCTGCTGCGTGCTGGCTTCCTTTCATCAGGCACTTTAAGGAGTGAGTTACCCAGCCTCCATTTTCTCCTGTTTTCACTGTTGCTAATCACCGGGACCTGGAGTCTATCCACATTCGCACAGGGCTCATGGGAAATCGGCAATGTGTTTTACCCACAAGCCCTCCTTCTGGCCTGCGGATTAGAAGGTTAATTGAGATTTCTGTGTGTAGGCTCTAAAGTGCTAATGCATTGCAGGTCTGTATCTTTTCCGAGCCGGGCAGGGTTTAATTGCCACTCTGAAGGTAAAGCCTGTTTGCTCCGGATGGATTACAGGGCAAGAGCCTCCCTGATAAGCCCTGAAGGATGCAGATGACAGGTACAAAGGATGCAGGTGCCACTGGGGACTAACCAGGTGATTGCGTCCTGAATCCAGCCTCATCAGTATTGATTGTTCTCGTCCTAAAACATTTGCAAATTGTTTTGCATGGATTTCAGCTTCTATTTTGAGTGGGCCATGCATGATGTCAGAATAAGTGAGAGTTTATTTTTAGAAGCAAATTGGTTTAGGTGCAAGTGGATTGTTTTCTAAAATCAGGCAGTGGGTAGAGTGGTGAGCGGCGTAGACGGACAGGGCACCCATGTATTTTCAGGAGACGTTCTTTCCGTCATTGCTTTCATTTCCACTGACCCTGAGCAGGGGCCCAGCTTCTGGTATGGCATACTCTGGGGGCGGTGCACAGTGGTCAGGCTGAGGCTCCGGGGTCAGTCTCAGATCAAAGGTCAGCCAACTGGTGAGCCTGGCACCATCACCAACACCTCCAGTCTTTACTAACTTTTCTACATGTTAAAGCTGTAAGAGTTTCGTGGAACTCACGTGGAAGCAACGCGTGCTTCACACCTCCAGTCTTTACTAACTTTTCTACATGTTAAAGCTGTAAGAGTTTCGTGGAACTCACGTGGAAGCAACGCGTGCTTCACACCTCCAGTCTTTACTAACTTTTCTACATGTTAAAGCTGTAAGAGTTTCGTGGAACTCACGTGGAAGCAACGCGTGCTTCACACCTCCAGTCTTTACTAACTTTTCTACATGTTAAAGCTGTAAGAGTTTCGTGGAACTCACGTGGAAGCAACGCGTGCTTCACAGGTGACTCACTCCATAGCGGAGGGCTGCTTCCGGGGACGATGGTGGCAGTGATGACAATGGTGGTGATGGTGGCATCGATGGCAATGATGACGACGTGAAGGTCGTGGCGATTATGGTGACGAAGACAGTGGTGATTTGTGGCTATGTGGTGGTGGTAAGGAGGGTGACTATGGCAATGGTAATGGTGGTGGTGATGATAGTGATGACCTAGGGATGTAATGATGGTGACTATGAGGATTGCTACCATCCAGGCACATCTGGCCCCGCCCCTTGGGGGCCTGGCAGAGGCATCACCCCTGCTCACATGGCAGGCAGTACCCTGGCCTGCTGTGTGGTCTCTGTGCATATGCGTTGCTGCCCTCTGTCCCTTTAAAGGCACAACTCGCCTTCTCCCTTCCCTCTTCCTCTTCTTCCTCTCTCCCACCTGTCCTCCCCCCCCCAGCTCTCTGCTTCTCTGCACCTCTATCTCTCTTTGTTTCTTTCTCTCTCTTCCCACGGGGTCACTTTATGCTTTCTTTCTCTCTCCCCTCTCTCCATGCCCTCCCCACCACTTTGGACCCAACCACCAAGGTTCAGCTCATGCTTTATCATAACGGTGATCATAGTGATGCCAGTGATGGCCACGTGAGGGTGGTGGCAATGGTACATTTAACCTCTATAAAGACCTTGAATTAGAACAGCATATAATTTTTATTTGTACATTTTTTATCATTATATCTGTCCAGTTATTTCTTTTTAGAGAATTCCCTTATCATTTTTTTTTTCAATTTCTTTTTCCATGAACACTTGTCATATGTTTGAGACTTTGGGACTCCTGCTATATAATTTTACTTTCCTTAGACTCTATATGTTTCTTTTAAAATCAATCCTAAATTACTAGAATTTCTGAGGTCACCTTGAGCTTTGGCCAAGGTGGGTATTTACACCCTGAGGGATGTGTGCGTGTCGGAAATGGAAATGAGGGTTCATCCTGAGGAGTCTGAATGGCCCGACATGATCTTGGTGTTTGAAGCTGGCCCATGCTATGGCACGGCTGAATTTTGACTCCTGTGTCCAGGCCTCTTGGGTCCTGCACTGCTGTTGACACTAGTGTAGTGTGTAGATTCCTCTCCTGTGGGGGTGTCCCAAGCTGGAGTCACAGCGCTCTCTCTGTCCTTGTGTCTTCCCACCACTGGTCCTCTCTCTGCCCTCTCAAACCCAGCTGCACCTCCGCCATTTAGCGATGACCCAGCTTCTCCCATTGCATCCTGGGAAAGCATTGTCTCCATCCTTATAAGAAATGGTTTCTTCATTATTAAGGAGTGTGAAGATGGACAAACCATCACTGGACAGCTAACTTACAATCTCTCTTTGCCCTTCTTCCTGGCCCACTGTCCCCCACTGTCTCACTTGGGGTGCAGCAGATGTGAGCCATGGTCCTCCTGGTCCCTGGCCAGAGACGGGCTCGCCTGGCCACAAAGTATGACAAACAAGGCTGTGGTTGTATACATCTTAGAGCCAAGTCCTGGGAGCTCACAGCCTTGGTCTGAGCAGTATGGAGCACCAAGGCTTTTGTATTTTAAAGAAGGGTGAGAGGGAAGAGGAAGTGAAGTGGGAGTCCTCTCTGTGTGCTGTGATTACCATTAACAAATAAAAAAACTGGACTTAGGCAGCAAAGATGCTTGGTTCTCTATTCATCTCTTAGATTGGCACACCAAGAAAGTGGCCACAATGCATACAGACACTTGGCAACCTGAGGAGGAACGACATGGAGCGTGAAGTTCCGCCAATGACCAGGGCCAGCTCGCGATCCACGAGCAGGGATCATCTCACCAGCGGGCCGTCCAGTCCCTGCCAGTCCTTCAGATGTCACAGCCCTGGCTGACCATCCTCAGTTCCTGACTATAGAGTTAAGGTCTATTAAGGTTTTAGGCCATCAAGTTTGGGGTCACTTGTCACACAGCAGTGGGTAACTGGTGCCCTTCTGTCTTTGCAGTCCCCCACAAATGTCCCAGTGGGCTGTCTTTGCCACAGTCGTTTCCCAAGACTAGGGAGTTGAATGAAACTTTCTCTGATTCTCTCATAGTGTAAGAGTTTGGAAAAATGTTTCTCTTTTCCAGACGTGCAGGGAAGGGTGATCTATGCTCAAGATAAACACAGAGAATAGAACCTATTTTTCAAGGGTGGCGAATTGCTAGACCTGTGTTTACTCTCTTTTATCTACCTTGAAATTTGGCTTCAGTTATGAAAACTATAAGTCAAAGAAGGAACTAAACAGAGAACACAGAGCCCCAAGGCAAATGCTGGCTGTTGGGCTGTTACTTGAGAACCTAGGACTGTCATGGTCACTGTGGGTTTTGTTATCTCAAAACTTAGAGGAGTGCAGATCCCAGCCAATCACAACAGACCCGAAGGAGGAGCCTTTGATGCAGCCCAGGATGGAAAAGCTGCAGGAAGCAAGTGACTTCCACGCTCTGCTCTGAACACACCCGTCTCTGGGTGGCCGGGAGGGTGGGGTCCATCTCACTCTTCACAGCACCCAAGATGGACTTCGCAGGGGAACATATCATGGTGGTATTTGCTTGCTCGTATTTAATCAGTTTACAGCTCCACATTCGCCAGACCAATCCTTCAGCAAATATTCCAGGAAAAGGGACCTGGTCCTCCACTGTCACCTCCCTAGCTTCTGTCAAATATAGTCCCACCTGAAGGTAGGCTATGGGCACTCAGCCACTGCCGGTCCCGGGATGTATCTATGGGTGACGAGAACAGCCAGCTCTGCCCCTGCAGAGCTCCTAACAGCCATGACTCTGCAGCTGTGTTGATCTTAACTTCTCTGCAAGGCTCATGCTCCTCAGGGCCGATGCTGGGAACCCAGAGGGCCGTGGTTCCTTGCCCCCAAGGTCTTCCAGTTCACTGCCTTCCTGCCTGTGCAGTGGCCCTGACAGGGTGTGTCATACCCGGTCACGGGCGGCGAGGCTTGCTTTGTCCCTCAGTGCCAATCATGCTAACCAGGCCTCTGGGCTGAGCGGCAACCTCCTTGCTCTGACTTCGCCATCTGTATTCAGAACTCAGCACTGGGAATTCCAAGGGAAGCCTTGCAGCCTGCAGCCCGATCCTGCAATCAACAATGCAGCTCGCGGCTTTCAGATCATTCCTTGGCTTTGCAAGAACAACAACAAAAAACATCAGCTGGCCAATCTATACAGCATCTCAAGAGGCAGAGATGACATTTTTCTCCCCCAAGGCTAAGTCTGGTGGATTCTAGGTACTAGAAAGCATCCTTGAAATATTTCCCCACATCTGGACTGTGGTGGCGCACGCCTTTAATCCCAGTACTCAGGAGGCAGAGGCAGGACAATCTCCGTGAGTTCGAGGCCAGCCTGGTCCACAGAGCTAGTTCTAGGACAGGCTCCAAAGCTACACAAAGAAACCCTGTTTTGGAAAACAAACAAACAAACAAACAATAAATTTCCCATAACCCACACATCTAACACCAACTCTCTGGGCCCTGCCGTCTGCCATGTCATCTGTCAGCTGGTATCAGTCCATTCCCACCTGTCCATTGTTGTGATTAAACATCACAGAACAGATACTGGAGGAAATGTTTATTTGGCTTACACGTTCTGATCACAGCCCATCATGTAAGGGAGTCGGGATGGGGACCCCGAGGCAAGAACTAAGGCAGATGCTGTGAAAGAATGCTGCGTCCTGACTCTCTGTCTACAGATCGCCCAGTCTGATTTCCAACACAGCTCAGGACCACCTGCCCAGGGAAGGCACCAGCCGCGGTGGACTGGGCCCTCCCCCCACATCAATCATGAATCAAGAAAATGCCCCTCGGTATTTCCCACAGGCCAATCCCCACAGAGGATCACGGGTCATGTCTCGGAGGGTCAGTGAGGTGGTCGGCCTGAGGGACAGCTCCTACCTTGACCAGATGATGAAGTCGGAGAGTCGGAGCATGTTTCAGCCTAAGAGATGCCAGCTGCCAAGAAAGCACCTCTGGGCAGTGCCAGACAGTGGGATGGAGGCCAGAATGCTTCAGTTCTTCCCCGTTCTTCATAGCATGAAGGAGACACTTTGTAAGAACTGTTCTGTCTTGCCTTGGTCTGGCTACTGTGAAGCAGGCAGATTGTTTGGCTAGTCACTTCCTGCTGTGACAGTCTTGTGGGCGCATATTCCGATATGCCACAAAAGCCATTGCCCCGGTTTGAGCTGATACATAGCTCTGCAGACAAGCTGTCTGCCCTTAACAAAAGCCAGGATGCCTTGCTCCTAGCTTCCTTTGTTTAAGTGTGAATTATCTGAGAAGAGGTGTTGACTGAAACTGGTCAGGATGTTTGGGGTTTCTTTCCTTATGCAATTTGAAGGTTATCTTATAGAGATGCTAATTCAGTACCTACCTGACTGCTAGACTTGACTAAAGTCCAGGCACCTGGTTGCCTAGGCAACAGCCTTTGTGTGTTGCTGCTCATTTTGGATGGATATATAAGATGTTGGAACAATAAACGGGGAGTCTGGCCTTTTCCAAGATGACCGTGTAAGTTGTGTCTGATTATTCCTCGCGACTCCGTTCCAGTCTAGTTAGAGAATCTGTGTTGGACCCAAACGGGCTCCAACACAGTCTGCTCCACCTAACAAGCTGGAAACATCCACCGTGGGCTGTGAGCCCTGAAACAGTGAGCCAAGAGAAACTTCTTTCCCTTGTCGCTGGATTAACTCGGGTATTTTGTCCCAGCAATGGAAATCCCACGTGCAGCAGTGGCGCTAATGCTGGGGGTCCCTGATGGCACATCATTCAGACGCCTTTGCCGCGTGTTTGCAGGAAGGACTGGAGACATGGGGAGATGCGAGCAGCTTGAGAATCTGGAGAATGTTCTAACAGAGCTTTATGGACATCGTGATAGAGACTTGACCAGAGTAACGGCTAAGTTTCCATGGGATTGAGAATTGGTAGGAGGTGGACTAGAGGGTGCACACACACATACTTTCTCTCTCTCTCTCACACACACAGACATACACACATACTCTTTCACACACAATATGTAAGAGCTAGCCAATAAGAGGCTGGAACTAATGGGTCAGGCAATGTTTAAAAGAATACAGTTTTCGTGTAATTATTTCGGGGCATAAGCCTGCCATGTGGGAGCCAGGGCTGCCGGAACGCAGCCCTGCCGCTCCTTCTACAACCCTCGGAGGTTCTTTGGAAATAGCAATTTCCCTGCCAAGCACAGTCTTCTGTTAGGAATATTTTCTAACTGAGCCTCTCCGCTGGTGCAAAAATCTCCAATCAAACCAGATTAGACCGAATCAAAAATGTCCGCGTTTAATGAATGCCATGCTCCCGGGTGGCCAGGAGCATTGGGGGGGGGGGAGACAGAGGGAGACCACATGCAAAACCTGAAACCACGTGTTGCTCTTTCTACCATGAACCTAAATACCCCATGGGAATGGTCCTGACCATCCTGGTGGAGGGGTCAACACTTGGCAGGCTAGGAGTTGGAGTGCAACTCAATATTACATTTTAGACTCTTTGAATATGGGGGTGTTAGAGGGCTGGGATCTCACTTTTGACCAAACATCTCAGAGACTTGGAAAAAGGGGCATTGGGTCAAGTCTGGCCACTTCCTGCAGGCATGGGGCAATGTGTGTGTGAGGGGAGCTGGGAGTTGGTGAGTTCAGGCTCAGCAAGAGGTGTGGCTGGGGAGGCATCTGGGTTGTTGTTATCCTGGAGTCCTCAGGCAGCTGTTTTTTGAGGGAGATGAGAAGGCAGGTGGTTAGGAGAAAAAAATATTATTTTTGGCCTATGAAATGCAGCTAGCCATGGGAAGGGACACAACAGCAGATAAAACCAGATTTTAGTTGGCATGTGTCCTTGATCCAGAAGAGTTGGTATCAATGGTGAAGTCCCAGGAACTGGTGCAGGTCTTTGGTGTTGTCTGGGGGAGCGCTTTGTAGATTGATCTTGGCCCAGGCAGCAGGATTGACCTATAGAATATGCTTGAAACTGGCTGGGGTTAGCAAAAGGCTCTGGAGACTGCTAGGTTTTTTGTTGTTGTGTTGTTGTTGTTGGTTTTTTTTTTCCAGACCTGGTTTTTGATAGAGCAGCAGAACTTTTTTAGGAACCTGTAAGAAAACCAGAACAGATTTACATCTTGGTGTCATAGCAAAAGACTATTGCTTTAGGTTAAGACAGTTAGGGAAATTGAGAACCCTGGATTCTTTAAGATACACCTGAAACCTGTTAGGCACACCTGTCTGTATTTTAGCAGGAAACAATATGAAGTAATAAGTTAACGATACCTTAAGTTGTCCAATGCCATTAGACAGATCTGAGAGGGATAAATGAGCAAAAATGAGACAGCTTTTTGGGTACACAGGCAATCCCAAATCCTCTCCTTGGTCCTTGGAGAACAACAGTCTTGGAAGCAGTGCTTGCTGTTAGTTGCTGAGTACAAGAGGCCCAAAGTTTTTTCCTGTGTGTTGGGGGGGCGGGATTTAGTCTACTTGTCTTGGCAGGATGAGGAGATCGATCCCACAAAAGGCATCCAGGAAGTTGAAGAGGTAGAAGGCCTCTTTTTGCTGTGTGGGTTGCTTTGCCAAACCCAAAGGCAAGGCCAGGAGGCGAAAGGTGATGTGGAAGCTGGATTGTCTGTGTTAGAGGCTCTTTTGTTAAATGCTGTACTCTCAATCTGTAGACACTTGAGAACCTGGTACCACTACCTGTTATTAAAGTGTGTGTATAAGCTAAATTCAGGTGAGTATTTTATCCAGTAAGTTACAGTTTACCAGTGCTAGTTAGTAAATGTAAGAAGATTAAAGGGAATATTTTAATAAGTTAAAGAATCTTAAAATGAGCACACATGCACACAGAAACATTTATAAAGTTACAGACTTACTGTGGCCACATTATTAGCTGACCAACCCAAAATTTGGCATAGGCAGGCAGCAAAAGCTGGACAAGCACAGAGTTGATCCCATTAAGGACCAGACTAGCAGACACTACAAGAGGGAACAAAAGCATAAGGACGAACCATCCATACAGTTTTAAAGTGGAAGGACAGGGGAGGGGGGGGGGGNGGGGGGGGGGGGGGGGGGGGGGGGGGACCAAATCCATTGTAGAGAGTCAAACAGCTGGGGGGGGGGAGGGGCCCAGAGTGATCCCAGGGTAGGGGGTAGGTGGCAGGAGCCAGCGAAGCATAGGAAACAGTTGATGGGTGAGGGCCTTTCCGAAGGGATGGGTGGTGGCTTCTGCTGTCCTTGGTGGGTGGAAAGGGAGTCAGGTTTAGATCCCCGAATCCGGAACTAGAGCTGGCCGTGCCTCTGGCAGTGGCGTTGGAGCCCCGTGGGCTAACAGAAGAGGCAGAAGTGGGAACAGGACAAACTGCGGGCTACAAATCAGTGGAGAACAAGAGGCAGAGGCAGGGGACAGGAGTGTGCATCAGAAATCGGGGGTTACAGAGCCTTAGATAGCCCCAATGTAAAAGGACTTTTTGTAAAAAGCCACTCAAGGACATTTGAGTAATCGGCTTGGAATTGTAAGGACCCATTTTAAAAGTCTATGCCCAATGGGACTCAAGTCTGTTGCAATGCATCTATCAAACAGAGCCCTTGAGTCAAAACAGGGCTACATGAGAGTGGGGGACATCTCCCCACACCCACATCCCGTCTCAGCGAAAGCCTGACTTTTGCCTTGTGGAACAGGCTCCTGGCATGATCCACAGCTTCAACAAAAGAACAAAAAGCTAATGAGTCACCCTGGGGACCCTACCGGCATAGAGCCAAAAGAAAGGGAACTCACTGAGTCCAAATTTGAGTCTGGCGGAGAGCATAGGGGATGAGCGTTTTCTAGATGGTGGAAAAAATAAACCCATCTCAGTGAAACCTCCAAGATGTTGGGAATGTTTCCTAACCAAGCCTCTCTGACAGTGCAAAACACTCTAATCAAACCAGATTAGACCGAATCAAAAATGCCCACGTTTAATGAATGTTGCACTCTTGGGTGGCCGGGAGCATGGCAGGGGCAAGACAGAAGGAGAACACTCACAAAACATATTCCTTTTTCAAGCCCAAACCTAAATACCATGTGAGAATGAGTGGTCCTGACCCTCCCCAGGGAGGGGTCAGCACTTGGTAGGCTGGGAATTGGAGTCCAAGTGCTAGGCAATTCCCAGGCCAGGAGCTGGGGTGACGCTTTCAACTCAACATTACATTCAGGACTCTTTGGATATGGGGGTGTTAGAGGGCTGGGGTCTCACTTTTGACCAAACATCCTCCGTCTCTGAATCATATCTGAATCAAATAGGCTGGGTGAGTATAGAGAACTTTGGGCGGAAGGCATGGATTGAAGACTTCCTGATAGTGGGATGGACACTGTCCAATCACAGCAGGTTGTGCGTGGCAGCCTCTCCAGTATATTCACGTACAAGCACGTACTGTTGACCATCGCGTCAGGGACTGTGCCTACGTAGGAACAGAACACAGATGAGATTCTGTGTTCCTGGCAGCTGAAACCCCACTGGAGGAAACCTACCCTTTTCACATTGGCGAGTCCAGTTGTGGCCGTGAGCAGCCAGCCAGCCAGGTGGTGCCTGCTCAGGAAAGTCCCCCGAGGGGCAGCTGGCTAAACACAAGAGGATGACAGGAGCTGTTACAGATACAGAGCCAAGGCCAAGTGCCCCCATGTGTAGAGTTGTACGGGTGTTCTAGGAGAGTGTGCCCTTCCGGGGGTGGGTGTGTCTCTCCATCACCAGTCCTGCCTGGTTAGCACATCCGGCCACTCCCTTGAGAAACCAGCCCCACTAACACCAAGTCCTAGTTCTTGAGCATCAGAATCCTGTCAGCTGTTACCTGAAGCCATTTACATCCCAGTAAACATCAACTGAGAAAATGGCCAGTTATTGTTGGGTTTTGGATGGTGGCGGGGGCGGGGGGGGAGCTGCTCAAGAGGGACAGAGAGATTATAGGGACTGAGGAGTTTATTTGAAGAGTTAATAGCGCCAGAGACAGAGAGGCAGCAGCGCACTGGGGTCTCTGCAGAGAGAAATCAGGATCCACGCAGCAGGAGAGGAAGTCTCCTGTCAGCCCTCTGAGGCTAGGGTGGGTTTCACAGCCAGCGTCTGCAGTGGGCTCTCTGATTCCCAGGCTGGAGGCAGGGAAGGGGTGGGAGCAGAGTGTGAACAGCACCAACAACCTTTGTGACATTAACTCATTTCCCAGGTGAGCGATCTGGGCCCTGGGACTCACAGACAACACAGCTGGGTGCCTCAGTTGGGTGCTTGTCTGTATCCTTGAAAGGGGAGAGAGAGCTGCTGCTGACTGTGACCTGAGCTGCAGCCAAATGCTAACATCACATTCGTACAGTTCTGCTGCTCAGCGCCTTTCCTGTGAGCTCCCAGAGAAAGCAGATGCCCGATTTCTTTATCAGCAGTGTGAGGCTCCTGGGACTTACTGCCTTCCCAAGTGCCCTCTGCAGAAAGGAACTTGTCAAAGCTCGTCCACATATGGGAACTACTGCCTTCTGGAGGACAGGGATGTGGCCAATGCCCTCTGGCCGGTGATGTCTGCAAGCCCTTTGTACAGGTCTCCAAAGCATGCTTTGTCTATGAGACAGCTTGTTTGTATCTTAGATTCAGTCCCAAGTTTCTGAATCTAGGAGCTTCTTAAACATTGTTTAATTAAAGTTCTTAACTGACTTTCTTTGCCATTCTAGAACGAGGCAATGATTTGTTCCATGAAGTAGAATGTGTTCTCGAAGTCTATTTTAATCAGTTAAACTAGAATTCCTTTATGAATTGATGACCTGGTTTGTTTTCAGGGTTAACAACGCTCAAATCTAACAGGCAGAGGCCCTGCTAACCCATTCCCCTACACTTAGAGACAGAGCCTGTGGAAAGACTTTCTTGGAATTCCAAGAACTTTCTCTCAGGCTGAGTAATTGGGTCTGACTGGAATTCTGACTGGAGTGTCCCCAAATCTGCCCTAGAGTGCACAGAGAATCAGTTTGGATCGCTTTTTCTCTAAGTCCCCTCTTTCCAGTCTTTCCCTGAGTGTGAACATAGCCTGGCTCTCTGCTGACTGAAGGAAGCCCATCCTGGCTGGCTCTCAGGTCCTAGAGAGGCTGAAGTCAGCTCGGCACAGGCAACCTGCTGTGGATATCAGCTCTTGAGTAATAAGCTGTGGAATCAGTGGAATCAAGCCTCATGCTGATTTCATCTTTGAAGTAAATCATACACAGCTTTGAAAATCAAGACAATTTTCCTCTAGAAATATCTTACTTTTATGTGGCATTTGCAACAGTGTTTATTTTAAACTCAAGACCACGCCAAAGAAAGGCATGTGATTTTTATGGTTATCAGAAAAAGCACACGGAGAGGATGCCTTTGAAGGGAGTCCGACGTTGGAGCAAACGGAGTTTGTTATGGGGTCACATCTAGTCCCTCTCAGTTGTGTCTCATCTTTCTTCGGCGGCTCCGTTTCCTCACTGTGGCCATGACAAAATACTCTGACAAATGCCACTTAAGGGGCAAGGGCTCATTCAGCTCACAGCTCTAGGTAACCCTCTCACTGCAGGGTCCGCATGGGGCGCAGCAGGCACAGTCAGTCACGTGGTCACACCGCACTCACGGTAGAGCACCTCTGAGGTGAAACAGGATCCCTAGGAGATTGCAGGCAACTTTTCTCAGCCTTGCAGGTTAGCACAGAAAGGAATGTCTGTAGAGACCAGACCGCCTGTCTCCCTTGGGCTAAGAGTTCCAGGAAGGAGAGCCTGCAGGAGAGGAACACAGGTCTGTGGCAATAACTCCCTTAGTCCCAAGCCCTCATCCCATTCCTGTAAAGAGAGATTCATAGCCGGGATCTACTGCTGGCAGACCCCTCAGTTTTCCTCAGGAGAGAGGCTACTCCTTGCTGTGTGTGCTAATAAACACATCTGTTCTGTGTGTGCTAATAAACACATCTGTTGAAGGTCAGACCCCTGTCCTTTTCGGCCTCTTGTCTCTTTATGGGGCCGCAGAATCTAACGGTCGAGAAGCAGAGGGCAAGAGACACATGCATGCTGGCACACAAAGAAGCAGAGGGCAAGAGACACACGCATGCTGGCACACAGTTTGCTGTCTCCACTCTTGTGCAGTAGGATGCCCTGGCAGGTATCGGTGTTGTTCAGAATGGAGATTCTCCTGTCTCCTCCCATCTCATCCATTAATGAGATAATCCCCGTAGACCCGCCAGAGGCCGGTCTCCCTGACGATTCCTTACTCTATCGAGCTGACAAAAATCACAGGAATTCTGGTCAGTGGACCATGAGGAAGGGAATGAATGAATGGGTGAACAAATGAATGCTGGAGAACGATCCAGAAATCTCAGCAAACCTAACAAAGGGCCAGGCAAGACAGACAAGGTGACTAGTAAGTCAGATTCCAAGAGCTTATGAATTTAATCCATGTCAGACTTTGGGGAGAAAGACATCATACAGGTCACACAAATGTGAAGACAGAATGGGGATGGGCTGGGGTAAGGGTGGGGGTGTCGATCCCACAGCCCAGCAGGACCCACACAAGTCTGGATATGGTGACCCAGCACCTTAAGCTGTAGCTGTCTGAGACTCACTTTTGCTTCATCGGTTTTAAATGTGGAATAAGGTAATTTTAAACTTTTTGTGGGTGTGACATTTTCCCAAATAGACTGAATCTTAAATTTAGATGTGGGTATTGTGTAACACGGGGAGTAAGTATCTGTGTTGTCTGAAATCTTGAATAACTAAGAGCAAGGGAGGCAGAGTGACGACTTCACTGTGTACTGGGGACAAAATGTCATCAATGGGACAGTCCCAAGTGCATCCGGCGAGGAGCAAAAGCCTCAAGATAGAGGTCAATCCTTAGAGAACGCACACACCAGCATCAGGACCTTGGGGCTGGAGAAGGGTTTCTCTAACGGGGGTTGATGACATCAGCCGTGGTAGAAAGGGAAGACAGCATTCGACAGTGCTCTGAAGAGCAAACACACCGACAGGAGATGTTTTAGCAGCTCATATCAGTGTATGAATGGGGCGGGTACTGCACGGCATCCTTCAGACCAGTCTGGGATCTCCTCAAGAGAGACAACTGCTAAACAACAGAGCCGGGCTGTTCTGTGATTTAATGGTGATGATTATCATAATTATTATAAGAGCTTCCATTTGGTTATTCAGTGGGCCAGGCACTTTCACGCACTTACATACTTCATTACTTCATTTTTAGAATAACCTGCAATATAGGTTAAAAATTTCACTTAAACGTTGCTCAATTAGTTAATTCTTTGGCTGAGTCTCTCTCTCTCTCCCTCCCTTGCTCTCTCTCTCCCTCCCTCCCCCCCTTTCTCTTTCTCTCTCTCTCACCCGCGCGCGCGCGCGCGCGCACGCGCACACGCACACACACACACACACACACACACACACACACATGCACACGAGTTAGCAGGAACACAGGGCACACGAGGAGCAGCATGCCTACAGACTGCTCACACCAGCCTGGGCCGAGGGAGAGCGTGGTGCTGATGCTAGGACAGCAGGCGCGGCTGGCTTTCTGCTCTGGGCTTCCTGGTGCTCCCTTCATCTCCACACAGCATTGTGACGTCCTCTGGAGATAAGTGCGCACCAGTGCACACACAGCTGCTTCCCTGTCTTAATGATCGCACAGAATCCCCTTCTATAAATGAGCTGTAATTTATTCAGCCAGACCCCTTTAAGGAGCGTTTGGACGGCTGCCAATCCTTGGCTCTTAAACCCCGTTTGTGCAAGAGATACCATGATTTCACAAATGGACAACTGCCCGGACTCAGCATCTCAGAGCAGATCCCCACAGATCCCTCGACCGCCTCATGCGGTTTTCTTTCCCTGGTCCAGTTCTCTGCGAGGCCATCCCTCTCTCCACAGACGCCCACTAAAGCGACACATCACAGTCTGTAGACAGGAATGAGCTGGAGCCCAGCTGCCTTCTGTAGGCCACACATTAAAAATACTGTGAAATGTAAAACAGTGTTCTCTTTTCACTGACTTTTAACAGTACAATTTTCATGTGATGGAGTTATTTTTATTTTTTAATATAGTAAACATCTTTTGAATTTCTCATTTTAGTAAGCTGGGGCGACAGCTCATCCAGTAAATGCTTGCCTTGCGAGTCTGAGGACCTGAGTGCAATTCTTAATACTCACGCTAACAAAACAAAACAGTCTAGCGGTGGTGCACGCCTTTAATCCCAGCACTTTGGAGGCAGAGGCAGCCGGGGCAACAAAAGAAACCCTGTTTTAAAAAACAAAAAACAACAACAAATAAACAAACCACCCCCTCAAACAAAACAAATGAAAACCAAAAAACAACAAACAAAGAAACAACAATAAAAAAAATAAACAAACCCTAAAGGCCCAAGTGTGGTGGTGCACACTCAATCTCAGTGCTGGTGAGACTGAGCCTGGCAAATCCCAGGGGCTAACTGGCCAGCCAGCCTACTGTCCTCGGCAAGCTCCAGGTTAGAGCGAGGACCTAACCTGCCGGGGGAATAACACCTGAGCATGACCTCTGACCTCCGCAAGCATGCACACACACACACCCTTACACACAGGAAAACCCTAACTTTAACCTCTGACATTGCAAATATCCATGGAATCCACATAACTGAAAGCTTTGTGGGGAGTAGGGAGTGCAGCGATTCTTGTAAGGTGGTGAACACTGTGGCCACCATGTACAGTTCTAGAAGTGGAATTGGGATGTGGAAGTTTACAGGCTTGTATACACGGTACTGAGGGGTTTTATCAGCCTTCATCCCACCAACAGAGAGTAAAATGCCGCCTTCCGTTCATCTTGAAAACAGTCCTGTGGAGCCCTTTCAATCTGTACATACCTGATTGCTGAAAGGGTTTATTGTAGTTTCATTTTGCATTTCTCTTCTGTTGCATACACATACACACACATGACATGCACACACACCACACGAGTCCACACGCACCACTGTCTAGACACACACATGTGACATGCACACAGACCACACACGTCCATCCACACCACTGACACCACACACACACACAGAGTTTGAAGTCCACAGTGGTGTGAGCAGGCTCACAGTTTTTCTATTTTTTTATCTAGATAACGTGCTGGATTCCTGACTCTTACGTTCCCTGTACATCAGCCTTTGTGAACTCTGCCCACCTCCCACACTGGATCTTTCCTGGGCTTCCCATTTTGTTCCGATGTTTTTCAACAACTGGATGAGGAGGAACCTTCCTGGCCCCTGGAGTTACTAATTGAGCTGACTGGCCGCTTGGACAACAGACCTGTGTCCCGGTGGGGTGTTTAACAGAGTCTGATGTTGAGTGAGACTTCTGGTTTTTGAAGACTGCAAGTCATGGCACCACTGCTGACAGGATGGACCCAGCGGCTTGCAGAAACACCCGTGGTGGCCTGGCTTCTGAGAGGAGCTTCCCTGACTCCTCCCTGGCTCATGCTGGCTATGTGACAAGGCAGGAACACCTGATCCTGAAAGCAGACATATCTGAGAAATCACAACCCTGTGGGCAACTGAGGCATAGACAAGACCTGTGGCTAAACAGAAGAGCTCTCCAGCACCCCCGAAGCTAGATGTGGGAATCTGTTGCCATGGCATCCGTGGCAGCTTCTGTTAATTTGCTTGCATCATAGAAAATGACAGGAAGTTTGTGCTTGTTGGAGCTGCTCTCTGAAAGAGGCGGCACACCTGAGGGTGTTTGTCCATGATGTCTGGTGTTTTGTTTATGCCGCATAGGACTGATCTGTGGGTACAAGGCCTTACAGAACAGAACTGGTCGGCTATCAGCACCAGGAGTTGATGGCACTTAAAATCTGTGAAGAAGCAAAAAGGAGTTTCGCCAGTCTCAGAATGGGGCACTGTTGGCACCTTCAGTCCAGCCTTGTGGCTCTAGATCTGAGGAGGATGGATCTCAACTGCCTTAAGCCTCTTGACATGGCCCTCATGGCTGTTTCAGGGCTAGGGTTGGGTGTGATACTTCAGAACACTCTTTAAAGAAACAGGTAGGCTTGACTTTTCTTGTGACACAGGATTTCTTGGTAGCGGTGGCTCCAGAAAGGTACACTAAGGCTTTCTGGGAGGAGACACCAGACCATGTCTCTTCAAGAGGAAGAAGCACCTCCTCTCAGGGGAACATGCATCAAGGCCCCCAGAGAGGAGGGGCCAGGCACACGCCTCTCGTCACTTGGTTATGGTGGTTCAGCTCCAACCTGACACAGCTCTTCTCTCCCAGCTGAGAGGTCAAGCTGGCGGTGAGAAAGACAAAATCATCCTGTCGTGAGGATCTCTCCTTCGCCTTTGTGGTTGGTACTAGATAGGAACACTTTCTGTGTAAGCCCAGGAGTCAGGGCTGAGACGGGACGATGGGAGGGAGGAGGCTCCTCAGTCATGGAGGCCATCCTTGCTCACCATGACGAGATGGCTGTTGGCTTGCCTGCCCAGTAAGAATTCCAGACAAATAGCAATCAAAACACTTCAACATACTGAAGTATGCACCAAATATTACATGGGAAATTTATATTAAACAAGTTTTAACTATAACTTTAAATTCAGATTTAACAGAGCAGAGCTGCGGAGATGGCGTAGCGGTTAGAACACTTCTGTTCTTTCGGAGGACCAGAGTTTGGTTCCTAACCCAAGTTGCCCAGTACACAACAACCAGCTCCAGGGAGTCTGATACCCTCGTTCTGACCTTCGTGGGGATGAACACACACACATACACATGTATGCATTTACACACATATGCACACACAGGGTTTTCATTTTTGATAAATTTAGCTACTTTGTCTAATTTCACTTTTATTTTCTGAGGGGAAAATCCTAGTATGCAGAAATCATGGGGTTTCATTGAGATGTTTCACTGTCTCGATTGGTTTGAATTAAACTCCTGTGAGCCCTGAGTTTCAGTAACTGAGAGTGGAGACAGAGGCCCCTCCCTCCTTTAGCTCCAAGGCACAGCACAGGACTGAGGTAAGCCAAAGGAAGCCCTAGTTCACTGGACTCTGGGAACTTCCTTCCATAGCCCCAGGTCTTTGTCCTGGTGAGTCATCCGAAACCTAGGGGCTTGAAGCTTTGGCCTGGCCCACAGCTCACCACGTGGTCACCATCGTTCCATGCCAAGCACCAAAACCCCAGTAGAAGAAGAAGAACTGCCTGCCTTCCCAGCCCCAGAGCCGGGGTCCAGGTCCTGTTCCAGTTTATTCCGGCAAACAAGCCATTCATGCTAGCTCCCCCGAGCTGCACCACTATTCAAGACACCCCAGAGAGCGCCGAGCCCTGGGACACGTAGAAATGCCAAGGTGCGTACCTTCACACATGGAATTTCCTGGCATTCCCCCTGATAAAACCAAGGACAGCAGGGAACAAAGGTCCTCCAAGGGCCTGGGACTGCACCAGACACAGTGTGCTTCTCCGTCCTGGAACGCGTGCTCTCTGGTTGAAGGGAAATTAAGGTGAGCAAAACCAGTGTGGTGACAGGACATTTTCTAGGGCTGCTTCTTCAGGACACAGTGCCTGTCCCCTGGCCTGCTGTGGCTGCCTCATCCCTGCTGTGCTGGCGCCTCCGAGGAGGAGAGCTGCGTGCTCACGGACAAATCCATCCATCCTCATCAGATGGACGCTCAAGGGCAGAAGGCCATTCCGTCAGACACCCGGGATCTGCAGAGTGTCACGAGGACCAGAAGTGCTTAACTGTCTGCGCTGTCAGTTCCCAGGGCCAGAAACGGCAAGCTTATCAGAGATACGCAGCATCTCCGAACCTCAGGGGGCCTTTCTAATCTGAGGCGCCGGATCCAAACCAGCAGAAGGAAAGGTCAGGAGTGTATTTTGAACTGGTGGACAGTTGATGTCATGAAGGATGCCCTGGCAACTGTAGACGGGCGCTCCCAGGAGGCTCTGGCTCTTCCGTTTGTTTATCTCCTTGGCGGCGATCACTGCGTCTGCGCGCATCTTCAGAATTTGCAATGTGAAGCAGGCTGAAGCATTGAGATTGGGACGCAGCTTCGAGTCCTGTGGTACAGAATCGCTTCCAGTGTGATGGTAAACCGGGAGCGTTTAATGAACCGTCGCTCCTTGACCACGGCTCGTGTGTGCACCATGAAGGATGCCTTCTTATTACCCATGGTTGGGGGTGTTTATGAGGAATTCAAGTCTGGGGGATTTTAATCCTCCAGTTCATTACACGAATCACATGAAAACCTAGGTCATAAGGGTTTCTGTAATTGTCTTTAATCCACAGCTCTCTCTTCCCAGAAATGACTCATTTCTAAATCAAAGTAGATTTAATGTCTGTCACTTCCATCATAGCTCAGAAAATGTGCCCCAAACATAGACCTGTGCCAAGTTCATCTCGTGAGCCTTCTAAAAGCTTTAGGACTTAGCTCCAGAAAATCCCAGGCTGGCCCGTCAGGTGATGGCCACCACAGGTGAGTGCGCCGTTTGGAAACAAAATTATTACCATCCAGTTTCTCAGCCTTGTAACGGCGTAAATGAATGCAGACAGATTGTAAAAATATATACAGTTTTAATGGAGAAATAGACTTACAGAACCACCGTTCCTGCGGAGACCAGGAAAGCAGAAGCAGCATCTGGGAGCACGCTCGCCAAATTTATAGGCAAACATTAGCCCGAAGTGAACACGCCCCCTAAGGGGCGGGACTTGTCCCTACACAGCCTTGGTTAACAGAAATGGGATAAAAACTTGGGAAAACAAAATCAATACGTTTTTAGAGTTCCCTTTAATGTAGGTCAATACAGCCAAGAAACTGTCTAACTTAGGTTGTCTAAGTCAGAATTCCTACATCACATGCAGGAAAATGTTATTAAAAAACGAAACAAAACACCAATTACTTATGGATTTGGTTCTTACCTCAGAAACACTCTGCACCTTCAAGGTGTTAAACTGGAGGCAGCCTTGGGCTCAGTGGAGGTGTGCCAGCAGGTGGCATCCCCAGCTGCTGAAGGACAGGGACTAAACTCTGGTCACTGCAGGCTTGAAAAGTACAGTTTAAAACCAGAGCACAGCTGGGCTGGTGGCCTGTGGCTGTAGCTGTAGCTATTCAGGTGACTGAGGCAGGATGACCAAAAGACATGCCTGAACAACAGAGTGTGTTTAAGGCCAGCTAAGTAACTTAGTAAGACGCTGAAAAAAGAAGGGAAAGAAAACTATAAAGGGAGAAGGGACAGAGTGCGGTTGTACAGCGTGGTGGTAGCACGGTGGCAGAGTGCTTGTGTGGCCTCTGTGTCACTCTCAGTTCAATCTCCAGTTCTACAAAACACAAAACAAAACCAACAAAAAAGCATAAAACCCAGCAAATGTCAACAGCATCGTGGCTAGACTCACTCTGACAGACAGATGGCTGCCGACTCTGTAAAGACAAACTGAACAAACGCAGGCCTCAGGATGGGGCTCCCCGTGGACAGCTGCGAGCTGGGCCACGAAAGCCTGAAGTGTGGACACGGGAGGACCGGTAGATGCCCCGGAAGTGGCTGCCCCGGAAGTGGCTGCCCCGGAAGTGGCTGCCAACTCTGAGACGAATGAAGTGTGTGGGTCCTGGGCTCCCATGGTATAATGAACGAAAGAAATACAAGAGCCCAAACACCATCAAGGATAGAGATTCATTCAGCTGTGTGAACAGATATCCACTAGAAAAGCATGAAATAAATACATAAACAAAAAACAAATGGAGCCCTTTTAATTTGGTTTAAATTGGCTTCTCCTACTTGAATGACAAAGTTTGGCCCAAAGTGGCCTCCGTATATAGTGAACTGCAATCTATCTTGATGTGTAAGCAGGCTGTATCCAAACTAAGTGTGTACATGGTAACCAAGCAACCAAGCCTCTGCCAATCACAGCAGCCAAACCCTCAGCTGGTCCTCAGTCTGAAGGCTCTTAAATTATGCACAAGTAAAACAGAGGGGGACTGCACTAATCGGGGGGGGGGGGGGGGGGGGGGGGGGGGCTGTGTGGACATACATGGACTTACTTGCGAATGAACACAGCTCACCCTAACTGCTAGAGAGCACTGAACCCCTTGGTCCTGAAATACTGTTTCTAGGAACTTTTGTTTGTTCAAATAACCCTGGCTAAATCTGACCAAGGTCAGGTTTTCTGGCCTGCTTGGGAAGAAGTTTGATTTTTCTCCAGCAAGCTCAGGACGGACTGAGAGGCTAAAGATGTTTACAACTTTTCAGAAGGCCATGAGAAATCCCTTGAATTTGGGAGAGACTTTTTTTATTGAGGGTTTTCTCTAGATAGAATGGAACCATTTGGCTCCCGCCTGCCATTTCTTTGCTTTCCTAAGCCATGCTTCTTGGGGTTCTCGCTGGCCGAGACAGTAGTCAGCTCACACACTACAGGTTAACCCTCTAAAATACTAGCCCCCAGATGTCAAGAATTTCATGACTAATGCTGACTTCTGGTCTATGGTTCTCAGAGCAGGGCTGGCCATATAGATAGCTCCATGTGACTGGAGACTGGGCAGGAGAGCCGGGCAGTGTGCAGGGAGCCAAGCTTGGCCAGGCATCCCGAATGCTTTTTCTTTAATTTATTTATTATTTTTTCCATACCAATCCCAGTTCCCTATCACTCCTCTCCTCATGCTCTCCCTCCTTTCTCCTATCCCACCCCCGTCTGCTCCTCAGAGAGGGTAAGGCCTCCCCTGGGAAGTCAACTAAGTCTGTCCCATTGACAGAATTGTTGAGGCAGGACCAAGCCCCCGCTTCCCCCACCCCTGGGCTTAAGCCGAGCAAGGTATCCCTCTATAGAGAATGGGCTCCACAAAGCAGTTCATGTCTTAGAGTTAGATCCTGTCCCACCGCCAGTGGCCCCATACACTGCCCAAGCCACACTGTTGTCGCCTGTATTCAGGGGGCCTAGTTCGTCATACGCAGGTTCCCCTGCAGTCAGTCCAGAGTCAGTGAGCTTCCACTAGTTCAGGTCAGCTGATTCTGTGGGTTTCCCCATCATGACCATGACCCCTTTTTTCATATTATAGCTCACCCCTCTTTTCTCCTGGAGATCAAGTTGTTTCCAGGTTCTGGCTATGATAAATAATGCGACTATGGACATAGTTGAGCACATGTTCTTGTGGTGTGATTGTACCTCTTTTGGCTCAAAAGTGGTATCGTACGGTCTTGAGGTAGGATGATTCCTAATCTTCTGAGAAACTGCCATCCTGATTTCCACAGCAGCCACACAAGTTTGCATTCCCACCAGCAATGGAGGAGGGTTCTGCTTACTCCACATCCTCTCCAGCATAGGCTATCTTTAGTGTTTTTTATCTTAGCCATTCTGGACGGTGTAAGATCCAATCTTAGAGTTGTTTTGATTTGCATTTCCGGGATGACTAAGGATGTTGAGCATTTCCTTGGATTCTTCAGTTGAGATTTCTATTTAGATCTGTACCCTATTTTTAATTGGATTATTTGGTAGTAAGATGTCAAGTTTCTTGAGTTCTTTGTCTGTTTTGAAGATCAATCCTCTGTCAGATGTGGGGTTAGTGAAGATTTTTTCCCATTCTATAGGCAGCCATTTTGTCTTGTTGACCATGGCTTGCTGTGTATTGCCTTCATTATGTTTAGGTATGTTCCTTGTATCCCTGACCTCTCCAAGACCTTTATTATGAAGGGATGTTGCATTTTGTCAAAGGCTTTTCAGCATCTAATGAGATGATCATGTGGTTTTTATTTTTCAGCTTGTTTATATGGTGGATCACGTTGACAGATTTTTGTATGTTGAACCATCCCTGCATCTCTGGGATGAAGCTTACTTGATCATGGTGGATGATGGTTCTGATGTGTTCTTGGATTCAGTTTGACAGTATTTTATTGAGTATTTTTGCATCAATGTTCATAAGGGAGATTGGTCTGTAATTCTCTTTCTTAATTGTGTTTTTGTGTGGTTTGGATAACAAGGTAACTATAGCCTCGTAAAAAGAGTTTGGCAGTGTTCCTTCTACTTCTATTGTGTGGAACAATTTGAGAAGTATAGGTATCAGCTCTTTTTTGAAATTCTGGTAGAATTCTGCACTGTAACCATCTGGTTCTGAATTTTTGAGGGGGCGGTTGGGAGGCTTTTGAAGACTGTTTCTATTTCCTCTTGGGTTATAGATCTATTTAATTTGTTTATCTGGCCTTGATTTAATTTTGGTATGTGGTATTCATCCAGAAAATTGTCCATTTCCTTTAAATTTTCCAATTTTGTGGAGTATTGCCTTTTGGTTAGTTCGGATAAAGGTTTGCTTGCTAATCTTGTTGATTTTCTTGAAGAACCAACTCTTTGTCTTATTGGTTCTTTGTATTGTTTTCTTTGTTTCTATTTTATTGATTTCCAGCCCTTGATTTGATTATTTCTTATCACCTCCCCCTTCTAGATGAATTTGCTTCTTTTTGTTCTAGATCCTTCTGGTGGTCTGTCAGTTTGCTAGTGTGGGATTTTTCCAGACACTTTATGTACATTTAGTGCTGTGAACTTTGCTCTTCACACTGCTTTCATTGTGTCCCATAAGTTTGGGTATGTTGTATAGTCATTTTCATTGGATTTTAGGAAGTCTTTAATTTCTTTCTTATTTCTTCCTTGATCCATTGGTGATTCAGATGAGCATTGTTCAATTTCCATGTGTTTGTGGGCTTTCTGGAATTAGTGTTGCTGTTGAATTCTAACTTTAAGCTGCGGTGTTTGATAAGACACATGGGGTTATTCCAATTTTTTTTTTCTCGTGAGATTTGCTTTGTTACCAAGTATATGGCCAATTTTTTAGACGGTTCCATGAGGTGCTAAGCAGAAGGTATATTCTTTTATGTTTGCATGAAATGTTCTCTTTTTTTGTTTGTTTTTTTCAAGACAGGGTTTCTCTGTGGTTTTGGAGCCTGTCCTGGAACTAGCTCTTGTAGACCAGGCTGGTCTCAAACTCACAGAGATCCGCCTGCCTCTGCCTCCCGAGTGCTGGGATTAAAGGCGTGTGCCACCACCGCCCGGCTGGATGGAATGTTCTATAGATGTCTGTTAAGTCCATTTGAGTCATAACATCTGTTAGCTTTCTTATTTCTCTGTTAAGTTTCTGTCTGGCAGACCCGTCCAGTGGTGAGAGTGGGGTGTTGAAGTCTTCCACTATTAGTGTGGGGGGCATTAATATATAGTTTAAGCTTTAGTAATTTTTTTTGCAAATGTGGGTGCCATTGTATTTGGGGCATAGATGTTTAGAATTGAGATTTCCTCTTGGTGGATTTTTCCAGTGACTGATATGAAATGTCCTTCTTTGTCCCGTTTGTTGATTTTAGCTTGAAGTCTATTTTGTTAGATATTAGGATAGCTACACCCACTTGTTTCTTAGCTCCATTAGATTGGAAAATCTTTTCCCAACCCTTTACTCTGAGGTGATATCTGTCTTTGAGGCTGAGGTGTGTTTCTTGTATGCAACAGAAGGATGGATTCTGTTTTCGTATCCAATCTATTAGCCTATGTCTTTTTATAGGCAAATTGAGTCTATTTATATTAAGGGATATTAATGACCAGTAGTTGCTAGTTCCTGTTATTTTTGTTTTTCATGGTTGTGGTGGTGGTATAATGTGTGTATTTCCCTTCTTTGTGATTTGCTGCTATGAAATCATCTGTTACCCGTGTTTTTGTAGGTGTAGCTGACTTTCTTGGGTTGGAGTTTTCCTTCTAGTACTTCTAGTAGGGCTGGATTTGTGGGTAGGTATTGCTTAAACCTAGTTTTGTCACAGAATATCTTGTTTTCTCCATCTATGGTGATTGAAAGTTTTGCTGGGTATAGTAGCCTAGGCTGGCATCCATGGTCTCTTTGTGTCTGCAGCACATCTGTCATAGGCCTTCTGGCTTTCATTGTTTCCATTATGAAGTCAAATGTAATTCTCATAGGTCTGCCTTTATATGTTACTTGGCCTTTTTCCTTTGCAGTTTTTAATATTCTTTCTTTATTCTGTATTTTGATTGTTATATGGTGAGGGGACTTTGTTTTTGGTTCTATCTATTTGGTGTTGCATAAGTTTCTTGTATGTTTATAGGCATGTCCTTCTTTAAGTTTTCATCTATGATTTTTTTGAAATATATTTTCTGTGTCTTTGTGTTGGACAACTTCTCTGTGTTTTATCCCTATTATTCTTAGGTTTGATCTTTTGATGGTGTCCCATATTTCCTGAATATTTTATGTTAAGATTTTGCTGGATTTAATATTTTCTTTGACCCATAAATCTATTTCCTTTATTATATTTTCAGTGCCTGAGATTCTCTCCCCCATCTCTTGTATTCTGATGTTTATGCTTGCATTTGTGGTTCCTGGGTACAATCGTTTACCCAAATTTTCCATTTCCAGAATTCCCTTGGTTTGTGTTTTCTTTATTGTCTCTATTTCAGCTTTCATGTCTTGAATAATTTTTTTACTTGTTTGTTTTTTCTTGTTTTTCTTTAAGTGATTGGTTGATTTCTTCCAATTTTTTTTTGTTTTTTCCTCTGCTTCTTTAAGGAAGCTTTTTATTTCCTCTTTAAGGGCCTCAATCATTTTCATAAAGTTATTTTAAAGGTTGTTTTCGCCTGCTTCATGTGAGCTGGGATGTTCATGTCTTGCTGTTGTGGAACCTCTAGTTTCTGCTGGTGCTGTACTATTCTTTGTGTTGTTGAGTGTTTTCTTACTTTGTTGTCTACCCATCTCTTCTCTCAACCGGTGTAGGTGGAGCCTGTGCTTCAGGGGTCCCTCTTCTTCTAATTGGTGTAGTTGGGGGCTCTGGCCCTGTTGAACACTCCTTCAAGTGCAGGCAGAGCAGAGCCTCTGGGGAGTACTTCTCCAGGTGCTAGCTGGCCCAAGGCTCCAATGGTTGCTCCTCAAGGTGAATGCAGGACTAAGAGGCTATCGTTCCGGTTTCTGCCACTCCTGGGCGGGTCAGTTGCTCAGGCCTCTGGTGCTCCCAGGCAGGTCATTCCCTTGGGTCTCTTGCCTCTTGGTCTTGCCATTTGTGAGGGGCTTACACCTTTCACACGTTCTTCAGTGGCAGCTCCACTGAAGTCCCAGCAGGTCCCACGATGCCATGGCAGCATGTTGCGCTGGCTTCTTGTAGTCTCCTATTATAAGGTGAGCTCTACGAACCTCTGATGTCTGGGGGATTTGCTGACCCATCTCTGGGCTCCTTTTGTGTCACCCACATGGCCACACAGCACTGTCCTGGGACCAGCATTCTTCCCTGATAACCAGCGTTCTCTGTTTTCCAAAGCAGATGTTTTGCTTTGTTATGCAGACAGTTTTTAACCTTCCATTTTTTCTGAGGTTCCTCTAAGAGCTAATCCAGAAGTGGAGGGACCCTAAATTCATAAGAGGAGGAGAGGCATTTGCGCCCCTTCAATGTGCTTGGCACTGGAGCTTTGAAACGCACCCCAGCCTGGTCCTGCTCCTAAGTGCACAGCATATGTGTGCACAAACCTGCCACCAAGGTAATGATGATTCCAGCAGCTCCTAAGGCTGGGTCCAGATTCAGAGTTTACAGAGGTGAGCAAGCTATGAGGTCCGTAGTGTGGGCCTTAGTCCAACATGCCTGATGTCCTTAGGAAAAAAGAAGAAACTCAGACAAGGACAGATAGGGAGGGACAGAATATGAAGAGGCACAGAAAGGAGATGATGTCATTTGTAAAGCCGCAGGACAAGCCAGTCATGCCAACACTTCGTTTTGACTTTCAGGTTCCAAAAGTGCAAAAATTACCCCCTCTCTTCTCTCTCTCTCTCTCTCTCTCTCTCTCTCTCTCTCTCTCTCTCTCTCTCTCTCTCTCTCTCTCTGTGTGTGTGTGTGGTATGGGTGTATGTATGGGAGAGAGAGAAGTGTGATACACACATTTTATGCACGGGTGTGTGAGCACATCAAACACGTCGAGGGTCACTGGGCACATCTGCTGCTCAGCCCTGAGGGTCACCGTGAGCAGGCTTTCTGTCCACAGCGTGCTGACACCCAGATTCTCTTGTGTATCAGGAGACTCCGTCAGGCCAACGGTGGCTGGTTCATCAGCTTCCACACCTGCTTTGGAAATGTGCTCCATTAAGGATCTGTAGCCAACGCTAGCTCTGTCCAGCAGCTCAGAGTAACACATATCACGAAAGGAAAATTCCCACCCCAGGCCTCTCCAAGACACCTTCTCCTCCTCCTTGAATTTAACGACAGGAGTCCTAACTCCCTGTGGAGGTAACCTGGGTCCCTTTAGAACAATTACACCCTTTAGAACAGATCACCAGACCCTGGAATGTGCCGTGCGTGCCCTGGGCCAAAGGAGTGGAAGTTTCCTCCTTCCTTCAGGCCTCCTCAGCTGCCACTCCTTGCTCTCCACATGGAACCTCAGTTTCCTTCAGCCTGGTAGCTGAGTTGGTGGATGGGGGACATACAGCTCTAGACTAGGGCACAGCGGAAAGGGCACAGTCAGAGCCAACCCCGTGTCTTGTCTCTGCTTTCAAATTCCTGCTGGTCTTGTTCACCTCCACCACTGAGGGAAATCAGGGCAGAAACTCAAGACAGGAACCTCAAGGCAGGAACTGAGACAGAAACCACGGATCCCTGCTTTACTGTCTTGTTTGGTTTGCTTCCTTATGCATCCCAGGACAGCCTGCCCTGGGTTAGCATTGCCCACCCCGCCATGGGCTGTGCTTACCTACACCAATCATTGATCAAGAAAACGTGCTGTAGACTAGCCTACATGCAGTCTGATAGAAAACGTGCTGTAGACTAGCCTACATGCAGTCTGATAGAAAACGTGCTGTAGACTAGCCTACAGGCAGTCTGATAGAAGCATGTCTTTCCAATTGAGGTGCCTTTCCCCAAATAACTCTAGCTGTGTCAAGTGGACAAAAAGCAACCAGGACAGCTCCTTCCCAAGAAGACTGTTATCACTGGAGGGTGCCCAACCCCCAGGGTGCCATAGCAAAGACAACCCATGGACACACTAAAGGACGTGGTGTCCACAGGACCACACTAAAGGACACAGTATCCACATGGCCACACTAAAGGGCATGGTGTCCACAGGACCACACTAAAGGGCAAGGTGTCCACACGGCCACACTAAGGACATGGTGTCCACAGGACCACACTAAGGACATGGTGTCCACAGGACCACAGTAAAGGACATGGTGTCCACAGGACCACAGTAAAAGACATGATGTCCACAGGACCACACTCTTTCCTTCTAGAGATGCTCAGGAGTCTGCCTTTGCCTCTCCCAGCCGCTGCTGATAAGACCAAAATTCTTCTGTCCTAAATTTAGTCACAAGTCAGAGCACAGTAAGGAGAGATAAGAAATCATTCAACTAAGAGCTCTGATAACAAACACAGGCTGCTCCACATCCTAAAGGTATGTCATCAGTCACAAACGTCTCAGAAGGGGTCCATCAGAGTGCCATGTCCACTTATGGCCTTAGCCAGCCAAAGGCTCAAGTGCTGCTTCTGCTTACGGTCAGTTCCCGGCTCACTGGCCCTCAACTGTTCTTGCTCTGTGTTGTCCTGTCCTCCTTACCACAGCCAGTTAGGATCAATGTAAAAGGTTAATGCTTCCTGTTAACACACTGGGGTTTCACAACTGCTGCTTCCCCCAGAAGTCCCTGCAGTCCATTGATGACTTCATCTTGAGTTCAGAGACCCAGTTGCCCAGAGAGGTCACACTCACCAGGGTTAGGACTTAGATGTATCTTTTGGGGACACATGATTCAACTAAGCACAGTTTCCCAGGACTGAGAGGCGATCTGGGAGGGGTGTCCAGCATGGGGTAGAGAGAGAGGTCCCCATTTCACCCTGACCTCATCCATGGCAGCCAAGTCTAAGGTACACAACTCGTGCCTGCTCTCCTAGGCTTCTTCAGCGAGCGCTGGGCAGGTCAGAGGTGCTGTCTCAGCCATTTCTGCCCAGTGGGAATCTTTGAAGAAGGGAATTCTCAGCACACTGCAGACAGAGCCTCCTCTGTCTCCTTTCAGAAGCTCAGCACAAGGATTTCTGCAAAACTCCAGAGTTCCTGGATATCCACAAGTCCATGTGGGTCAAACTTCCTGACCGTCCTCCTAAGGAGTAAGCACTCACCCTACAGTAAGCATGTCAGATAAACTCTGGGTTGGGCTGAAACAGACACTGGCATACACCTGGCATAGGTGGCGTTGTCCTGACAAACCCACAGTGGTCTTGGCTGCAGAGCAGAGCAATGTGTGGTATTATCCATCATGGAGCCTGGCTGTGTTTCTAATATAATGTGGGAACACACAAGTTTGGCTACACCATCTGTTCTGTGAAGTCAGCACTTCTCAGAGCCCTTTGCTACATTAATGTCCTTTTGTTCTGTAAATGTATGTTGACATATGCATTTATGTGTACATCTGTGTGAAGCATATACTTAGACAAATGTGTGTTGTGTGTGCATAGACTGTTACAGAATATGTGTGTATGCATATCTACATATTTGGACAAGTTTGTGCATATATATTCTTTTATGCGTATGTACATATATCCACATGAATGTAAGTATATAAATGAATACATGATGTGTGTGTATACCTTTGCCTATACCTATATGGAAGCATGTGGGCATGTATGTGTGTGTATAACTGCACAGATGTGTGTGTATATGTGTGCATGCTGTTAATCCCACTGGTCAAGAATAAGGCTACTACCACAATCTTAAGAAAAATTTGAAACAAGATTTAATCAAATGCTGGCCAGGAGGATGGGCTCTGGCCAGGACCACTCTGGGAGTTTCCCCAAAATGGCCATGAGTTACATTTTACAGAGGCTTTAAAAACAAACCCACAATTCACTTCATGTCTCATTAGGTCCAATCAGGGGCAGGCATACATCCTGGTGTATTTCCTGCCCAGGTACCTCCTGCCTGTGTCCAATCAGGGGCAAGCATACATACTGGTGTATTTCCTGCCCAGGTACCTCCCACCCACATATGGTCAAGCACCTCTGGTTCAGATGGGTCAAACAAACTTGTCTAAGGAGCGAAAACATAAATGATAGCCTCCAGCACTTAACTATGATTCTCACAATGCCTGCATGGATGCAAGTGTTTGTGCGCATGTATACATGCATGGATGTGTGTGCACATGTGTATGTATATGTACATGGATGCATGTTTACACACATATTATTTACTTTACTAGATTTAGTGTCCTCTACTTTACATACATATATGTATATGTCTATTCATATGTATATATGCGTATATATATATAGGTCATTTATCAACAGTGAGGATGTTCATTCTGTAATCCAGCTTAAATGCCTTTATCCTGAATACACATATGGAACTATCCCTTTCTCTGATCTGTGGTCGATGTGTGAGGATAAGGGGCCCCCAGAACACACATCCTGTTGTCTCTGCGAGGATGAGAATCTGGCACCTGAAGGACCAGGAAGTTCCAGGCCCTTTCTATGGGACAAGTTCCAGCTCTGCACGGCCCCATTTCTCCACAGTGAGGCCCCAAGCCTGTGAGGCTAGAGCCAGGCCGCCTTGGGAGCTGCCTGTCCAGGAGTGTAGCACCTTGGCTCCACAGCTCTCAAAGATCTCCGTCTTCCTTACTCTAACTTCCCACCTTCCTGTCTGGCACTGTCCAAAGTCACACGTTCCCAACATCATGATGTGGGGACAAGAGGGCAGAACTGCTGTGTGCTTGCTCGCTGTGACTCCCTGTGTGTGGCTCTCTGTGACGTTTTACTGGATGCCAGGAGGCCAGCTGGGCCCTGCCCTAGAGACTATTCAGCTGTGAGTTGGTATCGAGAGGATGGACTTTCCCTTTAAGGACAACTTCAGTGTGTTCATCACCTCAGGGTTCGATAGGGAGGCACATAAAAAGCATCAAGATAAGTAGGAAGCAGACTGCTTTAAACCTCGTGCTGCCTCCTCTTTAATTGTTGCTGACTTTTCAGGTGCATCACTTCATGGAGGCTGGGAAATGAGGAGAAACACACAGAGCCAGAGAGACAGAGAGCAAAACACAGGGGAGGGGAAGAAGAGCGACAGCAAGGGGAAGAGAGAGGGGGAGACAGAGAGCAAATGTGCACACACACGGGGCAGAACAAGCTATCCCCTTGGAAATCACACCTCTGCTTCTTCCTTCCTAAGTGTACCCCTCCTTCCAACAGCACTACCAGCTGGGGACCAAGCATGGGTCTTTGAGTGATATTCTACATCAAACCATAGCATTTAGGAAACATTTATAAGCAGGGTGGGAAATCCTTCCGAGAGCTTGAGGAAGCACAAGCTTCTTTCTTAACATCATTGCTCCTGTTGACTTGAGGTCGACACAGTTGAAAGAACTCCAAAGCTCTTTCCCCTCACGAGTGGGACACTGTTCTCAGATAATAATAATAATAATAATAATAATAATAATAATAATAATAATGACAGATGTAATATAATAATAATAATAATGTAACAGGGGGGCTGGAGAGATGGCTCAGAGGTTGAGAGCACTGACTGCTCTTCCAGAGGTCCTGAGTTCAATTCCCAGCAACCACATGGTGGCTCGCAGCCATCTGTAATGAGACTGGTGGGTGCCCTCATATGGCCAGCAAGCATACGGACAGAACACTGTATACTAAATAAATAAATCTTTTAAAAATAATAATAATAATGTAACAGAATGTCTGAGTGCCTTAAAATACGCAACCTGAGACTTTTCCCAAGCCAGTCTGTGCCAAATGCTGCCCTTCACTGCCTCGCCGCTGTCCAGCACGCTCAGTGCTTCCTCCTGGTGACCCCTACTCCTGGGAAGCAAGCTCAGCTTCTCCACCGGTCCTGCCTTCATATCCCCATGGCAGTAGCAAAAGCTTCCAGAGAGATAAGCTAATACAATGCAAAGCTGTTCAGCAGTAAAAAGAGCGCAGAACAAAACAAAACAAACCCCAAACTATGAATTGTTGGCATGGAAGAGAGCTCAGGCTAAAGACATACAAATATGCTTGATAAAATCATAGAAGGAATTTCCCCAAATTAAGGGAAAAGCTGATGATACATAATTCATCTTTCTCTTCTGTTGTCCTTCAAAGCCAAACTTACCCAAAGCAAAACCCACTTTCTAACAATGGCATCTCTCTGTCAAGAGCAGCTGAGCATTTGGGGGTGTTACACCTCAGGGGGGAGTGTAACACATGGGAATCAGAAGCATCAGCACCCTGAGAAACAGGGCAAGGGAACCTCAGTCCATTCCCCTGCCATCCCAGGAGCAAATTAGAGATCAACAGACAGGATGGATTATTTTTATTTAAACTTTAGCAGCTTCACAGCATCCCAAAGGCACCCAGTGACTGCTGAACTTCTTGCCTGTCCTCAAAGTTTACTCTCAATTTTTATGCCCCCACCCTCCATTTCCCCGTTTATCCCACAGAGGGATTTCATGTTTGGAGGAATGCGGGCTTCCCTGTCAGATTTAATGATTTTATTGCTTTCATCATCGGTAGCTGGCTAAACCACAGTGACTCAGGGTTTTGAAATCACCTCCATCATTCCACATGTGTTTAGGCACAGGAGGAGAGAATGCACAGCCCTAGCAGCCCACGCTAGCTGCGGTTCAGGCTCCAGGGCCCTCCCTCCAGGACCTGGCAGGCTTCGAGGGCCTCTGCTGTGTTTTTGCAGTTGCTGGCCTTGACATTTTAGTAGGATGGCTGCTCTACTGGGCTTTTAAAATATCTCTTCTTGCATCAAATTAATCTTTTGTGCCACCTTGTTTCCCTCACATTCCCACTGCCTTGGCAGCTAGAAGCGGCATTGTTCCAGTGAGCCTGAGAGGATGGGGGCTCCCCCCCCCCCCCGCAGGTGGAAGAAGCTGCCTGCTCCCTCCACCAAGACCTTCTGTGCTGGAAGGGTAGGCTCATTAAGGCTTTTCCCAGAGCACACCACAAAAGACGGCTGGGAAAACAAAAGTAAGATGCTGGATCCCGCGGCAATGCCTTTGTGGCTCTGCTGGTGCGAGAATCGCACAGAGACGTGGATTCCATCTATTGAATGTGGAGTCAGGCAAAGGGCGGCCCAGAGAGGAGGGAGGGGCTTGAGAGATTCAAGGCCATTCAGTTAGCAGGGCCCAGTGGTCCTTGGTGCTTACTGAATGCCTGCTGGGGGGAAAAAAAAAAAGGAAGAAAAACGAAAAAAATTCTGGGATTGCCAAGGAAAGAAAGCAAGAATTTAATCTCTCAGGACAGCAATACAAAAGAAAGTAAAGGAATGTCACCCTCTCAAAAGTGTCCTAAGTGTGTAAATCAGGAAGCCACATCTCAGTCCGCAGAGCTGTCACTGCTAGGTCAGTGTAGACCTGGGCACTCCGTCAAGCCTTGCTCTGTCTGCATCTTTCCTCCAGTCCCCTGGTGTCCTCTGCTGGGGGAGCAGCCTGGTCGCCTGCTCTTCTGTTCCTCTCTGACTAGTGTCACTTACAGAACCAGACTCGCTGCTGTGAGGGACAACAGAGGCAGGACAGGAAGGAAACATTTGCCTTTTGAAGTTCTGTGTTCCTGGCATTGTTGGCTAAAGACAGGCTGATTGTGGTTTTAAGAACTTACTGGGAGACCATCTGTAAGCGGAGACTGCTCGTTCATTCCTGGCTGCCCAGATCTGAAATAATCACACAGAAACTATATTAATTACAACACTGTGTGGCCAATGGTTCATGCATATTTCTAGCTACCTCTTACATCTTAAATTAACCCATTTCTATTATTCTGTGTATCACCACAAGGGTGTGACTTACCAGGTAAAGTTCTGGCATCTGTCTCTTTCGGCAGCTACAAGGCATCTCCTTGACTCTGCCTACTTTCTCTCTGTATCTCTGTTCAGATTTCCTGCCTGGCTTTAATCTGCCCTGCCATAGGATCAAAGCAGCTTCTTTGTTAACCAATGGTAGTAAAACATATTCACAGCATACTGAGGGGAATCCCACATCTACCATTGATGTGGGAGTCCCCTGTGTGTGCTGTGATTACCATAAATGAATAAAGAAACTGCCTTGGCCTGTTGATAGGGCAGAACTTAGGTAGGCGGGGAAAACTAAACTAAATTCTAAGGAAAAAAAAAGGCAAAAACTCCATGGATCTGCCACCAGAGATGTGCTGAAACTTTGCTGGTAGGCCACGACCTCGTGGTAACACACAGATTAATGAAGATGGGTTAAATTAAGATGTGAGAGTTAGCCAATAAGAAGCTAGAGCTAATGGACCAAGCAGTAATTTAATTAATACAGCTTCTGGGTGATTATTTCGGTTCTGGGTGGCTGGGATGAACAAGCGTTTCCCTACCACAAGCCATCTTCCTTTTGAGCATGTGATGGCCTAGTTTCCAATCCAGCACCATCAGTGATCTAGATCTATGACTCCTCAAATCCTTGCTGTTCCTCGGAATCTCTTGGTGCTGCTACTTCAAGATCTTAAAGTCAGGGCATGTCTGCGAAGGATATTCAGCAGCACATACGTGTGTGTCTGTGAGCTCATGTGTGTGCTCACACCACACGCGTGTGCGCGCGCACACACACACACACAAGTGTGCTTTTGGTGGGGATGACTCACAATCTGTACAGCCACCTAGGAAGTGCACATCTTACTGATGCTGACCAACACAGTTCACACACTCAGCCATTTGTCTGTTTTATATTTACTGAGTCCTGCAGATTCTCAGGGCACTGTGGTGTTTGTGCTTTCTTCTCTGGTTAGCGTTCTGCTCAGGCATGTGCTTTCACAAACTCTGTTTTTCAAGGTTTCGCATTAATTGGATGCAGCATCTGGATGGGTCTTTAGTTACTGCAGCCACACCGCCTACAACTCTGTGAGATGATTTGATAGCTATAATAGATTTTCTAGCAGCAATTTCCTGATTTTTCTGTCAATATTATCAGGTCATCTGCAAAGACAGATGGATCTTTCTTCTCCCTGAACCCCACCCTGTGTGCTTCCCTGGGGCTCTTGAGATGATCCCATTACTGGTGTATGCTAGGCAAGTGCTGTAGCAGAGCTACGTGCCCATCCCATAGTGGGCGTTGTTCATCTCCTTTGTAAGCTGGGTTCTCTGGCCCATCCACTGTTGTACCCAATAATTACAGTGTGGCCTCCTGGTGTGGGACAATTCTGTATTCTGTCAATTATGGTTTAAATAAACACTGACTGGACAGTAGCCAGGCAGGAAGTATAAGTGGGACAACCAGACAGGAAGTAGAGGCAGGGCAAAGAGAACAGGAGGATTCTGGGAAGAGGAAAGCCCATTCCTCCACAGTCCTGCCCAGACACAGAAGAAGGAAGATGTGACCTGCCCCGCTGAGAAAGGTACCAAGCCATGTGGCTAACATATACTAGAATAATGGGCTAATGTAAGTTATAAGTGTAACAAGAAGCCTGAGCTAATGGGCCAATCAGTTTATAACTAATGTAGACCTCTGTGTGATTTTCTTTGGGACCTAACAAATATGGAAACCAGGCAGGACAGAAACCCAGACAACACCCTCCCTCACTTAGACTTATAAACTGTCCAGTCTTTGGTGCTGATACCATATTAGATGAACTTGTCCTGGCCATGCCTTACCATGCAAAGTTTCTCTTACTTCTGGTTATATACTTGGTCATGGTCACGCGTGTGTTCCTCAGCCTCTGTTGGGATGACCAAGCAGTCTTTCCTCTCTACCATTACACTGAATTCTCTCAGTTGGTTTTCATGTATCAGACCATATTTGCAGGTCCAGAGTAAGCTCTGCTGACCGCTGTGTGGTTTTTCTAGGGCTGTGTGAGAAACTGTGGAAACAGGAGCGAGGTCTGCACATCTCCTCACAGTTCCCCAGGCCGAAGTGGATGCAGGGCTGTTTGAAGTGAGCATGCCAACTTGTCGTTAAGAGTGGTGGGTGACAGCTCAAAGCCCCAAGTCCCCTACTGTGTACTGTGTGATGTGGGAGTTACTATTAAGACTGAAATCACAAAACAGAACAAAACACATGCATTTGTTTCACCCAGACTCCAAGGTAGGTGGAGTTACATGACAAGATACTCTCATTGAAACTGCTAGGCTTTGTGAATTGATTGTGAGCCAATAAATTCAGACACTGTGGAAGGCACACATCTGTTTATTGGCATAGCACACTCATGACGGGAACAAGAGGGATTCCAGCGGGGCCTGGAGGAGATGGAGACTATGGAATAGTGGGTGCCAGAGGCATTTGGATTCTCCAGGAGTTGGCAGGGGCGGGGCACATAGTTCTTCCTTATTGTCTCCAGGTGTGCAGCCCGACCAGCAGGCAAATTTCTGTCCAGTGAAAGCATTATGGGCCTCTGGCTTCCGGAGCCCTGAGAAAAGTGTGCTTCTGCTCTTTCTGCCCATCCCTGAGGTACTTTGTGGTGTAGCTGTTGGACCTCACACACGTGTGATTTGTCCTTTGACTGTCTAGCTACATAAGAGTGTTATTTAGCTTCCAAGTAATTGGAGATTATTCAGGGTCTGGTTGCAGATTTCAAATTTACTTCCCATGTGTTTGTTCGGTGCCAAGTGTCTAGCCCACGGCCTCACGCATTCTGGGAAACTGGTCTACCACAGAGCATGCCCCCAGTCCAAGGAAGCATCCTGTGTGATCTTAGGCCTGGTCAATGTGTAGAGACTTGTCTTCGAGTCCAGAGTGTGGCCTGATTTGATCCACGTTCCGGGAGCTTCTGGAAATAATTAAAGGCCATACTGCTGGGTTTAGCGACAGCAAACGTCCATCCACAACCGCAAGGTCAGGTTGGTCTGTGCTGTTTAAGACTGCTCTGCCCTGAATGATTTTCTCCCTGGCGCGGATGGAAGGGGCTGTAAAGCATATGCTGAAACTTGGGGATTATCACTCTTCTTTCTCGCTGGTTGGCCTTTAGTAAACTTTGGAGCAGTAGTGGTCTCATTCAGCTATAAATACTAAGTGGCCAGGCCCAGCCTTCTCCCCTCAACCCCCCACCTCCCATGCTGCTGAATTTAACTTGTTTGGATCTTTAAGTTTAGAGCGGTAGCTTAATATTGCATTTTTATTTACTGGACTCAGAGACAGCTGCTAACACACAGCAGGCAGACAGAGCGGAGACTGCCTCACGCCCAGGCGCGCTGGTCCAGGGATAGCAGGTGTAAGCTGGGGCTTGGTTAGTAGAGACTCATGGTTCCTTCTTACGTAGACCACACCACCTAAGCGTGGGTGCACATGGCTTTGGGATGCCTAGGGCACTCCACATCACATCACACCTGTCACAGAGCTCTCTCTGCCTTCTCTCAGCTGTCCCTCATCACGTCACCCAGCTAGCCAACCTTCGGGCCTTTCCTGTGACGAAGTGACTCCATCTCAAGTCTCAGCCATGAGAGAACGGAGTGGGTTAACACTTGGCAAGCGCTGGGGAAATGGGTGTGTCATCATGTTAGTCACTGCTAAGGAAGTGTGCACTTTCCAGGCTCATTGGATCAACACGCCCTGTTTATGACCGTCGTGGGAGACTAATGCTCCCCAGAACTTTTTTTTTTTTTAAGCTGGGAGTCACAGAAAGACTGGGATTTGGAAGCGGACTCATCATCTTGGGGTGTTTTATTTTTGGGTGGGTGATGTACTTCACTGAATAATCATTCTGTGTGTGGGTGGTCAGACAGTTTTCTTCTGCGCTTCAAGTCTAACAATAGTTTGACTAACTGTGAAATTCTAGCATCCCTATTCTTTCCCTCGAAGTCTCTATAATCATTGCTTCTAAATTTAGTGCAGCAACTGGGACTTCCATGTGGGGCTGAGTCTCCTTCTGTCTGCAAGCATCGCTCCTTATCAGAGGGCTGGGGAGTTTCTGTTGCCTCCTGCCTCCGGAGGGAGAGAGAATGGTCTTGTTTGCATGTGTGTGTTTGTCTCCAGAGATGTTCTCCACTCGCTGTGAAGACTATCTTTCCTTGATTTAGGGGAGTTCTCTCGCAGTGCAGAATTGGCCACTTCAGTCTCCACATGGCTGAAACTATGCCTGGTGAGAAGTCACCAGAGGCTGGCTGGCATGAGGTCATGCCCACGGGTTGTGGCTCAGGGGTAGGGGTGGGACAGCCTGGGGCTGCAGAGGTATGGCCTTGCTCCCTGCAGGTGTGGTACTATCACAGCTACAGTAACTAACCAGCACTTACTGTAGCTGATTCATGCTCTCATCGACGAGATTGGTTTGTTTTAATTTTTTAAGAGAATGTTGCAATATGTTGCGAGGTTGCTGCAGAGGTCAAAATCTTCAGGCCTTAACCTCTCCAGTGCTTAGGGTGCAAGCAAAGGCCATCAAACCTGACTAAGAGATACAAAGTTTGAGAGCCATGAGTGGAACTAAAATGTCCTTAAGTCTCAGGACCATCCCTCACCTCCATGCTGTTCAGTTGACCTAAGTCAATGAGGAAGGGATAGGAAACCCAGAGCAGTGGCTTGGAGGGAGGGGGAGGGGCTGAGCCCTGCAGCAGCCCATTGATGTGCCAGTGGCCAGTGGCTGTCCTGGCTTTGGCCCTTTGTCACCTCTCCCACCATTATGCGCATCATGATTTGATCGGTAGTATAAACCCACCTATGACTAGCTTCATGAATAACAAAAGGTGTGAAATGCACCTTTCAGCCCCAGGCAGGGCAGGGGGAAATCTGGCCAGAGCAGGCCCGAGGCAGGGTGGGCTGAACCTGCCAAGAGCAGGATAGGTGCCCTTCACACTGACAACACCCGCGGGTACATAACTCTTCAGACCGAGCCGACCTAGGCTTTAACACCGAAGCTGAGCAACCACAGGTGTGATTGTTCGCCGAGGTTGCCAAAAAGAGGCAGGGTATGAGTGAAATTGTAAGACTTCAGGATTGAAGAAGGTAAATACAGTCTGACATTCGTAAGTTTATAGTGGTCACCTACCATAGCGGCCATGTTCTGCTGTATCAGGTTTCATAAAATGTTTCTTTATAATTAATTTAAACTGTTTCCTTTTAATCTGTTGTGCTTCCTAGAAGCAATGTGTACAAAAAGCCTCAGGATGGGGCTCTGGACACTTCTCCCCTGCTTAGGTTCATACAGGGCGGCAGGTTGTGGCGCTCTTATTTGATTCTCTCTGTTGTGTTTATCTGTTTGGCCTTTTATTGTGTTTTATCTTATTCTGCGTTCACAATGCTGCATTAACAAAAACCTTTGTAGACGAAGTGCAAAGAGGAAGCCATATGGGGGCGGGGAGAGAAAGCAGCCCTAACTGGTCTCTGCCAGACTTCTGTAGTATTATGTCTGTCCCTCTGTCTGTCTCCCAACACTAGCCCCCAGTCACCGCAGCCTCTCTACTATGCCCACCAGGGAAGACTTTCCAACAAGTGCCATAGCTGAGACACTCAGCCTCTGTCAGGTGAGGTTATTTCCTGCTGATCAACCAGCCACGTGAGGAAGCCCCATCCTGTCACAGGAGCTTGGTAAGCAAATCAGGTGATGGCTGGGAGCCACAATGGACGTGCCCATGACTATGTAACCTCACTCCAGCAACTTCCCTTCTCTCTTTGCTTCTCAAGGAAAGCACGTTTGCAATGTCATGTCATAGTGCCACCTTGTGGCCATTCCAGTTACCAACATCCAGCCCCCTCCAGATGTCCATCCAGAGTGAGGCAGATTCCTAGAGATGGCTCCGTGGTTCTTTGGTCCATCTGTCTAGGGCCACAGCTTCTGGCCCTGAACTGTACTCTCAGAGCAACTGGCCTCTCATCTTGTTCCCCTTGAAAAGCCATAGGTGACCCCCCACAACCATCTGCTTCAGATGGAGCCAAGTCAGAAGTGCTAAGCATGAGCTTCCGATTCTGAAGACCAAGTGACAAAGTTTTCAGAATCTTTAACAGTTTTACAAAGTTCCCAAGCATCAGAAGCAAAATCAGTCCTTGAATGTGACGGAGCGAAGGCCAGGCCAAGGTGTGACTTCTGGCCTCTTCCTTTATCAATCCGGCTTATTATCAATCTCTCTTTGGCTTTGAGAGGCCTCTGTCCCGTGGGATGCATTTCAATTATCGCCTGGCTTTGCAAGTAACTTTCAAAGAGGGCACAGAGTGGCCATTGTCTGTTTATATTGGGATATATCCCGAAGGAGAGGAAGGACCCAGGAAGCAGAGGGCATTGGCCATGGCCCACTTCCCGTGTCCCTGCTGGTGAGGCCTGGACCTGAGCCCATCTCGGCATTTGCCATCACTGCTTTCTATCATGCAAACTCTTGAGTTTTAGAAACAGTCTAATGCCTGCTCCACTGCCCATGGAAACACCCTTTGGTTGGTGAGGACTTGGAGCAGTCCATCTTCCCTGTCCCTTGTGGCTTTACTAAGGCCACCCAGCCTCTCGCCCTTCCCACAATGCTCTGCCAGCCTCTGCCAGCTCTGTCGAGCAAATGGCCACACCACCGGGCTTTGCTGAGGGAGTGATCACACTCAGCAAGGGCTCAGCTTCCTCTCATGAGCTCCTCTCTGTCTCTCTAGCACCTCCTGCCTCTGCCCTGGTCCACCTGTCCCAGGTCCATCAGATGTGTTCCCATTTCCTCCTCATTTGTCTCCCTTTCTCTGGCTCTTCTCCTCCTGTAGCTCAGATCGACTTTCAATTTTCTCCAACCTTCACACTGCCACCCAGAGCCATTCTAGGTGGGAAGTGGCCTCTGTTAACCTCACTGATCAGAGAGCTCCTGAGTCCAATCCTCCCGGGCTTACAACTGTGCTTGTCCTTACAGTCACCTCTCAGGTCACACCCTCAGTGACCCCCACAGTCACCCTCACCAACCCACACAGCCACCTCTCAGGTCACACCCTCAGTGACCCACACAGTCACCTCTCAGGCCACACAGCCACCTCTCGGGCCACACCCTCAGTGACCCACACAGTCACCTCTCAGGCCACACAGCCACCTCTCGGGCCACACCCTCAGTGACCCACACAGTCACCTCTCAGGCCACACAGCCACCTCTCGGGCCACACCCTCAGTGACCCACACAGTCACCTCTCAGGCCACACCCTCAGTGACCCACACAGTCACCTCTCAGGCCACACCTCACTGAGCTAAGCAGCCACCTTACTCAGTGGCTGTGCTGGTCCAAACAACCCTTCCAATCCTAAATAACTACTTTGCCTTTTAAGGATGGTGGTGACACATGGAGCTAAGTAAACCTTGAATAAAAATGTGCGCCTGTGCCAGCAATCAAAACTTATCCAGAATAATCAGTCATCTAGGCCTCTAGACGGAAGTTTCTGTCCTGCCTGCTCCCGCATCTGTTCAGTCCCAAATAAACACACAGTAGCTTATACTAATTATAAACTACTTGGTCTATTAGCTCAGGTTTATTATTAGCTAGCTCTTACAACTTAAAATTAACTCATAATTTTTGTCTATGATTAGCCACATGGTTTGGTACCTTTTCTCACTGAGACATTCTCATCTTGCTTCTTCTGTGTCTGGGTGCTGACTGCAGACTTAGACTTTCCTCTTCCCAGAATTCTCCTAGTCTGGTCACCGCACTTGTACTTCCTGCCTGGCTACTGGCCAATCAGTGTTTTATTAAACCAATTCAAGGGACAAATCTTTACAGGGTACAAGAGCATTATCCCACAGCATAGGCCAGCTCATGTTGTTCATCCTACAAGATGGCAGTTACTTCCCTAAAGTGTTGACCTGCTGTGGTAAAGATACATTATTTCCCTAGTTTCCTCATAGAGTGCAGAGATTGCCGACTGTTGTGGAATATTATTTTAACTGGGCAAAGAGGTGTTACATTTATGCTGCATTTGTTTAATGATGTTAACAAAGTGTGTTTAATTATGTAAAGATGGGCTGCATTTGTTCCACCTTGCCTGCCTAAGGCACCTGATTGGTCTAATAAAAAGCTGAATGGCCCATAGCCAAACAGGAGAGGGATAAGCAGGGCTGGCAGGTAGAGATACTAAATAGGAGAAACCTAGGCTCATGAGGAATGGAAGAAAGAGAGAAGGAGAAGGGAATGGGTGAGAAGGAGGGGAATACACCTGGGGCAAGAATCCAGGCAGCCACCAGACAACCAGACATGAGAAGTAGTGAAAGTAAGATATACAGAAGGAAAGAAAAGTAAAAAAAGACATAGCCAGAAATGAGCCTCAGCTAGGCTGAGCATTCAAAGCTAACCATAATTCTCTATGTCATGATTCGGGAGCTGGGTGGAGGCTTAAAAGAAAAAGCCAGGTACCAACCTTCTTGTGTACAGGATGGGAGACCTATGCAAACTGACCCCACACCTTCACCTTCTCGGCTGTAAATGGATCCATGCTTCTCTTGGGAATGATGTGGCATAGGGTTCTAGCTATTCCTTGCCCCAGCGCAGGCCCATGAGATACATTAAGGGGTAAGAAACCAACATGGATGGTGCCACCCTTCAACAGAATGATAAACTAAAAACTGGACATGGAAGGTAGTATTCTACACCCCCCTCAAAGATTGAAAACAGAAACAGACAGGTGTATGCCAGCCTCTAGACAGAAATAACCCACGTGTTCATTTACAAATGACTGCGTGACAATTTGTCACCTATGCAACAAGGAAGTCACGGACAGAAAGGAAATTCTGACATGCTACATGGTGGGTAAGTCTGGAGGACACTGTGATGAGTGAAATAAGCCAGTTACAAAACTGCAAATGCTGTGAGGCTTCAAGCCCAAGCCACCGAGGCTAAGGTAGGTGGAGGCTTTGGGGGGGGGGCTGGGTGTGGGGTGTGTTTAATGTGGGATGTGGGAGTCGGTGTTAAACAGGTGTGAAATTTGATGAGAAGATGGAAGTTTCTGGAGGTGAGTGGACGGTACAGGCAACTGTATAATGGTGTGAACGTACCCAGTGCCACTGATCTAGGCAGAATGACTGAGATGCGACATCATGTGGATTTTACCACAGTGAAGGGAAGTGCACTGCAGTGGAGGGCAGTGCACTGCATTTGTCATCACAGTGAAGGGCAGTGCACTGCGTTTGTTACCACAGTGAAGGGCAGTGCACTGCATTTGTCATCACAGTGAAGGGCAGTGAACTGCATTTGTTACCACAGTGGAGGGCAGTGCACTGCATTTGTTACCACAGTGGAGGGCAGCGCACTGCATTTGTCATCACAGTGGAGGGCAGCACACTGCATTTGTCATCACAGTGAAGGGCAGCACACTGCATATGTTACCACAGTGAAGGGCAGCACACTGCATTTGTTTTTACAGTGAAGGGCAGTGCACTGCATTTGTTTTTACAGTGGAGGGCAGCGCACTGCATTTGTCATCACAGTGGAGGGCAGCACACTGCATTTGTCATCACAGTGAAGGGCAGTGAACTGTATTCGTTTTTACAGTGAAGGACAGTGGACTGCATTTGCTACCACAGTGAAGGGTGGTGCAATGTGTTTGTTACCACAGTGAAGGGCAGTGGAAAGCATTTGTTACCACAGTGAAGGGCAGTACACTGCATTTGTTACCACGGTGAAGGGCAGTACACTGCATTTGTTTTTAAAATGAGATATTGATGTCATGTGGATTTTACCACAGTGAGGGCAGTGTACTATATTTGTTTTTAATCTTTTAATTTTTGTTTAGAATGTGTTTCTTGAAGTTATTTCTGATTACTTAACTTTTGAGGAATAGATAATTATTTTATACAAGCCATTTTAGAAAGAGAAAAGAAAGTAGTTGTCTAATTTCTAAGGTTACTCTAAGCTTAATTCCCATGGATCTATGCAGAAAAGGAGAAAAATGAAATGCAGAACGGGATGGAAAAATAGAAAGAAATCAACTCAACCAGTGGGCAAACATCTATTTATAAGTAAATTCACTAATTTTCAAATAATTAGAATCAATTAAAACAAGGCATGGGGAGAAACTTTGTATCTCTGAGCACTATCATGGTGTGAGAAAATTTAGCAATTTATCATATGAATGAACAAGAGAAGAGAAGTTACTGGATTCTCTGTGGGACTATACAAAAAGCATTTGATATAGTCACATTGAAGTTTATAGTTAGAACTCTCTAAAAGGAAACAAAATGGCTTTTCTTGTGGGTAAAAGCCTCCACCCAACACACCTGCAGGGAACGTTGGAGACAGAGCAAGGCCTGCTGGGAAAACGGAGGACCAGAAAGCCAGTTGTATTAGACATAAGGTGCGACTGTCAATCAGCCCTCAACTGATGAACACGTACATACCTTCCAATCTTTGCCACGAAAAATCCTCTACAAAGAAAAGATTGTCCGCACATCAATTGGATGGAGAAAAACAAGACTATCTTTAAAGTGGGAAGGGGGTGGCAGCGGGAAGCACTTAGGTCAAAGAGGGCATGCGTGCTTGCATGTGTAATACGTGAGCTGGGCTGATGGCTAGCCTGGGTGTACACCCACCCACAGTTCTCCAGCAGCGGCACACCCCTGACTTCACCCATCTGGCTGATTAATAACAGCTGTGTGTTTTAATTTGCATTTGCACATTGTGCGTGCACCCAAGCATTTCTGAGTGTTTCTGAGTGGGTGTTGTTTATGTAAAACACGTGTTCCTATTCCATGTCAATTTTCTATTAAATTAGTGAGGCCATTTTTGGTCTTTGATACTAGGACAACTCTTTTTTTCCCACGTGATTTTTTCCTCTTGACTTTGATAATACTCTTTTCTCTTTTATTTCAGAGTATCTATGTGGCTGAATTGATCAATTGTATCTTTTATGACTTTTAAAATCTGAGAAATATTTTTTAAAAAGCCTTTTGTGTTCTAGTTTATGAGAACGTTTTCTCAAGTATCACATGATACATGAAAAAGAGAAGTTCCTTGAAATAACATATTTCTAGGTACAGTTAATCTCATTGGATATCTGTGCTTGATTTTGCCTCTAAAGAAAACAGAAATGGGGCCAGGTGTGGTGATGCACCCCTTTAATCCCAGCACTTAGAAGGCAGGAGGATCTCTGTGAGTTCAAGGCCATCCTGGTTTATGTAGCTCATTTTAGAATAGCTGGGGATACACTGAGAGACCCCATCTTGAAAAGAAACAGAGAAGGAAGGAAGAAGGAAGGAAGGAAGGAAGGAAGGAAGGAAGGAAGGAAGGAAGGAAGGAAGGAAGGCCAAAATGGAGTTAGCCACTCACTTCTTCGGGAATGAAAAGTGAGGTTTTCTAGGACTTCCTAAGATGAATAAGATGGGGGCCTGGTGAGGAGGGTGGAGGTGAGGAGGCTTTGAGTTCATGTGTGGTACCCACAGAGACCAGAAAAGGGCACGGAAACCCCTGGGACTGGAGTTACTGACGGCTGAAAGCCCCATGCAGATGCTGGGTAACCTGGGTTCTCTGCAAGAGCAGCAAGTGCTCCTCACTGCCAAGCCATCTCTCCAGCCCCAATAAGAGATTTTTTAAATCCTTCTAAACACTGTGTGAACTGCCATTCAGCACATTGTGTTAAATCATAGAGTTTTCTAAGCTGTCAAGAATTATTAAAATGGACACAAAACAAACATGGGGCTGGGTGAAAACATTTTCCTGAAAGAAATTCTTTAAAGAATGGTTTTTATTTAAAAACCCTGAGGTCTCAGAGGAGGAAGGTGGGACCCATTCTTTTCCTCATTAAACAACAGCAACAACAACAAAATACATCTCCTTACCCTTGATTTGTTTCATTAAAATGTAGGTCACAGTGGGCTTGAAGGTACATTAGAGTGTGCCTTGGGCTTGAAGGTACGTTAGGTTGTGCCTTAATGAAAAAATTTCGACCAGGAGGCAGTCACCTGCCTGCTGTCCCCAACCTGCCATCTTGTTTGCTTCCTGTGCACTGGGCACTCTCCAGCCAAGAACAGGAAGCTCCTGGTCCACTTTCCTGTTCATCTGGTGGGACCTGGGAGAAGGAACGGGGGGGGGGGGGGGGGGGGAGACAGTTCAAGGGCTGAAACTCTCACAGGATGGAGTGACATAGACTGCTTGGTGCAAGAAGGACTGGTTTAACTGTTTTCTTTTTAATTATAAAGTTTGTTCAACTGGAGAAATACAACTGGAAAAATGTCTAGAAATTTGGGTGACTTCCCCTTCCAGTCCACTGCCTCTAAACATGACCACCGTCTGCTCGATCGTCTCTGAGAGAACTGTCTCATCCAGGCAAACATCTGACCCAGATATGCTGGGATTCGGACATGCAGGACAGGAGCAGGGGCTCCAGAGTTCCCTGGAAGGAAGCCACCTAAGGCATCAGCGTTGAATATATGGGGCTCTGGAGAGAGAACTAGCCACATCCCCGCAATCTCTCAGAGAACTAGGGCCTGCCTGGAGATATAAGGTAGAATCGCAGAGTGTGAACAAGAAAGGGAGAGATTTTGTTATAAATACTCGTCAGGGGCTGACCTCCCAGAACAGCATCCTTCAAGCTCTTAGACAGGTCAGAATGTCCACGAAAGGGTTCTCATTGTCACGGCTTAGCTCTGATGGCCCAAGGGCCAGCCTGACTCTGCTTGCTGGTTCAGTCATTCTGGTCCCTTGATCTGTGCAATGCTGGTCTCGCCATTGCAAGCTACACCGAGAACCAGACTTAGGAGGCAGAAGCAGGAGGATCTGACAGCATCCCTCTCCCTCCAGCATCCTCCCTCCAGCATCCCTCTCCCTCCAGCATCCTCCCTCCAGCATCCCTCTCCCTCCAGCATCCTACCTCCAGAGCATCTTGCCTTCAATATCTTTTCTCAGACAGCAACCCTACTGGGGTGGATGCCATTCCTCAGTGCCAGAAGGTTATAAAGCATTTTTTGTCTATCTCTTTGTTAACTGCTCTTATTTGTGATTTCAGAAGGCATAGTTGGCATATTTTATGTCTTAAATAAAAAATAGAGGGAGTTTGATTACTCAGTTCTCATCACATGACCCACATTGATCTTGAGCATTGAGCTCCTTGCTGTTTATCAGTGGTTTAGCATCTGGGGTAGAACATGCACGGAGCCACACTGTGTGTTTTGATTGGAAGAGATACCCTATACACAGGAGCACGACCCACAGACTCAGCTGTTTCTCAGGGATGTTTTTGGGGTGAGAGTTGGAAACGGAGGTACGCCAGTACTTAGACGCATTTTCTAAAGCAAACCCCTATATGCAAATGTGTGCAGTAGTGGGTTGGTATTCAGATATGGGAATTGTAAGCATTTAGAAGATGAATCAGCCTCTACCCAAGGTAACCAATAAATCCTCAAAGAACCGAGAAAGCTACAAGGGGAGGGTGGAAGATGTGTGCAAAGAGTATTTATTTGCCAGCCCCCCTTCCCCACCCCGTGATGGCTTGAAGGACAAATGTCCCCTATGGCTCACATATTTGATTACTTGGTCCTCATTTGGGGACACCATTTGGGGGGAGGTTATGGAACTTCTAACAAGAGCAGGCTTGATGGAGGAAGTACATCACAAGGGGGTGAGTTTTGGGATTTTTATAGCCCTACTTCTTTTGCTTCCCGCATGCAGATAAGATTTGACCAATCTGTTTCCTACCGGGGCTGCTTGCTTCCCTGTCTGCCTGGACCTATCTCCCTTTGAAACCATCGGCCAAAATAAATTCTTTCTTCCTAAAACTGCTTTTCGTCATGGTGTTTGTCAACAGCCATAAAGAAGTAACTAATATATACCATCTCATACATCAGAGACTGTTAATCAAACACAGGGTGGGGAACGGTTATACACTATGCACGCACCAAACGTCACCTTCTACAGGGGAACTCCCATGGTGTTATGGTTTAAACTGCTTCACAGATTCTGTGATAATGCCTCCTGGAGCAAGATGCTGCTATCAGCAAGAACCTGGCAGGAGCAGCGTCTACCCAGCAAGACATTTCCAGTCTGCTTACCTGCTGTGTTCATCCCAGAAGTGGAGCCTCAGCTCCTGTCAAACCGGAAAAACCGGAAGATGCAGCTCAGTCAAGCTCAGCCAGACCTGCAGATCCTGAGCAAACAGGCAAGCTTTGCCTGAGACTGTAAGCTTTGGGGTGGTTTCTTACTCAGCAAGAGACTACAGAGAGAGAGAGAGAGAGAGAGAGAGAGAGAGAGAGAGAGAGAGAGAGAGAGAGAGAGAGAGAAGAGAGGAGAGAGGGGGGAAAGGAGGGGAGTGCTCTGGGCATGAGAGAGAAGGGCCGTGTTAGGCCAGTTGATCAGGTTTAAGCTTTTGAATACTTATTTTTTTTTTCTAGAAAAGATGTTTGCTCTGGGAATGCAAATATTCCTTTTATGCTCACAGATCTTCTGCTTGTTTCAGAAATTCCAGGATTGAACCGTGAGAGTCAGAGCCAGAGCTAACCTATCCAGGGGTGATGATAATCACGTAGAGAGGACTGTGTCTTCACTCCTTCACAGCGCTAACTTTCAGATCTGCCCCAGGGTTTCAGAGGAGGTGCGCCCTTTAACTGAAAGCAATAAAGGCCCCCCCCCTTCGTTACAAATTTTCCTATGACAATTCTTTTAGTATTCCCAAATCTATATCTGAGTCTCCAAGGAGAGCATGCCAATCACTGGGCTTTAAGTATCATCAAACATTCATATTTATCCTGAAAATCTTCACTGTAACAACTTTGGCAATCACCCACTTTTTAAATCGCTGGGTTGTGATATACAGAGCTATTTTGTTGTGCGGTATCCACCAGAGAAGACCACTCAGACATTGCTCGAGCCCATAGAAAGTCTTAATTAGCTACAAGACAAGCATGGATGAGACATCCCAGTCCCAGAGGAGAAGGAAGGCTTAGCAGGTCTTCACAGTTCATCCAGACACTATGGCTTGAGAAAACCCTGAATCCTGACTTTCAGACAAGTGGACAGGGTTTTGTGTCTGAAGCTTCGTGCAGCTACACGTCACACACGGATGGGGAAAGCCACGCCCCCACATTTCATGTGCTCTGAGCCAGCAGAGGTGGCACCACTGGGCACGGCCAAGGTACATCATGTGCCCTTTGAGGCAGCCACTACGCCATACCTCTCCTGGCTCAGTGACCTCCCCAGGGCAGTCATGAAGTGCTGAGCAGGAAGAGGGAGCTGAGCCATGCAACTGCTCCACCCTAGGCCCTCATAGTCTGGATGACAGGAGGGGCAGCCATTCATCTCTAACATGCAAATGATGCCGCTGCTGTCTGGAAGACTAAGACCTGCTGCTGAGCCACACTAACCTGATTCCATGCGACACACCACTCAGCTCAGTGCTCTCCTCGGTCGTGGTTTTGTTTAATTTCTTATGACATGCATTAGATGAACATCTTACAAATTCTGCTTCCCTTTGGGTCAAGACACCCACACTGAAGACACCCCCTTAGACACCCACACTGAAGACATCCCCTTAGATACCCACACTGAAGACATCCCTTAGATACCACACTGAAGACATTCCCCTTAGACATCCACACTGAAGACATCCCCTTAGACACCCATACTGAAGACATCCCACTAGACAACCACACTGAAGACATCCCCTTTAAGACACCTACACTGAAGACATCCCCCCTTAGACACCCACACTGAAGACATCCCCTTAGATACCCACACTGAAGACATCCCACTAGACATCCACACTGAAGACACCCCCTTTAAGACACCTACACTGAAGACATCCCCCCTTAGATACCCACACTGAAGACACCCCCTTAGATATCCACACTGAAGACTCCCCTAGACACCACACTGAAGACACCCCATTTCAGCTTTAAGCACAAGAGGCTACACTGTGTCCTCAACACTTACTTAGAACTGTCTTCAACTAAAGATGCTTTTGCCATACATCTACCTTCCACAGAACACCGGGATGTAAACAGAGTTCACCAAACTTATTGCCGTGTTGAGGAAAAGACTGGCTTTCAGTTTTTGGTACTTGATTCACATTTCCATCTAGGACACCATCAGAACAGCCCTTGCTGTTCAATTTGATCAACATTCTTTTCAGGTCAAATTTCGGGTTCTCGCTACAGCCACCAGAATCACACCAAGCATTCTAGGGCAGTGTAGGCTCTTCCTAACTGTAGGGGTACTCTCTCACCTCTACTTACTATGTACGCTGTAGCAAGACCACGTCCATAATTACGGGCATTTATTATAGCAGAATCAAACACCATCTAATACTGTTCTGGCTGCTATGATATAATCCCACAGTCTGATTTACAAACAGCAGAAACTGACTGCTCACAGCTCTGCAGACTGGGATGTCTAAGATGAAGATAGATTTGGTGTATGATGAGCGCCTATGTCCTGATTCCCATCATGTCATCACAAGTTATAATAAACACAAAGACTCTCTCTCCCAAGCTGTCTTATAAGGACCCAATCACCTTTCAAAGGTCCCACCTTTCAATACCATACAAGGAGACTAGTTTTCAATACACAAAATTTAAAAGAAAACAAATTTTCAAAGTGCATCAGGCATTATTCTCTAGTGTTTATTCTTCAAGGGATTCTCATGGGCTAGACACTTTGCCTACAATTAAGACACATCTCACTAGGGGGCACTACAGTTCACCCCCACTTCCCTTCAGCTCTCCCCCACCTCTACCAAGATCTAATTGCATTTCTATCTAATTTACTTGAAAGTAACCAATGGACAGGTTTTACCGCCACTCCTGAAAACTGCATCTAAAACAGGAAAGATTCTTTATATCATCGCGAGTTTTGTTCATCTGTTAATGATCTCTTTTAGAGACGAAACTGAATGAAACAAGGAGGAGCTGCTGTCACCTACTCTGCCACCAGAGGGTGCTCACTGCAAACACACTGGGGCCTGGAAGAGAGTCTGTGAGGGTTAAGTAAACAGTTTAAGGAAAGAGCCTAAAGCTTGGGAGCTGTTTTCCTCACAGCCATTTTCCACGGTATACTTTCCTCTTCCTAGGTAGTGATTTGGAAGTACATGATAGCTAAAGCTCTCTCCTGTTGTAAAATCTACAGAGCTTTCTGGAAGCAATGGAACCCAGGGATACTTCAGGCCTCTGTAGATGTTTTTGGGTAAATCTCCATCTGGCCGGGATTCCCCTGTCATGCCCAGATTGGTGGGGTATGAGGCGCCACCTCATCTCCTCATGGTCTCACCCTGACCTTTCCTCTCTAACGGCTCTGGTGCTTCCTGCAGGAACACTCGAACGTGTTCCCTGGCGCTGTCGAGCCTTAGCGAGGCGTGTGATCACACTGTGGGAAAGGACACTCCTCGAGACCCACGCATGGTCACTGGCAGGCCTGTGAGGAAGGGACTGGCCACACAATAACTTAAATAATACTTATTTACACATGTATTCGTGTGTACATGTGTGGTCATATGAGTCGCCTGAGGAGGCCAGAAGGCATCAGACCCCCCGGAATTGGAGATCCAGGCAGCTGTGAGATGCCTGATGTGGGGACCAAACTCAGGTCCTCTGCAGGAGCGGTAAGCACTCTTTTCCTCTGAGCCATTCCTTCAGCCCCCCAGAAGACTTCATAATAACTGCAAGTTTATTTAATGACCTGGGTCCCTCGAACCGGCACTCTGCCGAGATAGACCCTGAACTCTGCAGAGTTAGCTATCCTCTCTCACCCACACCTCACAGAGCTTAGCTTCCCTCTTTTCTCCCAGGGTCATTTTATGATAATGACGGGCATCTCACAACTACAGAGTCACCGCTCCCCCAGCTGTCATGAGGCTGGCGCCTGGGATGCAAAATGATTGGAAAGGAGAGGGGCATAGGCACCCAGCTACGCATGCGTGGAGAGCAACGTTGATTTGACTGCTAACGACGCCTTCCCACATTCTTCGTAGTCTTGGCTTGAGTTGAATTTCCCTGGAATAGACCACGGGAAACAGACTGCTGTTGGCCCCACTGCCCCTGTTCGCTACTTTGTATCGTTTGATTTGCATATGTTCTCTGAGGCAGCCCTTGTCTGTAAGGGTTGGCATAGGGGTCTCACATTTTGTGTATGGCCAGCCGGCAGACAACTGAACCATTCAGGTAGGTCTAAGTCCGGGCCTCTGGCCATTGGTACACACGATGGCACATCATATTACTACATGTCTGGCCTTTTACTTCTCTATCAGATAAAAATGATGGCTCTGAAATAATTTCTTTCTGAAAGAAAGCTCTGGGACTGGGTCCTCTCTCAGCACCTGAAGGCAGCGTTACTGATGACCCGATGCCTTGGGGTGCAGGATGATAGAGTTAAGCTGTGCTAGTCAGGAATGGCCTCTGGTATCACTGTTTTGGGGTGTGGGCATTTTCATGGGACTATTTAAAAGTGTGTGTGTGTGTGTGTGTGTGTGTGTGTGTTTAGACAGGATCTAGTATTCACTATGTAGATCAGGCTGGTTTTGAATTAATAGAGATCCTCCTGCCTCTGCTTTCTCAGTTCTGGGATTAAAGGCCTGTGCCACTTGGCTTTGTTTTAAAACCTAAAATGCTTCAAGGATTTAAAAGAGCTCTGAGCATGGCGCTGGAGTGTAGCTCAGTGGTAGAATATATGTAGGGATAGGAAGCGGGCTGCGTTCTCAGCCCACCTAGCTTAGTCCCCCGAAATAACCACACAGAGATCTGTATTAATCAAATTGCTGCCTGGCCCATTAGCTCTATCCTCTTCTTGGCTAACTCTCACATCTTAATTAACCCATTTTTAATAAATCTGTGTATCACCACATGACTGTGGCTTACCAACAAGATTCTAGCCTACGTCCGTCTCGGCCTGGAGATTCATGGCGTCCGCCTGACTCTGCTTTCTTCCTCCCACGATTCTGTTCTGTCTTCCCCACCTACCTATGTTCCGACCTATCAGGCCAAGCAGTTTTCTTTATTGAAATATAAGTGAAATAAATGCCAATGAAAGCAACAGATAGATAGAAGACTCTCCTACATCACATATATACTCAGCAAGCAAGAAGCCCTGGGCACCAAGAACAAACAGGAAAACTATATTCTGTGTGTGTAGATGATGAGTGTACCTGTTCATGTGGGTTTGTGCATGTGGATGTGGAGCAGGGGTTCTCAACCTGATGGGTCGTGACCCCCACGGGAGGTTGCATATCAGATATTTACATTATGATTCTTAACAGCAGCAAAATTATAGTTATGAAGTAGCAAAGAAATAATCTTAGGGTTGGGGGTCACCATAGCATGAGAACCTGCGTTAAAGGGCTGTAGTGTTAGCAATAGCAAAAAACACTGGTGTGGAGGGTGGAGGGTAGACGTTGATGTCAGGTGTCTCTCTTGATTGATGGGGTCTCTCACTGAGTTTGGAACTCACTAATTCATCTAGATCGGCGGCAGGTCAATAAGCTCCGCCCAGCTCCACCTTCCAGCCCAGGGGTTAAGGATGGGCATCACTACACCAGGCTTTTAGAGGACGGCTGGGATCTGAGTTCAGGTCCTCAAGCATCTTCCAACCCTCTAAATCTTTTTTTTAAAAATATTTATTTATTTATTTATTTATTATGGATACAATATTCTGTTTGCATATATGCCTGCAGGCTAGAAGAGGGCACCAGACCTCATTACAGATGGTTGTGATCCACCATGTGGTTGCTGGGAATTGAACTCGGGTCCTTTGGAAGAGCACGCAATGCTCTTAACCGCTGAGCCATCTCTCCAGCCCCCCCTCTAAATCTTTTTTGTTTTGTTTTGTTTTTGAGACAGAGTTTCTCTGTGTAACCCTGGAACTTGCTCTGTAGACCAGGTTGGCCTCGAACTCATTGATCCACCTTCCCCTGCCTCCAGAGTGCTGGGATTAAAAGTGTGCTCCACCACTGCCTGGCTAAATCTATTCTTAAATGGAGTTGTATTTCAGAAAACACGAAGAGAGTGTGGAAATGTCCAGTGTGTGTCAGCCTCACCTTGCTGATGGCTCTGGAAGAGACTGACACTCCCTGCAGGAATGAGACTTAGTAAGCCTGAAGCAGGCTTGTTAGTGCCCAGCAGGGGATTAAGTCAGAGCTCACGGTTGCAGTGGTGACAGCCTCAGATCCCGGGAGGGACAGTAGAAGATTCCTCCCTAATCACTGGCAAAGCCAATGTGACGTGGACAGCTTCCGTAATCACAAGTTTCAAAGGCCTTTTTCTAGGGTCTGGATTGTAAGAGTGAGTCCCTGGAGAAACACTACCCAACTCATGTCCTGTGTTTCACATAGCCTCTATCCTACTTCCAAGAGCCTTGTTGAAATTCCATCCACCTCAAAGGGCCTTGGCTGGGATCAAAACTCCTATGGACTTGGAGGCTGGGTCTGAAAGTCTCTTCCTCCCTTTTTCTCTCCACTGTGTAGGAAGAGCAGAGTGAGCATGGGCCTCATTCCCCAGAAGCAAACCAAAGTGGGAAAGGGGTGATTGGCCGGACTCCAGCAACACACGCTCTATGCCAGCAACTGCACCGGAGACTTCCTTTGCCTTAACCCAGCAACAGCTTACTTCCCTTATCTTTTTCTGCCAGAGAGTTGAGCTCTGTCTGCACAACATCCAAGCTGCTCCCAGGCTTCTGCAGATGCAGGTCCAGAGGCCCTGGGAGCAGATGTTTGCGATGGGGTCGTCAGCCCTTACAGTTCTAGTTCAAACCCTTCCTGGTCCTCTGGCTCAGGCTCCTCTGCAGGGGAGCTGGGTCAGCTTGGCTCATTTGCGCCTTTGGTTTGGCCCAACCAGGTTCCCAGTGCTTGCCAAGCTGCTGAGGGTCAGCAAGAGGCCAGGCAGATGGCACCATCCAGCCTTCAGGAGGTGAGGCAGGGTGCCAGTGCCAGCCGGCATGCCCAGCTTACTTTGCAGGCTAAATGGGGGTCACATGCCATCCTTGGGGCAGGAGGCCTGTCCTGCTGCCAGCCCTAAGTGCCAGGGAAGGTTTCTTCTGATGCCCTGCATCACTCCTGGGCCACCACCCTCTTGTACAGACGCGCTCCTCCAGACGTCCTCATTCTGTCGCGGAAGCAGCACCTCCGCTCTGAGGGAATGGAACACTGAGGCCCAGACAGACTCAGACACACTCTCCCAAAATAACAAAGTATATTGGTCGTCTTTCAAGGATGGCTTGGGACCAACTTTCCAAGCACAGACATGCAGAGGGAGCTATTCCAGTCTGTGACCTCTTGACATCGCAAGCTTAAAATCCCCAACCAAAACGTGGAAATTATCCCTAGAGGAAAACCAGCGCCTGTGAAGAAGCAAGATACTGTCCATTCCTGCACAGAGGCTCCCTCAACTTACCCTTTCTGCCACCCACTCAACAAGCAGCTGCTCCCTGTTCCTTTCCCTCGGGTTCCCTGTAATTCACCTGCACTGGAGGATGAGGTAGCCATTAGCTCAGCTCCCACCATTGCCAGGCAGCCTCCCGATGGCACAGCCTCTTTCTGATAGGCCTGGCTGCACAGGATAGTCCACACACATCTTACAGCAAGTCCTTGTTCTGCACCAATCGGGCCCCAGGATTCAGAAAAGTCAGGCCAAGAAGAAGCAGGGACTTGAGTTCAGGGTGAGTGACAGACAGACTGAAGCCCTACAGAGGTTTGCGACAAACCCACTCCCTTTCCTCCTGGGTACCGTGAGGGTGCCACTTACAGCGTTTACTGTCACACACACCCTGTGAACAGGCGAACCTGTGCTCTCTACACTGGGAATAGATTGTTGAAATAGGAGCGGCGGGGCTGTGTCCCCAACACCCCGGCCGCTTGGCTAGCTCATGCCCGAAATAACAACACACAAACTGTATTCATTTAAGAACTGCTTGGCCCATGAACTCTAGCCCTTACAGGCTAATTCTCGCACCTGGACTAGCCCATTTCTAGTAATGTGTGTAAGCACCCCAAGGTGCGCTTACCGGGAAGATTCTAGCCTCCATCCATCGTGGGTTTGAGTTTCATGCGTCTGCCTCAGAGCGCAGAGCTGTCGGGTCTCTCCAGAAGCAGAGCAGAGTCTGACCTCACTTCCTCTTCCGCCCAGAATTCTATTCTGTTTACTCCTCCCATCTATGTTCTAACCTATCAGGGCCAGCCAAGCAGTTTCTTTTATTGCTCAGCCAATGAAATCAACAGATTGATATGACACTCCCACATCAATAGATGACCTATTTCTCCTTCCTCTTTGCTGGACTGATGGGGAGGACTGGGAGAAAGTCCTGGAGGGACCTGCAGAAGGTAGCTCAACATGACGGCCGATGCTACTGCTACAAATGCACCTCCTTGTATCCTCAATTTTAGGTCCCCATTGTTGGTGTTCGAGAGGACAGTGGCACATGCCTTCCCAGATCAACCGATATTAAATAGCCTGAAATCTTGGGAGCCACAGAACCATGTTTCTGGATCAATATTTACTTCTCTTCTTAAACACAGCTTCTCATGTCTTGGACCATGCAGGCCATCTCTGTGAGAGGTGGATCAAGAACTCAGGAAAGGAGCCCTGGGTTGCACCGTCCCCTCTGTTATAATTGCTCCTCCTCCCTGGGAGCACAAGAGCACAGACCCATGCGTCAGCCCCCACTTAACAACAGCAGACTCTAGTCCTTTAATGAGGGGTCTGTCCCAGCTGGAGGCAGATGGGAACTCTGCCGTGAGAACCCCTAATTACACATCTCTGCAAGGAGAACCAGGTGGGGACAGGTCACAATGACCTCCAGAGGGGAGCCAGGGTTCCAACCGAGGAAATACAGCCCTGATATACAAAGTGCAACATATGGTTTCAGGGGACCCTGATGTGGGAGTGATTTCTTATTAATAAAGAAACTGCCTAGGCCCCTTGATAGGCCAACCCTTAGGTGGGTGGAGTAAACAGAACAGAATGCTGGGAGAAAGAAGCTGAGTCAAGGAGTCGCCATGATTCTCCCACTCCAGACAGACGCAGGTTAAGATCTCCCCTGGTAAGCCAGCTCGTGGTGTTACAGGGATATTAGAAATGGGTTAGATCGATATGTAAGAGCTAGCCAATAAGAGGCTTGGAACTAATGGGCCAGGCAGTGTTTAAAAGAATACAGTTTCCGTATAATTATTTTGGGGCATAAGCTAGCCATGCGGGCGGCTGGGTGCCGGGGACGCAGCCCCACAGCTTCTTATCTCAACAGGACCCACAGAGCTGTGTCCCCATGGTAAAGAGGAGACACGGAGGATTGTTCAGACCCCAGCAGCCTGGAAGCTCAGTCTCTTCTCTTAGTGAAGACATAAGGGTTATGCCGAGGTCCACCCAGGAATCACTCCTAAAGGGAGAAACAGGTCAACGGGCCCTGGGACCACATTTCCTAAGTGACAGTGAACTAATATAAGTGTGTGCACACAAATGCACACATATTCCTCATCACTCCCCCACTGCAAGCCAGGCACTTACATATGTACCTGGTGTCCAAGTGTTACTCTGTTGCTACTTGCAGCTACAAGTCTACATGTGAATAAGAACCTTAAAAGGGCTTCTAGGGCTGGTCCAAGTCACATGACCAGTGAAGAGTGGAGACATCGCCATAACCAGTGTGACTACTGCACCACGCAGTCACTAATCAATAAAATGCCTTCTAGTGGATTTTAGGGAGGTATTTTCGCAATTGAGGTTCCTTTATCAATTACCCTAAATTGAATTATCCTTCAGATAATTCTGGGCTGGAGAGATGGCTCAGTGGTTAAGAGCACTCCCTGCTCTTCCAAAGGTCCTGAGTTCAATTCAACAACCACATGGTGGCTCACAACCATCTGTATGAGATCTGGTGTCCTCTTGAGGAAGAGACCTGGTCAGTCCTCCTCACCAACTTAGACCATGAAACCCAGTATGGACAAGTTCAACAGACCCGCCATGTACGGGCTGCCCACACAGGCTTCAGCATTTCCAGGGGAGGACAAACATTTCATTTTTGTTTCAGATAATTCTAATTTGTGTGTCAAGTCAACATAAGGCTAGCCAGCACGCTGAGGTTTGATGGAAAGCTGATTCCTGGGAGGACCCATGAAGCTCCTTGGATACGGGGACAGCTGACACTTTCCCCAGTGCCATTGTTGTAGCCAGGCTGTTCTCATCCAAGAGAAGGAGACCAGGCTGAGCTCTTTCTGAATCAAGTCTAAGTCACACAAACCCGGCTGTGGGCACACACTTGTGGTGACAAGTCCAGAGGCCCTGAGCCGAGAGAGCAGGGAGTTCAGAAAGGTAAAAGCCACAGGTTTACTACATCCTGTTGACGTAGCTGCTGTGGCTGTTGGCAAGCAGAACAGGAGAACATGAACGTTTAATAAGACCAGGGCACAGCTGTACCACCATGGTGCTTCCGTTGGATGGGGAACAGAAAGCCCCGTGGTTACAGAAGCAGAAGGATGCAGGCCAGCAAATGTTCCTGTAAGTACTGTCCGTGCCTGAGGGTCAGGCTGACCTCAGGATTTAGCAAATGTACTTTTCTCACTTCAGCGTTCTTAGCTGACCTGCAGCCTTTGGAGAAGGGCTTCTATCCAGCTCCACCGTCAGCCAGATGTGGGGCCTTGGGAGCTGCAGCGGGTCTCCCTGAGCTCTGGATCCCTGTCCCAAGGAGGAGCTGTACCAGGCGTGCAGGCAACAAGGACAGAGGAAGCGGGTTAGCTTCTGGCTGGTCTGTCACCCCCATACCTGGCCTGGTTTGAATGTGAAACATCCTTCACAGGCTCCTGTGTTTGGACATTTTGTCTCCAGTTAGTGATGCTGTTTGGAAAACTTAGGAAATCTTTGGGACATGGAGCCAGGCTGGAAGAAGTGGGTGGGCCTTGAAGTTTTACAGGTCAGCCCAACTCCTGTTCACTCTCTGCTTCCTGACTGCAAATATAATGAGACCAGCTGCCCATGCCATGACTTTGCCATCCTGATGGCTGGTACCTAGGAACAGTGCTTCAGAAAACCTTCCTGAATTTGCTCCTATCAGGCATTTGTCACGGCAGTGGGGGGAAAGGCACCACGACAGTGCCTTAGAGATGAACATCTCTAGATGAAAAGACAAAGTTCCTCACACCCACGCTGCCACCCATAATCTCAGAAGAGGCACCAAGGCCAGCCAGGCCCTGGTTCTTATTGCCAAACCACAGGAACCACCAAGTTGGAGCCAGCGGGTTTGTCCAGGGCCTTGGGAGAACCAAGGGGGAGATACCTGTCAGGAGATTCCAGGACGCCCACCCCACGGCAGAGGCACAAGAGCAAGGCACAGAGAATGCTCATTGTCTGACATTCCGGTTGGGCCTGTTGCGCTAGTCACCTGCCACCTACTCACCCCTGGTCCTCCAAGGTCATCCAGAGGCTGAGAAACTAGAGCAGGCACACCCAAATCTTGAAACCGGTCTTGCCCTGGGGAAGTCTGACAGTCAGAGGGGAGGGGATGGCACCTGTTGGAGCTGGATAGGTGACTTACTGAAGAGAGCATGAATGTGGCCGGGTGTCCCTCACCAGCAAGGTCACACCCTACACACCACCCCAGGCTTTCTATTCAACCCCCACACACTTCCCTATGGTGGTTTTCTCTGGTTACATACTCCCCCTGCCCCCCTCACACTGGAACCTGTGGGATGTGCTGCCCCCAAAGCTGTGACATATTGGCCTCAAGAAGTTTGCCAATCTGATCTTCATGTGTTTAGGCAAGTCTACTAAAACCACAGCTTTCATCTTAAAGGGAGTAGGAGTAGATGTAAGAGCCATTTGGAGTGACCATGGCCCCAGGAACACAGACTTAGGGTACTCCAAATTCCACGTTCCACCGCGGGGGCAATTTCATAGCTGTATAGAACAAAGACAGTCATAAATCAAGGCGGGTTTAAAATACCTTGGAGGATACACCAGAGGCAGGCACAGAGAAATGGGGGGAGCTGTCCTAGGAGCCCCAGATACTCTCTGAGCTTTTGCGTCAATGGAAGCTAGAGATCATCTAAGTTAATATCTTTTTTCTGTTAGTCACAAGGCGTTAGTTCCAGGTCTGAGCTGGGCAAGAGAAGACTGTTTCAAGAGCTGGAACTAGATAAGACAACTAGCCTCAGGGCCTGCGACATTCCACCCCCCTCTCCCCCCCACCAACCACCACGGTTCTGCAGCTCTATCCCTCAATCTTTACAGAAGACACTGAGTGGACAAATGAGGGGGACCCTACAGGTATCCAGGCAGGGAAGCCATCAGCAAAGAGGTGAGAATGAAAACCCAGGGGGTTCACTGTCGGGATGCTTAAAACAACATAAGTTGAGGGAAAGTTCCCAGGCAAGAGTCACCCCCACTCCAGGTGCCCGATAAAGCTCAAGGTGTGACTTCATAAAAACTGCTATGAGAATGGCTTCTACAGCTAGAAGGCCTAGACTCTAGTGTGGTCTTTCATACACAGAGGCCAGCAGGCCATAAAGTACTCTTGACCTCTCCCCCTAAGGATGGGTTAACTGGGAGGGGAGAGGGTAGGAAAAACATTTTAGATGAAGTCTGCCTCTACAGTAAAAGGGAGATAAGGTCTCCCTCCAGGGATAGTGAGTCACCAGGTCAGTAACCATATCCACTCCCAGCCTTCTTGGTAGAAAACAGGCAAGTCCCCCTTCCAGGAGGTACCCTTTGTGCTTCACGTTCCTGGTTTCCTAGTGCTGTACAGGGACAAGAACCTTTGTGCCCCACAGACAAAGGAAGAGATTTCATGACAGTCCCATGCATGTGCTGTTGGGGGGTAGCCGCCAGAGAAGACTATGCAGGCATGAGTTGAAGCCAATAGAAAGTCTCTATTAGCTGGCCAGTGACTGCACTGGGTGTTCAGGATCCCAGTGTAGCCCTGAGCCGTTCTCAGAGTGAGATTTTAAGCACAAAATCCATATCCCGGGTTGACACATTTCAGTTAACAAGAACACTTAGCCAGAAGCAGAACTACAGAAGTCAAAAAGCAAGGTTAGTGCACTCAGAGACTCCCAGAACTACGGGCTTTGATGGATGAGGTCTTTGCTTCTGTTTTGGCAGGTGGTGCTGTCTACATGCTGAATTTTATGGCCATCCTTCCTTTCATACCTTCCTACTCCTCCTTCCATTCCTCCCCTCCTTCCCGTCCTCTCTGTCCTCCCGCTCCTCCCCATCCTCCCGCTCCTCCCCATCCTCCCGCTCCTCCCCATCCTCCCGCTCCTCCCCATCCTCCCGCTCCTCCCCATCCTCCCCTTTCTCTCCTTTCTCCCCTTGCTTCCCCTCCTCTCCTTCCTCCCCCTCCTTCCCCCTCCTCCCCTTTCTCCCTTCCCTTCCCCTTGCTCCCCCTCCTCCCCACCTTCCCCTTCCTCCCTCTCCTCCCTTTCCTCCCCCTCCTCCCCGTCCTCCCTTCCCCATTCCCACCTCTGATGGTCCCACTCATGTCTTCTCATAAGCCTCACACGATAGCTACTCCCTGAATTTGCTTAATAAAACACCCCAAAGACCATTCATTCTTCCTGTGGCTTAGTAAAGTTCCACTTGTGGTAGACCATATTTTCACTGCCCATTCTTGCACTGCTGATACCCAGGCTGATTCCACAATCTGGCGGTGTGAACAGAGCACTGGTAGACATGGGTGTACCGGTGTCTAGGTGTCACTGTGGAAAACTCACGTGACTCCTCTGGGTGTGTTCTCAGAATGCTACAGCCAGACTAGATAGTGGTTCATGTTTCAGTATGTCAGACACCAGTGTGCTGTCCCCACTGTGGCCCCACTAATTTACACCCACACCAGAGTGTTTACGATTCTTTCCCTACCTCCTCCATAATACTCGTTTGCTTTCTCGTGGGTAGTAGCCATTCTGACTGGCTATCTCGGCAGACTCCGGATGTCGTGTGATTTCAGTTCCCCAGTTTCTAAAGATGCCAGACCCCTTCATGCATTTATTACTTCTTCTGAAAAGTGTTTGATCAGTTTGTTTGTCCATGTGTTGTTTGATTCGTTTGTCCTTTTGGTGTTTAATTATTTAGTACTTTTGCAGGGGTAGGGTGTTTTTGAGACAGGGTTTCTCTGTAGCTTTGGGGCCTGTCCTGGGACTTGCTCTGTAGACTGGGCGGGCCTCAAACTCAGAGAGATTTATCTTCCTCTGCTGCCTAATTCTGCCTCCCAAGTGCTGGGATTAAAGACTCGTGCCACCAGCACCTGGCTAATTATTTACTTCTTTATGTACTCTAAACATTAACCCCCTTCCTCATGGATTCTTCGATTCTATTGGCCACCTCCAATGTTTTGTTTATTGTGTGGAAGTTTTTCAGTTTCATGCAGTTCCATTTGCAAATGAACACTATTACTTGCTTAGCCATGTGGATCTTCCTTGGAAATCATTGTTTATGCCCAGGCTGTGAGATGCTTCCCTCTGCTTTCTGGCAGGAGTTTGCTTCAGGTTGTACATGAAAGTGTTTGATTCATTTTGGGTTGATGCTGTACAGGGTGAGGAAGAACACAGGGTTTCATTCTTCTCCCTGTGAGTTCAGTTTCTTCCAAACCACTTGAGCAAACTCTCTCTTTTCCCATCCTTGCCAAGAATCAGATGGTTCAAGCTCTGTAGATTTATTTCAGGGTCCTCTTTTCTACTCCGTTGGTCTGCACATCTGTTTTTGTGTGAGTGCCATGCTGGTTTGGTTATGGTAGCTCCACAACATAATTTAAAATCAGGAATTCAGTTGCCTCCAATAGTGCTGTTTTGCACAGGATTGCTTTGACTATTTAGGGTCCTTCATGTTTTCATTTAAATATTATGGTTTGTTCTGATTTTTGTTTTGTTTTGTATTTCTAGTTCCCTGAAGCATTTCATAGAATCCTGAGGAAAATTGCACTGAGATTGAAGATTGCCTTTTGGTAATGTGGCTATTTTCACTGCCAATTCTGATAATTCTGCACAAGAGGTCTTTCTATAGTATAGTATCTTCATTTTTATCTCCTTGGAATCTTCCTTGTAGAGGTCTTCCATGTCCTTGGTCAATCTTGTTCCTAGCTTTTATTTTGATCATATTGTTAAAGAGATTGTTTTTCTCATTTTCCCAGTGAATATTTTATTTCTGAATGAAAAGACAACTTTTTGCATCTTGCTGCTTTGTTGACTGTGTTTATTAGATCTCCAAGTTTCTGGCAAAGTCTCTATGGTTTCCAAAATAGAAGAGCAGATGGTAAGGTTTATTCTAATTATCTCTGTTATTTCCTTGCTTTATGGCTCTAGCTAAGAATTTAAGTGATGAATGAGAGTGAAGAGTGGGCACCCTTTTCCCGTCCAGACTTGGGAGAAAATGCTTTCTCCCATTTAGTGTGATGTTGTCCTGTAAGTCTGTTGTCCGCAGCCTCTAGCATGCTCGTTCTGTGTGCTTCTCCTGCTCCTTGGCCTCTCACGCATGTTTTGTCCAGTTCTGGTGAGAACGTTGTGTTCCTTTGCTTTTGGACACTGTGTTCCTCTTTAAGACTCAAGCCACGAATCTTCCCTTTGATTTGGACAAAGTGAAGTGCTCTGAGGTTTGGAAGAACATCAGCAAATCTGTAAGGTGAGGACGGTCAGGTTGGGAAGGACATAACGCCGTCATTTGCCAGCCTCTCACACAACAGAGCATTTTCTTATGTCAGTAAGAACAAGACTTGTCCTGGGCAGAAATATGGGTGGCCCTTGGGGCTCTTGATATGAGACACTCTGCCCTGGCTGACTGTGGCTGGCACAGCATAGCCATCACCACAACTGAGTACCTTGCAGGTAGATCTGTGCTTCCCATGGCCCTGGAGGCCAACATCAAGTGATGCTATGGTGGCCAAACTGGGGGAGGGGTGGGGTCCTCGGGTGCAGATTTCTGTCTTCTCACTGTGTCCTCACAGGGCAAAGCGACACCTCTGAGACCCTCTTTATAAGCTTTCATCCACTTCATAGTCCTTCCTGTGGTGGTTTGAATTAGAATGGTCCCCATTGACTCATAGATTTGAAAGCCTAGTCACCAGGCAGTGGCACCATTTGAAAGGATTAGGAGGTGTGGCCTTGTTGGAAAAAGTGTGTCCCTGGGGGAGGGCTTTGCAGCTTCAAATGCTCAGGCTGAGCCTACTGCGTCTCCCTTCCTGCTGCTTTCAGATCCGGCCATAGAACTCTCAGCTGCTCCTCCAGCCTGTCTGCTGCAGGCTGCCATGCTCCCCATAAAGATGAGCAGGGGCAAGACCTCTGAAACTGTAAGCCAGCCCCAGTTAAATGTTTTCTTTTATAAGAGTTGCTGTGATCGTGATGTCTCTTCACAGCAACAGAACACCGACTTAGACACTCCCCAGACTCTGAGCTTCCAAATCCTGAGTAGGGATTTTAGCATGAATTTGAGGCACACCAGCAGATGAACTCTGGAAGTCTGACTCTTCCGGCTGCCTTCAGACTGCACCTCTTAACCAGAGCAGCATGAGAACCACTTGCCAGGCTCTTTGAAGGACAAAGAGAAGGGAGGCAGACTTCCTTCCTGAAAAAATAGGGCTGAGCAAGAAGGACCAAGACTTGGCTTCAGGCTGGGGGTCTAGGACTAGCTGTTTCAGATCCTCTGCCACCTGGGATAGTTACACAGCACCTGTGGGAAATGTCAGCCCCCAGTGAAATCAACCTGACTGAGAACAAAAAAATAATTCTATCTCTTTGGGGTTAATAATGACCGTGACTTGGGAAAGCCTAGATTCAAACAGTCTTGGCAATACGTCCTGGGCTTTCACAAAGTAGCCACAGCTTTAAGCCACCAAAGGGGTGTAGGTATCCCAGGACATACCAGTCAGGAGTAAAGCTGTACTGAAAAAGCCATGCTGTCCTATAAGTGTGTGTGTGGACACCTCTCTGGGGAGCTTGGGGAGAGCGTCTGTGAAATGTAAGTCAGCAGAAACCAATGGTGTTTTCAGGAAGCTGTGGTCTGGCTCAGTCTCCAGGTCCCCTTGCACTGGAGATTGGAGTCTGCCGTCCAGCTGGAGCTGTGTTTGAGGTCTTCCTCAGCGATGACCTCTTGGCTCCACCGATACGCACTGAGCCAATCCCACTCTGTTCTGTGTTTGTTGTTTTCATTTTTTCCCTTGACAAATATAAACATGGGCAAACTGGTGAAAGGCAAGAGCTGGATAGTCAGGCTGCTTACAGACAAGCTTTCCTGTTCCCATCCGTTCCAGCTCTACAGCGGGTTGTGGCTTTTCCCCTCCTGCTCAGGAAGTGGAGTGACCGGGACAGCCTTACACAGGGAATTTACACTGCTTGCTCAGGCAGATGGAAAGTGTATGAACTGGAAACATGATTGTTTAGAAGGTTTCTATTATAGATCTGAGGGCGAGAATCTCCAGAGGTGTCGAGAAGCATCCAAAGCAGAGAGAGAAAGACTAGCAGTCTAGACTTGACCATGAGAGGAAAAAGAAGGGGAGAGGACAAGGGGAAGAAAAAGAGACGAAAAGGTCAAGAGATGAAGAAAACAGGAGAGAGCAGTCAAAACAGCAGGGCTGTAAGAAGAATGAGAAGCTGTGGGGAAGGAGGCTTCTGGAGTGAAGATAGAGTGAGAGGGGTTGGGTGAGCAGAGAGCCAGGACGCCAGCGTGGACTAACAGGTTCATTAGTACTGAGGGAGCCTGGAGACCAGCAAGCGCTCTGGGATGCTAGCAGGCACCCCAGGCAGCGGTTAGTCCCTTCCTACAGTGATAAGGAGGGGTTTCAGGGCAGTGGTGGCAGGCCAGTGGACATACTAAAGCCCTTGAGGAACATGTAAGGCATTTCCACAATTTCTTATTCCTAACACAGTTAAGTGTAACAGACTAACCGTAAGTAAGGAGGGGTTCTAACAAGAATGCTCTATTTCAGGACCACCCAGACCACCCATAGACAAGAAGCCGAACAGGTGGAATAGACAGCTCCCCAACTGTCAATTTAGGACTGACTTTTAACCAATTCTAGGGAACACTGCTTCATGGAAATCTTTGTCTAGAGTTTTGAAGCCGCAGATGACCTTTATCTGACACACAGGAGGATTAACTGTGAAGAAGCTAAGTTTGTTCCCTGGCTGCCTGTGTCAACTTGTCAGGCCCATAGAAAATCCTGTTTCAGGGGAAGCTATGGATCAGATTTTGGACTGGCCACTGCCTTTGTTTGTCTGGCTGTGTTTTGGTTTGGGGTTGTCCTGGTTTGTTGTCTGTTAGTGCTGTGAAACATTCTGACCAACAGCAACATGGGAACATGGCCTGGACCACATGGCGACCATCACTGCTTAATAAAGCCCCATGGCCTGGACCATATGACAACCATCGCTGCTTGACAAAGTCCCAGCATTTTGATATCGCAGACCACACTTCCCCAGTAACTTTTTACTTTCATTTTTAATGATTCTCAATACTAACACCTTTCTCTTTGGGAAACTTTGGATGGGCTTGGGTAAAGGATGAAAATGTGTACACTGGTAGCCTCTCTAAACAAAAATAATGTTTTGAGAAAAAGCATCCCCACCAGTGTGGAACCAGGAAGTTCACTGTACGCTCCTAATTACACCAAGAACAGGAATGTTAGTGATTTGCTAGACACACCTGGACCCAAGGATGAAATGCCTGCCTACAGTTCAGATGCAGAGCCTGGGGCAAGTGAAGGCAAGAGTTCTTTTCATCAATACAGAACAATCAGAATGGTACGGTATCAGAAAAGAGTAAGACATTAGGACCTTCCCTATAGGGAGCGCTCGGAGCACGGAGTAAGACCGAGAGTAGTTTACAGTCTGCTCCCCACGGGTCCTTCTCCCAAGGTCAGGCATTTAGATAAACAAGGGTCTCCATTCATTCCCTTGGGAGGAACTTAATTAAGGCCCTGCCTTTAACACAGGTGCCTATTGTCAAGGTCAAAGTTAGACTCCTCAACCCCTGACCTGAAGCCACACCCCAGTTCACAAGCTCCCTGACTCCCATTTAACCCCTGTGCAACTATACAGTATAAAAAGTAGAATCTTTTATCAATTAAACAAACACTGCTGGCAGCCATCCTGATTCACCCTCAGATCCTGTCAGCACCCACTTCACACATTCTCTTTGGGGTCTAAACCCTCCACCCGTACCTCTACCCCAACCCTCCTCCCCCATCCTGGCAGGGAAGAAGGAATTTATCACAACATACACGTCCAGATCTCAACCCATCGTTATGGGAAGTCAGGGAAGGAACTAAGCCTAAATGGTGGAGGATCACTGCTTGCTGGTTTTGCGCCTCCACCTCTTCCTCTCTCCTGCTTCTGTGTGTGTGTGTATGCGGTCTCACTGTGTCACCCTGGCTGGCCTGGAACTCACTATGTAGACTGACTCAGCTATTGACACCTACCAGTAATCACCTGCCTCAGCCTCCTGAGTGCTGGGATTAAAGGTTTGCATCTCTGTGAAAAATAGTATTTTGTGTTTTATTTCTATCAAAGGCAGCTAGACTACCAAGGGCCAAGCTTCAATAATCTCCCCCATCTTTGATCTTCTCATCCTGTAAAATGTATATGCAGATTTTTTAAACTCCCCCACCTGATGTTTGTTTATAAAAGCCCCCACTGTGCTCCCAGATTAACATGGCCTGGAGTAGTCAGTTAAGATGGTGGTAAGGTCACCTATGTAACAGAGTTAACACGGGGAACCAGGCAGGGAATACCTCAGTAAAGATGGCAGAACTTGGTTACCTGACCTGGCTCTCAGTTAAAACAGCAGCGAAGTCACCTGACCTCAGTTAAGATGATGGTAAGGTCACCTGACCTCAGTAAAAATGGCAGCGGTCACATGTTGTATGGAAGAGAGACCTAGAGACATGATCCGCCCTGTTGCCTAGCCACAATGCCACGCCACAAGCCGCGGCAGGGAGCAGAAGGATGTAATTGAAGACAGCTGCCTCGTGGATCCGACCAATCTTGTCGGCAGCAGTAGCAGTGGCAGGGACAGTCAGAGCAAAAGTGGAGCCAGTGGAGCTGGCGAGGACACTGGTGGAGTGAGGGTTTATACCATAGTCAAAAACGTGAAAACCCTTGAAAACGGGAACACCACAAAGTTCATAAGGGGGCACCCCCCGCTCTAGGCGGGGCTGTGAGAGAAGGGGACACCCATGGCTTGGAGAAGAACGTCCTCTATTTCTGTGGCCTGCTGTGGTCTCAGGACCGCTGCCCATTGCCACCACTCAGGGACCTGCAGCATTTTATTTAAACCATAACAGCACCATGACATAAAAACATTTCCAATCTCTGGGTGGTGGTGGCACACACCTTTAATCCCAGCCCTTGGGAGGCAGAGGCAGGCGGATCTCTGTGAGTTTGAGACCAGCATGGTCTACAGAATGAGTTCCAGGACAGGTTCCATAGCTACAGAGAAACCCTGTCTCGAAAAACCAAAACCAAATCAAACCAAAGTCAACACCAAACCAAAACAACAACCAAAGAAAAAGAAAAAACCCAGAACAAAGACATTACCAAACAATTTTCTTGATTCTGGCAAAACAGAATTTCCATGTTGATCAAAGACTTTAAAGTTAAGAAAAATGGGGACACAGCTTCAGTGGTAAAATACTTGCCATGCAATTATAGGACCCGAGTTCAGATCCCCAAAAGTCATATCAAAAAGCTTGGCACAGAAGCTGTCCTGTAATTCCAATGTTGGGAGCCAGAGACAGGAGGATCATTGTGGCTTGCTGTCCAGCCAGCCTATCCAGTGAGCTTCAGGTTTAGTGAGAGACCCTGCCTGGAAAAATAACAGGGAGAATAGAGCAAGACACCCGACAGAGACCTCTGGCCTCCATAAACATGTATATGGCTGCATACCACACCACACACGCATGGACATACACACACATATACCACACCACACACACACACCACACACATACCATACACACACCACACACATACCACACAAACCACACATATACCATACACCATACACACACATATATACCACACCACACATACACCCACACACCACATACCATACACACATACCACACACACACCACACATATACTACACACATACACAGTAGCAACAATAATAAAATTTAACACAATAAGCTTTGTCTTCCAACCAGCAGGCAGACAGCCAAGATCTGTGAAGGGCAGTGCTAGGAACTTCAGAGAGCGTGTGGGGGGCTGTGAGGAGCTCTGGGGAGCACCTCAGCTTTGGGAGGAGCTGTGTGGACTGCAGAGATGTAGAGGAGCACATGAGGAGCAGACCTGTGCTGTGGGCTGGGAGGGAGGCAGAGCAGCCTTGAGGTCACAGATTGTAAAAATGGCACAGGATTAGTCCGCTTCCAGAGGCAGCATGGTCACCAGGAGTGGACTGGCTACAAGGTAAACTATGTTAGCTCCATACAGTGTGGTAGCCACAGAGCATCACAGAAAAGGAGGCGGACCTGCATCACATCCAAATACGGCAAAGTACTTTAATAAATTAAAATGCGAATAGAGGGGAGGTAGAGAATAATTAGACTTCTATTAAAAGTAAAAACAAACAAAGCTGTCTGTGAGTTAAGAGACAAACAGCAGGTCAATATCACAAAATGCAATCTTGACTTCTGCCTGTCTGCAAAGGTCAGTGACATGCAAACTCCTCCTGACTTCACCAGGTTTCTACCTCAGGCTGCTGATTCTCTGACTCCCTGTCTGCCTCCTGCCTCCACCCTGGCTTGCGTTAGGTCCCAGGCTCGATTGCTTCCCTTGCTTGGAACATGCCCTCAAGTTTTAACTCAGACGCCAGCTCTCCAGACCAGCTTCAGAACCCTCTGCAGGGACAACCAAACTTGTAAGCTCCTTGGGAAGGAATGCCACAACACAGACTATGGTAACGCCACCTCCCACCGGATGAGAAGTCCATGAAACCAAAGATCAAGTCTATCCCCAGCATTGCCTCTGGCCCTTGGCCACAACACTGGCACTCAGCAAAATGCCAGTGTGTTCTTCTAAAGAGCATTCAGGGAAGTAGGTCAAAGCAGGGAAACAAGGGTCCCACAGAAAAGCCCAAGTAACAGACCAACCGCGGCGGCAGCTTGTGTCCAGCATCCCCAGTGGAAGCCCAATATGATACAGATTTTGTATTTTATGGCTTTGGAAGACATTCTGCCAATGTGACCCCAGAAATGCAGCTGGTTTCAGGTAATGGACGAACAAACGCGGGCTTCTGACCGATGTCTCTGAACTGAGTGTGTCTCTGGGCTCGCTGGACGATGTGATATTAGCACTGAGTGTGACAGAGTACTGAGCTTCATGGGAGTACCGAGTTCGGCTCCTGGGGAGGGAAGCCTCACCCTCTGGCCCCACCTGGAAGGAGCGTGACATGGTGGACTTTCCCCACCCTGCAGCCCCCGTGGCTGGGTACAGGTGCCTCCCTTCCTCTAGCCTGTCCCATCCACAAGGTGGGCCTGGCGTCATGTGACTACGCATTGAACCCTGCCTGTGGTGGCTTCCGTCTGTAGCTGGCTCAGAGGGACCCTGACCTGCCTTTCACTCTCAAGAATTTTGCTTTGGAGTGTGTCAGTGTTCAGTAACTTTTGGTTGAAGGGTAGAACTGGGCACCATAAATACTTTATTGTTTGGAAGATCCAGCGGTGATTTAGAGGAAAGCTGGTCCTGGTTACGTTTACTAGTGGCCAAAGGCTGAATTTTGCTCCACAGCCCAGAGCCATCCTTGCCAAGGCCTGAGAGTGAGCAACGGAGGTCAGGATTGAAGAGGAGACTCCTGTGGTTACTGAGAGGAACCAGGGGAGGTCACTTCCTAGGAGAAGTCGTGAAGGTCACACCCAGGCTTCCATCCAGGGCCTCTCTAGCCTTAGGTCTTAGGTTCCCATTGACCAGGCCCTGATCAAAGATAAAGTGAACTTGGACAGCGGGCAGTAGTCACCCAGCACCAGAACGAGGTCTCAATGTTCTTGGCCGTGAAGAAGCTTCCAGGTGAGCTCTAGGATTTGGAGGGAGATATGTAGAGGGGGCAGGTGTTCCACAAAACACTACGACCCAGTCCTCTTAGGGTTAGGGAGTGGGGGACACCCAGGGGACTTTCCCTGCCAGAGCTGGGGCTGATTCTCTACCTTCTCGTTAAGATCTAGAAAGCTCACCGTTGTCTCTCAGAGTCCCATGTGAATGTGGGCAGGATATCACAGGCAAGCCAGCCTGTCAGGTGACCGATCTGTTCAACCCGGCCAGTGGTCCTCAACCTGTGGGTTGTGACCTCCTGGGGATCTCAGACGGATATCCTGCATATCAGATATTTACATTATGACTCATAATGGTAACAAAATCACAGTTATGAAGTATCAACGAAATACTTTTATGGCTGGAGGTCACCACAGCATGAGGGACTGTATTAAAGGGTCACAGCATTAAGAAGGTCGAGAATCACCGAGTTAGGGCGGACCCTGAATGGGAATGGCCTGGCCTCAGATCTCTCTGTGTGTGGACACTGAAAATGTCAGGAGGTTGGCTTTCAACCTCTAAAGGTCTTCAGTCTGCAGGAGAAGGGGGGCAGGGTGCAGAGGGTGAATTAGAACAGGGGGGACGGCTCAGCGCACCGCTTACCAGGATACGCTCTTCTCCTCTCCTACTACCTACTTCCTGCTACTTCCAGAGGTCGAATGGTTCTAATCTCACCGACCAACCCTGCCAGCTATGAGGAAAGGGGCTGGTGTGTGACCCTGTCCCTGGTGAGTTAGGGGACTACCTGTGAGCCTGAGGTGGTGGGAGAACACACGGGTACTGAGTCGCACCTGAGCAACAGAAGGGGGAGAGTGGAGATGTAGGGTGAGCTCATGACCGTTGCTATGTGCGGTAGACGTCAGAGTGGGCTATGGTAGAAGCGTGGGTTCTCTTGCCTCTCAGACACCAGCAAAGGAGTAAATCTGACACTTGAAATGAAGGGTGGATGAAAGATGGAAGAAAGAGGCCAGGTGGAGGGACACCTAAGACCACTGGTGTTAGGACACAAGCCATGTGTGCTCAGTCTGTTTCCTCTGCACTGAGACACTGAGGTGCATGCAGGCACATGTGGGCAGGAAGGCAGACAGGCACACACGCACGCACACTCATTCACATGCATGCACGCGCACACACATACACTCATACACACACACACACACACACACACACACACACACACACACCACAGTGGGCTTGGGTTTGTTCTCCACTTACAAGCACGAAGGAACAGGAGGACTGGATTACAAATGCCTCAGATCTCTGCTACCTTAATGGAGTCTTTGTCTTCCACGAGCCAACTCCTGGCCACTCTGCTCCTCAGCCCCAGTCCAACCAGCTCAGCCACAGGCCCCATTGACTCTCTATACTTCCTAGTCTGGGCTGTCTTGCAGAGCGAGTCTCCCGACTGTTGGGAGCCCTGGCTGTCGGAAGGAGATCTCAAGATAAACGCACAGGCATTTCAACTCCCTGTTCCTTCCGCCAGAACCGGGAGGGTTGCTCTGTGCCTTCAACATGGGCTCTCTTGCACATTTCCCTGTGGACCGCAAGGGCGGGTGACATTCAGCTCCCCAGACCCCGTCGGTACAGTGACTAACCCACGACAGGTGCTCAGTAAAGCGGGGCAATGAGTCCGGGAGCTCCGACACAGAACTGCAGGCCAGGGAAGGCTGGCGAGCGCGGGCGAGAGCGGCGTGGAGACAAACAGCCGGCCCACGGGGCGGGGTGCCCACCCTGCGCTTTGAGCCCTGCTCTCATTCCGGTTCCCAAAGCCAACTTACAAGGTCTGCTTGGGAAGGGCAATGATTTATTGGGCCACAGAGATGGTCTCATCATTACCAGCTACAAACTAAAGACCCAGGGTAAGATAAAAGTTCCATCTAGCTTCTTGAGGTCACATGACTGAGTCCACACCGTCCCCACACAGCTTCAGGACTCCTGCCTGGTAAAGTCACGGGCTCTCTATCCAGCGTTGGTGTGAGGAAAGGACCCCCACTTCATAATAAAAGCCCTGGACACTGAGTAGTCAACGCCAGGTAGATTTTTTTTTTTTTTTTTTTTTTTTTTGGTTTTACAGAGTTCCGGACAAGAAGCAAAAAATGCCTGGTATGCCAATTCGGTATAAAATAGTTTCTTAAAATCATATTTCCCTGCTCCCTGAATGCTTCATTGGCTGAATCTTCAGGGGGTACAGTTTTCCCTGCATGTCCAACGTAGCCACCACCCCAAATCCACAATCCTCGGAGGGTTTGCAGTCTTTTCCCCTTTTGTTCTAGGTAGGGCAAGGCACACAGTATATTGTACCTCTTCAGCCCTAAAATAGACTCAAGTGTCCAGGTGAGCAGGGCCAGCTGCTGGCTCAGGAAGCCAGGGGCCTGGTGCCTCCTGTTTCTTTGTGATTCTTGGACGGGGTTCAAAGCCCTGAAAATGGGCCATAAATTTTACACTAGGGGGTGTGTCTTACCTGGGGGCTCTGACATCACCATGGAGAAGCTGCCCAGCCTCAGAGGCTGACACCCTGGCTGGGGGCCAGCCCCTCCCATAGCCCTGGCTGTGAGTGCACAGCTCCTGCCCCCCCTTGTGAGTCACAATCCTGCCCCCTCTCAGTACCCTGCTACATCAGCCTGACTTCTCCCTCAGCTGAGCGGTGCCAGCCTCCCTACCCTTACCAGGCCATCTCAGCCTTGGGACCCTGCTAGGCAGTACCACCGAAGAGGGACAGATCAAAAGGGATGGGCAGGTATGACCAGGTGTGTGTTCCTTTGCCTTGGAGGAAGCAGTTGATGACTGTCTTGCTGGCAGCCCCTAAGCCACAGGTCTAGGTTGGGAGGAGGGGTCTGGCAGGTCTTTGGGAGGTTGGGTCTGGCGTGGCTTTGTGGCAGGCCACTACCTAAGGCACAGAATTCAGAGACACGTACTAGGTGAGCTGTGCCAATTTGCACAGCTGTCTGCTAGGGGTCACTGGGGTCTGGAATGGGCTTGGGGTTTCCTTTTAGATGAAGGTAAATAGCCCAACCAAAAGTGTTTCCCATCCACATGCGCTGAGGCAAAGACCCAGGCAACACAGGCTGCTTTTTCCCACCTTCTGCATGTCTATACGTGTCGTGGCATACTCCTTCCAATGTCCGGATAAGTTCCTGGGCATGGGGTGGACAGATGCCTTCAGGAAGCTGAACAGAGATTGTGAACACGGGTGAGCCGTGAAAATAAGGCAACTCTTGTGACTTGATCTATGTAAGATGGTTGGAAAGAAGCCGGATTTGGAACCTACGGCATGACCCTGGCTGACCCCAGCAGACCATTGCAGAAGGGGATTTCTCGCACTCAGTGGGTGTCTGGTCTGTTTTGCAGAGTTCCTCCTAAGAAAATTGACTGTTGGAAGTATTGTTCCCTTGGGAATACTTTTCTTGGGAAAATTAGATGATCTTCTAAAAGAATAGAATAGTATGTAGGTTTAGCACATAGAATAGAACGTGAGTTCAGTTGCCCAGAGGAGAGCTTGAGGAATCAAACACGAGACTCTGTATGTAGGTGTGTGCACACAGTATGCACATACAGACATGTGCACCTATATACGCTGAATACAGAATGTGATGTGTCTCACAAAGGCACTTTTTACAAAGTATTCTGTTGTTTTTAACAACATCTCCATTGTTTGATTTTACCAGTAAAGACTCGGGAGCCAGATGCTGGGGTGAAAGCCTGCCAGCTCAGAGAGGCAGAAACAACACCCAGTTGACCTTCCTCCTCAGCCGACATCTCAGAAACCTCCCTCTTCTACACTGCCTCGAAAACTCTCCTCAAACTCAGTGTCCCTTCCTCTACTTCCTGTGTGTCTCTCTATCCATCCTCCTGTCTCCCTCTTACTCGCTATGGCTTTTTTTTTATTGATCAGCCTATCTTCACTTCTTGTCAACTGGTTGCTTGCTCTGCCTCTTGACCTATGGTTGCCTTTTTAAAAGTCCTGTTTACAATATTCAAGCAGAAAGCTCTTAGCTTAAAGGTGTGTGCAAGGACTAAACCACACCACAACTAGAAACAGGATTTTCTAGTAAATAGTGCAAGCTCAGGGCTCACAGTTTGATCAAATATCCTGCACCAATATTCATGTGTACATACATATATACCTGTGATTTTTTTCATGAAAATGAGCTTTTCCTATATTTTTCAAACCAAGTAATATTTTTTCCTGTTAATTTTATGTGTGTGAGTGTTTTGCTTACATGTATGTCTGTGTACCATGTACATACCTGGTACCCATGCAGGCTAGAAGAGGGCGTTGGATCCTTTGGGAATGGAGTTAGACAGTCATAAGCCACTATGTGTGAGCTGGGAATTGAACCCAGATCTTCTGGAAGAACAGCAACTGCTCTTAAACACGGAGCCATCTCTCCAGCACCAGTCTTTATAAATGGTCTTAATAATATTGGGTTATTGACATGTGGCTTCTTCAGTCTTGGAGAGTGTAGGAGTGCCAATGTGGTTTCCAGGTTAAACACCCCCCACCCCCACCCCCACGCACAAGACAGGGTTTCTTTGTGCAACTCTGGCTGTCCTGGAACTGGCTCTGGAGGCCAGGCTGGCCTGAAACTCACAGAGATCCACCTGCCTCTGCCTCCAGAGTGCTGGGATTAAGGGTGTGCTCCACCACCACCCGGCTTCCAGGTTACATTTTTAATGCACTATTCAGACCTTTTATGTCTTTTCCTGGAGTTTGTTTCTGTGTCAGCCAATGGCAAAGCCTGTTTGTAAAGTGCCACCATGCTGGCCGTGGTCAGACCAGGAGCTACCAAGCCAGTCATAGGGAAGGTCTGCGGGCAGACTCCAGAAAGAGGAAAACTACCCAATGTCTTATCGGGAAAGATTCAGCATGTCTGACCTGGTGGCTTGCTTCATCGCGTGCATCTGCCTGGGAGAGGGGAGCATGGCCTCTGAGCTCACTTCCTCTTCCTCCCAGCATTCTGTTCTGTTTACTCCTCCCACCTATGTTTTAACCTATGAGGCCAAGCAGTTTCTTTATTACTTAACCAATGACTTCCTCCATCAGTGGGAGCAAGGCTGAAGCTCGCGCTCTGAGCTTTCCCAGGATAACTTATGACCACTTTGCTAGCGGGGGCAAAGCAATCCATTACAAGTATGTGCTGGACGCACACAGGTACCACTTGTGTGCACCATGCCTACGTGCTGAGGACTGACTGGGAAGAGATCTCTCAGCTGTTCAGATTTTGGCCTTCACGGCACTTGCTGGTTATTACGCACAAGGCGAGTGCCTGCTTCACTGAGACAGTGCTGGACTGGCTTTCCCTTCCCGACGGCAGAGACTGCTCCCGTGGGCATTTGTGGATCAGAGCTGCTGTGGTGATGGCATTTACACCCTCGTCCTTGTGGATGCTGATTTATCTGTGTGTCTCCTGCCCTAAGTTCTGTTGGCTGCTTTCCCTTGAGTCCAGCTTCTTTAGTAGTGCGAGTTTGCCTGATTGACTTCGACATTGGCTTGGTTGTTTTGTTTGTATCTGTTTCCTCCTCTGGCCCTTTGCCCCATGAGCACACAGGCTTCTGGGCATACTGACAGCAGCCAGCTCCAGCTTTCCAGTAATACCTGGTGCAGGATCCTGGGGAAGTATCTGTGACCCCGGGAAGGATCTGTGACTCTGGGAAGTATCTGTGATCTTGAGAAGTATCTGTGACCTTGGGAAGTATCTGTGACCTTGGGAAGTATATGTGACCCCCGGGAAGTATCTGTGACCCCGGGAAGTATCTGTGATCTTGAGAATTATCTGTGACCCTGGGAAGTATCTGTGACCCTGGGAAGTATCTGTGACCTCGGGAAGAATCTGTGACTTCAGGAAGTATCTGTGGCTAGATGTGGAGGGGGAGCCCTGTCTACAGTACTGGAGAGAGAAGGAGACATGCAGAAAACAAAAGGCGCTGTGCGCAGGCGTGCTGCAAGGCTGTCTAGAGCAGAGCCTGGTGTCTTGCTTGGTGTGGGAGTGGATCCTGGGCTCTGGGTAGCCGGGTACTGCTGCCACAAGAGGGGAGTAGGCAGAGCATAAACCTAATTAGTCTTCATCAATAAAGAAATTGGGACTCAAATATTGGGGTAAAAGCTGAGAGATCAGAGACACAGCAGCCACCAGAGACTTCTTACCTCTCGGAATCCTCAGACCCCTCCCTGTATCCACCCAGTATTGTCACTTCCTGTCTCCTCTCTGTACAGACCACCAGACCTTTATGGTTAATTCGTGACTAGCTCTGCCCTCTCCCTCCAAGCCAGCTTTTTTTGTCAGAACACAGACAAAATATCACAACATAGGACTGAGCCCCCAGATCCTGGTCTGGCCTTTTTCTGTACAGGATGGCTGTGCCTTAGTTGGGTGAGATTTCCTGGTCAGTAGCTCTGCAGGATCTACAGTCAAGGGTGGCTGACCCATCAGGCCACTCAAATGTCAACAGTAGAATGTGTTCTAGAGCCTCTGAGAGACATCAAGACACAGATTCCCAGGTGGTCACAAACTGCCAACCTGGGGCTCTGTGGGATTCATCAGTAGCGAGAGGGTGAGGGCAGTCTCTACAGTCCGTTCTTCAAATGGGTCTGGGCTCTCTGGAAAGGGGTGGGAAGCAGTTGGAGGATCTCACTGTTACCTGAAGACGGTCATGGAGCCTTTGCTCAGACTGGCTCTGGCTGTGCCTGCCTTACCGAGGAAGAACTTGGTAGTCCAGGCAAGCTCCCCGTTTCCTCAGGAGGCCATTTGTTTAGCCGGGCTAAGCGATGTCTGCTGCACATTGTGGGGTTGCCAGTCAGCCCTGGGGTTGCAGGAACTCTGGGATACATGCTAAGAGAAAACTTCTTCCCAAGCTGCGGTTGCACTGGTGCAGTCTGCTAAAGGGAAAAGGAGGAAGCGTGGGGTATACCCATTCCTAGAGCACAAGAATCCCAGAATTCCTAAAGGAAGCAATAATCTCCATCCTTTGAATACTCATGTTTCATTTTCCTGCAGGAAATTAATAGAATCAATGAACATTTATTTGGTGCCACTTTTAGATTTCAAACACAAATGCCGAGGAAGCTGACAGTGGCTGCTCACAGGTCAGTTGTCTTTCACACTCAGATCAGCTTCCAGAGCTTACTGTTCTCTCCTCCCATCCAAGTGTAGGTCTGTAGGGCTGTGTCTGTCAGTCCAGGCAGGAGCCAAGACCTGGGACAATAAGCACATCCTAGCTTTTGGCCGTGAGATCACACCTAAAACTCTTTTCACCTTAGAGATCGGGCGATTCTGCAGATATCTCTCGAAGATCATCTCTTGCAGACTTCCATGTTTTCTGTTTTCATCATCCCCCCTTGACAGAGATGAGGAGCGTCCTGGGGGAAAGACTCGATTGATCAAAACATTGATGCTGCCAACCAATTCCCAACCTGAAGAGCAGCCAAGGACACTGGATCTGACTTGCCAAAGGGAAACTAGACCTCTTGGGGGGATTTCATAGCCGCGAGTTCCCTGGAAGATCTAGATGGACTGTGAGGAGCCGAGACAGCAGCTATTAGAAGTTGCTTTCAGGGTCAGTTGCCAACCCCAAAACAGTCCTGGGAAGTTTGAGAAACCAATGGAGGAAGAGACTAAAAGCAAAGAAAACACCAGAAGCTGTCCCATCGCACATAAGTCATTTGGGGTAACTATAGACAGGGTGATGGAGTTGAAGGCTACTAAAACATCTCCAGAAAATTAGACAGAACGCATTAAAGCATCGCTTTCTGTGTTGCTCCAGCTCACCTTGTGTATTGTCATTTGCTGGGGATTACTCTGATTAAGGGTGGCTCCAGGGCTCTATACTGTTAGCCTCTTGGATCCTCACAGCTTCCTAAACGGAAGTTTAGAGATCTTTCAGGGCTAGGATGATGATGCAAGGTTGTTTCCAGGGTTCCTGTGTTTGTGTGTGCACAGGCGCACCGGCATGTGGAAGCCAGAGGACAGCTTCAGGTATCCTCCTCAGGCATGCTGTCTGCCTCTGTTGAGACAGGCTCTCTCATTAGAGAGTTCACCGTGTTAGGCTAGACTGGGTCAGGGAGTCCTAAGGACTCTCTCCTCTTTCCACCTCTGGAGCCCCGGCATTCAAGTACATGCCTACCATGTATGGTGTTATTACTCATGTTGGGGCTCAGCCTCAGGTTCTCACACTTGTGACATAACTGCTTCACTGACTGGGGAGTGGTAACCCCCTTCCCCACATTAGAATACCTTGCTAGCCTAGTCTTGCTCTATTGTCTGTTTTCAGAAATAATAACCCATTTAAATATTCAACCCATTTAATATTTAAAACCATGTTTCCCACAAGGCTTGTCTTTCCAGGAACCAGGTAAGCTACAAGAGCCTTGTCTCCATTATTGGTGGTCATGTCGGTTACCAAGGCTGTAGGATTCACTCGCTTGGTTCATCCTTGGCAGACATGACGGAGGACACAGCATTTTGGGAATGGTCTAAGAACAACTGGGTAGAAGGATGATTTCGGGAGACAAGGTCTTACTAGGAAGCTCTGGCTGTCCTGGAACTCTGTGTGAGCCAGGCTGGCCCCAGACTCACAGAAACGTGCCTGCTTCTGCCTCCAGAGTCCCTAGATTAAAGGGTGTGGCACTGGGTGCAGCATGGGGTGTTTCTTACTTGTCTTGTACAGTGTGTAGAACACCGTGTGACACTCTGGACCTAGCCTGTCTGTCTAACATGCTCCCACAAGAATCTTTTGTGTTAATTAGCAAGTGAAGCTCAAATCCAATTCCACAGCGAGTGCCAGCTGTCTTAAGGACTCAGAGACCACGTATGACTGGCAGCTGCTTGGCCAACCAGCATCGTTCTGGGCTGGCATCCTGGGCTTTGCTGTCTTATAATGGGTCCAAGATTTCAAATACTAATTATTTCACATGAAATGGTACAAGTAAAATTTCTCTCTGAATATAATAGGATACCATATTCAACACTCAAAGCATCATTGCAACATGGTGAAATCACGTCTTTGCACTACTAAGTCCATGGCTCTGGGATCTTATCGCAGTAAATGTTTGTCAGAAGATAGACAAGGCATCTAAAGTTGATGTTTTTGCATTTTTTGGTTTTTGTTTGATTGATTTTTTTTTCTCTTGAGACAGGGTTTCTCTGTCCTGGAACCCACTCTGTAGACTAGGCTGGCCTCGAACTCCCAGAGATCTACCTCCCTCTGTTTCCTGAGTGCTGGGATTAAAGGTGTGCACCTGCTTTGTTCTTTAGGACAGAAGAATATTCCGCATTCTGCACCACTGGCAATTTCTCTGGACATAGGAGTTACTCTCAAAGGTACGTAAGATGTGATATTCCTATCCGAAAGTAATAGGGAAAAAATTGCAGAGGAGCTGATTAATAAGTCAATCTCCCCAGAGAATAGCATGAGGTAGACTTAGGCCTGCAAAAGACAGTGTATACCTATCCAAAGCCTTAGTGGCCAACCTACTTCTCACTCAGAGAGGGTGGGACCGCATGGTAATGGTCCCATTTCTTGTGCTCCAGTTGGTTTCTTTTAGGGAAACACAAGCATATGCATCCCCTGACATCCGCTGGTAGTAACACACGTCTGTCTGCGTAATGGGGAAGAACCTAAAGAATGTCCTGGTGGTTTCCTGTGGATTCTTCCTTCTCTTCACAGCCTATGGAGGCCTGCAGAACCTGCAGGTGAGATATATTTATCATGTTATCCGATTCACACTGGTACAACTCACACATTCCCACACTCCCTGGCACAACCCACACTCTCCCTCATCCCTGGTACACCCCACACATTCCCACATCCCTGGCACAACCCACACATTCCCGCATCCCTGGCACAACCCACATCTCCCGCACTCCCTAGCACATTCTTTCTTTTTTCCAAATGAAGCCCTACGAGGTTCAGTCTTGTTCCCACAGAGTGATACCAGAGCTCCACAGCCCAAGTGTATGTGACCCTGGGGCAAGGAGGAGGCTCAGGACACTTTGCCTTTGAATGGAAAAAAAGAGATAAGGGAAACTATTGTGGATTTTATGTGCTCTGGGCTTTGTGGTTGGGCAGAAATGTCAGTTTGCTAATCCTTACTTGACCTTATGAGAAGCTTTAGGCAAAACTATGAACTTTGACAAAATCATTTGCATTTTGAACAGTTATGGAATCCTTCTTGCTCAAGTCCGTGAGTCTGCTTGAAAACCATGCAGCTGCCTCCAACAGGTTGTTGGAGGTCATGTGCATCTAGGTCATATGGGCCCAGATCCTTTGGGGTGGGGGAGGATTTGACAACTTTTCCTGTGACAATTACAGTAAAAGGGATATCTGTCTGTCTGTCCATCTGTCCACCTATCCATCCATCCATCCATCCATCCATCCATCTGTTGTTTGCCTTCCTCCCTTCCTTCCCTTTCTTTTTCTCCCTTCCTTCCTTCCTTCCTTCCTTCCTTCCTTCCTTCCTTCCTTCCTCCCTCCCTCCCTCCCTCCCTCCCTCCCTCCCTCCCTCCTCCCTCCCTCCCTCCCTCCCTCCCTCCCTCCCTCCCTTCCTTCCTTCCTTCCTTCCTGCTGTTCTTCCATTCTTTTTTCTTCTTCTTTTGTTTTTTTAAGACGGGGTTTCATGTAGTACTGGCAGCACCAGCTCCATGCTGATGCCTGCTCTCTGGTTTCTGATAGCTCCTGTGTTCACCAGCTGAAGATGGTGGATGTTGTCTCCACAGTCTTGCATGGCCCTCTAGTGGAAAGCATTCCCGAGCCTCTCCTCGGCCTGATTGAGAGACTGCTGTATGTTGATGCGACCAGGTCTACTCCATGCAATCTCCATGTGCTTGTCTTTATATGTCTACTGCACAGACGAGCTTGTCTAGCAGATGCCAGCCTAGGCATTAAAGTGTGGGCACTCATGTGGAAAAGGCCATTAGCTTCTGAAATTCTGATTCTCCTTAGATACTGACTCCTGTCTTCCTTTCCAGTGGTCTGCAGTCAAAAGCAATTGTCAGTCACAAAAGTCCTTCCCTAATTTGCTGTAGTAATGTGGGCAACAGAGAAATCCCAACATTGACAGACGCTGTTAGAGTCTCACTAGAATTGTGGAGGAAGCAGGCAAAATCACAACTGTGAGTGAAACACCCAGGACAAAACTGTTTGTAAAATGACCTGGCTGGACGACACTTCTAGCTACTCCATAAACACGAAGTACCCAGACAACTCCACTTCAGAGGACGGTGCTCGACTCCTTCTTTTAGACAGATTGTAGGGGTTTTAGGGATGGGCTAGAGGAAGTCTGTTGAGTGCAGTGGGCACAGAACGTGGGGGAGGGCAGGTAGCATGCTGGGGGAGTATCTCTGTCTCTTTCCCCTCCTCCCCTTCCTCTTCCCCTCCTGTACTCTTTTTGTCATTCTTCCTCCCTCCTCTTCCCCTCCTCCCTTTCCTCCTTCTCCCCTTCCTCCTCCCCCTTCCTTTCCTTCCCTTCTGTTCTTCCTCTTGCCATTCCCTTCCTCCCCCTCCCCTTCCTATTCCTCCTTCTTCTCTTCCTCCCTCCCTCATCCTCCTCTCATTCACTTTCTCTTACAAGTGGCAGAAGAAGAAAGAGTTCTTCTGGTTTCTTTGGCCACAAATCCAGTAGTGCCCTCCAGCGGCCTGGGTCAGTTCACACCAGTGTTATGCGGGGCACTCCTGTGGAATAACAGTGAGTCATTGTGTAGCGCAGGGCTATACAATGACTCGCTGTTTTGTCGGGGCACTCTCTGCTTTGTCGGGGGTCTTCCCCACAGCTCCACCATGGACCCCTCCCACCAAGCAAAAGTCCAGTTGAAGGGCTCACAGTGGCCATTTCTGAGTCCTGGCGGCGTCCTTCCTGGTAGTCTGGGAAGCTGGCTTTATTTCCACTGCAGTAGTGACCCTTATGTAAGAAGGCTGGTATCTGGTAACTCAGGGTTTGAGGGGCCTGAGCCTGGGACCAACACCCGCACAGTCCCCTCCTCTGACGGCTGGCCTTTCTTCCACAGAGCAGCCTCTACAATGAGGATGGCCTGGGCGTGGTGACCCTCAGCACCATCTACTGTAGTATGATGCTGTCCTCCATGTTCCTCCCACCTGTCCTCATCAAGAAGCTTGGCTGCAAGTGGACCATGGCGGGCTCTATGTGCTGCTACATGACCTTCTCCCTGGCCAACTTCTACCCCAACTGGTGTGTGTGCCTTGCGCTCTCGTGCAGATGGCTGTCCTCTGCGACTGAGTTAGAATATGTCCCTCTGAGCACCGTGACAGTATGACACCCTCTCGACCTTCCCTGTGTCCCCGCCGACTTCCTCCCATACTCCTGACCCCAGTGCTGGCCTCTTCTTTGGATTTCCCCAACTCCCTCACAACCCCCTGCCCTCACCACATCCTCATGGCCCAAATGGTTAGGAAGTCTGATATAGGTAATTCTCAGGGACTCAGCCAGCAGTGACGGACATCCATCTTTTGAGTGTGGACCACATTGGCCTCTTTGGGCACACCCTGATCCCTCTCCATCTTGCTGGGCCTCTGTGTGGATGCATACTGATCCCTTCCTCCATTCTGCTGGGTCTTTTTGCAGGTACACCTTGATCCCTACTTCCATCTTGCTGGGCCTGGGTGCAGCTCCTCTGTGGTCGGCCCAGTGTACCTACATCACCATCATGGGAAATCTGCAAGCACAGAAAGAGGGGAAGCTGGCCAAGGATATGGTGAACCAGTACTTTGGCCTCTTCTTTCTTATCTTCCAGTCCTCTGGAATGTGGGGCAACCTCATTTCCTCACTGGTGTTCAGCCAGACGCCCAGTAAAGGTAAGCGTGGGGGCTGCGTAGCCTTGGGAATAGCCCGGTCTCCATGACAGCAAAGTGAGGTCCAATTCCACTCCCATACCTGTCCTTACTGTGGAGGCAGGTCATCCTACCCCTCTGCGGACAGTTGAGAGGCTAAGTCGCTGCCTTCTCCACAGGTACCCTGTGGATATTGGGGAACCCCTGGGGAAAGGGTGTCATGAAGAAATTGGGCATCCCCAAATCCTGCTAGTGTGATGTGGGTCCCTGGAGTTGCTGAGAATTTACGTGACTTATTTCCCTATAAAACTGAGCCACAGGCCAGTGTTAAAAACCACCTGTCAGACTCCTTATCCCACGACTGGGAGAATGTTCCAGGGCTGCCTTCCCTCAACCCTACCCAGCAGGGACCCCAGGCTGGAGGACTTCCAGCCTTCCATTCTTGTGGCAGAGCCTTCCGGAAGGGGCAGTCTGGGTGAGGATGGCCTCTCTCCCTCCATCCTGGCATGAGTCTGGCTCGGCCCAGGCCACGTGCTGGCAGGAAGCTCAAAAGTCACCACCTTCCTCCCTCCACAGTGACAGTGTATCTCAGGCAGGAACGACTCAGGGCAACACATATGGTCACAGTCACTGCCACTCAGCCAAGATGCTGCAGAAACTGATGTCAAACCCAGCCTCTGTGTCACAGCAGGGAAGGGCCGTGGGCTGCTCCCTGAGTAGTGAACTGATCAATCCCCCCATTGGCATTGCCCAGAGACTAATCTATCCTACATGACAGTCCCTCATGCCTCACAGATGTGCCCAGAGGCTGTCTCCTATGTGACTCTAGATCTGGCAAGGGATCAACACTAATGTCACAGTAGCTTCAATTTACACGTGTGTGCGTGTTAGGTAGGTAGTCACCGTTAAACCAACCACTTCATTCCACATCTATTTATTTTTATTTTATGGGTAGGAGTGGGTTTTTTTTCTTCATGCATGTATATGCACCATGCGCAAGCAGGTGCCAGAGAGGGCACTATATTCTCTGGAACTGGAGTTACATGCAGTTGCCCGCCAGCGTTGGGTGCTGGGAACCAAACCTGAATCCTCTACAGAAGCAGCAATGCTACTCGCTGGACCATCTCTCCAGTCCTGCACTGGTTGTTTTGCTTTTCTTTCTTTTTTTTTTAACAAATAAAAGAACTAGCATTCGTTTCCTGAAGCAGAAAAGACAAAGTCACCTGCCCCATGTGACTACCACCCTTTCACCGCCGATTTTGGCCTCAGTATACAACTTAGTCCCTAGAATTCTCACCTCATCTTGATTTCAACTTCCCTAGTGGTCATCCCAGAGGATCAGCTCAAGTCCTGTGGAGCCAAAGAATGTCTGATGGACACAGAGGTCAGCAATAGCACCTACCACCCCTCCCACCATCTAACCTACACACTCCTGGGTATCTTCAACGGTACGTACAGATGCACAACCTCTAACTGTGGTTCTCCAGCCCGTAAGTGAACTTTGTCCATGGAAAACCCTGCCACACTTACCTGGTCGAAGAGATGCCATGATCACGATGGTGGTTTTCTCAGGGTAGTGCTTGTTCATTGCACTGTGTCACCCCTGTGATTTCCCCAAATTCATTTGTGATAGTGGGGGACTATGTCTGTGCTTGCTTTAATAAATAAAGCAAAAAACCCCAGCCAATTGTAGGACTGGGCCAATCTCAATGGCTAATCTCTAAAAGCAAACTCAGCGGCCAATGCTGCCCAACCAAGCTACCTGTGGCCGTGCAATATGGAGGTGCACAGATCTAAAATGAGGGTGTGGGTAGAATATGGAGTAAAAAGGGGGAGCCAGGGAGGCACCCCAAGTAACTTCTGTCTTCCTGCTGTCCTTGGTCATCCTCAACCTAGACATTTGTCCATCAGATATCCTATTTATATCCATGTGGTGATGGGGACAACGGGGTCACCAGGCTTGTGGTTTCTCAATATCTACCCCCATCCCCTTTCTGCAGTGGGGGACCAGACACCCATGGAAAGCACTGGGCTATAGTGATTGCCCTGTCCCCTCTCCTCCCACTTCTAGACAGCCACAGAGAACCTGGGTGTACAAAATGGCGGTACTCATCAGTCGAAGTGGCAGGCTTTCTGGTCGGCAGGGTCAGGCAATAGAGAAGTCAGGCTTTGAGCATCACGTGACCTCGCTGCCTCACTCACTGTTGTCTTTGTAGTGAGGGGAAAGGCCACAGGTAGCACTGGTGAATAATTGGAGTCATCAGTACTGCTCAGTAGAACTTTATATGCCTGGAGAATTCTGTCATCCAAATAACCGGTCAGCTGGCTTAGATAAGGAGACCATGGCCCAGACTGGGTGGAGCCATTACCCTATTCTGATACCTGGAAATCTGCCATGAGTCTCTTTTAAGTATGCTACCATAAACAAATAAGACAGGACAAAGTGGGCAGTAATGCCCGAGTGCCCTCCCCCTGGGGTGATGGTCTGGGGCTCTGGGAACTGCATTCACAATGAAGCGCTTGGAGTGTGCCTTCAGAATATAGCATCTCAGTTCCATGACACCACTTCACGCCCCCGAAGGCTCAGGACCACTTGGCATTAGATACACACACCTCTGAGGATGTGACTTCTGAGACCAAGCCCCTCTGAACTCACAGGCTCTCCCTGAGACCGTGTCCAAACACCCCAAACTTAGAAGTCTTTTGCAGCAGGGTAGGCCATGGAGAAGGAGCCACCCACATCAGTGAGGAAGAGACACAAGTTTTCTACCGTTTTTCCACAGCCAACATTGGGATGATTGGAAGGACAGAGTGCTTCCCTGTACAGACACCTACCTGTTCATGTAAACGGTCACTGCGATGCTATGGCTCCTCCCTTGAGGCCTTGTGGTTCTTCCGCAGCGGGGCACAGCCCCAGGTCCCCGACAGGAGATGCCTAGCCTCATAGAACCTAATAAACACAGCTGAAATGGTGCAGTCAGGTGACTCAGGAAGGGTGCTGAGTCAGGAGGGAAAGCCCTGAGGGGATCCGGACTTTGCTGGGTGTAAGTTTGTTAAAGAGGGGATTACTATGATCGGTGCTGAGACAGGTGGGCCACCTCTGCCAACATCTGTAAAGACAGCTGGCTTCGTCAAGCCCGCGGCTCAGCAAGGCTGGGGGACTGCAGGACCCACGCTCACTGACTGAAGCTCACACCCAGAGTTTGGGCATTTCCATCCCGAGGGAACTACCCTTGTCAGAAAGTGGAATGGCAGTGCCCAGGAGATGTTACAAATGGCACCTCACATGGCTCGGGGACAGAGGGACCTCTGTGCATGTCACAATACCCACATAAACCTGTTTCCTGTACAGGGGATGGAGGGGACCGGAAGACTGCAGTGGGCAGATGGCAAAGACGCACTCAGCTACTCGCTGCGTTTTGGGATTAGAGATGTACAGAATGTTCAGGGTGAAATAGTTTTCGGTTCTTATTTTCACAGATAACCCATTAATGTGGCTCAAAGTACAAATGCATAGAGCACAATTAATAAAAACCCAGACACAGAAATTGGAGTCCAACCTGAAAGTCAGAAAAGTGAAACAGTCAGCCCCTAGCTCTTAACTTAATCTCTGTCCGAAATGACAATCCTGCCTCCAGGAATCTCAGAATGAGACTGTGTGCGTGAGCTGTCTCCTCCCATCTTATATTCCTCTCTAGGGCTGGGATTTAAGATGTGTGTTACCACTGCCTGTAAGGCTGACCAGTGGGGCTGTTACTCTCCTATCTTCAGGCAGGCTTCATTTATTAAAATACACTGCGTATCATCACAAGTGCAGTCAAAGGTCTCAGGACCCATGGAGCCCTCTGCTGATTGTCCCTCTAAGCCCATCCCTCTCTAAGGCCTGTCCCTAAACAGCACGGGTCTGCTGGGGCCTTCAGGGTGTTTAATGCACAATAGATTTCTATGTCCCTCTTTGACTGACACATAGCTTTGTGCCTTGCTGTGTTTTCTTCTCATCATCTGGCTTGGGGAACTTTTGTTTTTTATCATCTTTAAAAGCATGTTGTTCCTCTGTAGGTGATGGCAATGCTGACCCACTGTGTGTGGGTGTTGGCAATGCTGACCCACTATGTGTGGGTGATGGTCATTCTGACCCACTGTGTGTAGTTGATGGCTATGCTGACCCACTGTGTGTGGGTGATGGTCATTCTGACCCACTGTGTGTGGGTGATGATCATTCTGACCCACCGTGTGTGGGTGATGGCTATGCTGACCCACTGTGTGTAGTTGATGCCTGTGCTGACCCACCATGTGTGGGTGATGGCCTTTCTGACCCACTGTGTGGGTGTTGGCCATGCTGACCCACCATGTGTGGGTGATGGTCTTTCTGACCCAGTGCATGTGGGATATGACCATGCTGACCCACTGTGTGGGTGTTGGCCATGCTGACCCACCATGGCGGACTTTAACTGAAAACTAAGTCACAAGTTAATCGTAGCGCTAACACATATGTGGTCAAGTGCAGCTAGTCACTGGTTCTATGATGACTAGCTGTCCATGGAGATGGGGGTGGAATATACATCTGATCCTCATGGACGAACCTGTCCGTGTGTCCTCATAGGTAGCAGTGTCCTGGCCATCTTGCTGGTGTCCGTGTTTCTGGAGTCTGTGGAAAACAGATTGGCTAGTGAAGGAGAGGCGAGGCCCAGATCGCCACCTCTCTTGTCCACTGTACTCTCGACCTTCACACTTTTTAAAGACAAGCGCTTGTGCCTGCTGATGTTCCTGCCACTGTACAGTGGGCTCCACCAAGGGTTTCTCTATGGAGAGTACACAAAGGTAGGAGAAAGGAGCCCAGGGCTCACACTGTGCACCTGTGCTCTACCTAAAGGAACCCGAGAGTGTCCTGAGACCAGTGGCCCAGGGGCCCTCGAGTGGGATCAGGTTCCCGGTCCTATAGCTGCTAAGTCTATGATTTGAGACACCCACCTCTGACTTCTCATCCGAAGGGAGAACTTCCTACCAGCCTGTGTCTTTCCCAGGAAGCACAAAACTAGGGAAAGGTAGCTGCTGCCAGCTGTGTGTAACGCTCGTCCATTCTGCTAAAGCAGGTGTTAAATCCTTGAGTCGCCTTGAAATCCCTTCCTACGCCAGCTTCCACACCGTGTATTCCAGCCTAGAAACCTTGCTGCCTGCCAACGCCGGCTCTTCCACTTATGAACTTTTTTGTGCTCACGGAAAGTCTTTCACATGGGACAACACAGGCAGTAGGGACACAAAGCCGGCTATTCTCTATTGGCTGAATCACAACTGCTGTCTTCTGTGGGAGGGCTGACCCCAGGCTCTGTCTTTCTAAGGAATCCCAGAGCTGTGGAGGGAGGGAGCCACTTGTCCTAGAAGTCTTCTCCCTCCTGGGTGGGTGAGAGTCTTTCCTGGTACACTCTGGTTCATGGTGACCCTAGGGCAGAGGCAGGAGGCAGAGGCAGGAGGCAGGAGGCAGGAGGCAGAGGCAGGAGGCAGGAGGCAGGAGGCAGGAGGGAGGAGGCAGAGGCAGGAGGCAGAGGCAGGAGGCAGGAGGCAGGAGGCAGGAGGCAGACAGCAGGCAGACAGCAGGCAGACAGACAGCAGGCAGACAGACAGCAGGCAGACAGCAGGCAGACAGACAGCAGGCAGACAGCAGGCAGACAGACAGCAGGCAGACAGCAGGCAGACAGACAGCAGGCAGACAGACAGCAGGCAGACAGCAGGCAGACAGCAGACAGACAGCAGACAGACAGCAGACAGACAGCAGACAGACAGCAGGCAGACAGCAGGCAGACAGACAGACAGCAGACAGACAGCAGGCAGACAGCAGGCATTCAGCCTCACCTGAATTCCCATAAACTGCAGTCATTGCCGGACAAGTGTGCTTTGGGCAATATCTAGGTATCCTGGATTCATCCAGTAGTACCACCATTTGCGGGGAGCTGATGGTGGAGGGAATCAGTCTTGGGTCTTTATTAAAGAAGGTTAGAAAGGGACCACACCAGCAGCCAAGAAGAGGGGTACCAGCCAGGAAGGTGGGATGGCTCAGGCTCTTAGCACTCAAGGGAAGACTGATGGATGGCTGCGAGGACCTAAGGAGACCATGTCTTGGCAGCAGCTGAGGGGACTTAAAGGACAGCTTCAGGCACCACAGCCATGTGCTGTGGGCTGAGGGACTGAGGCTGTGGCTGCAAGATGGGTCAGGGTAACCTGGAATCACCCCGAGGCCCCCTTTGCTTGTCTACCTAGATCACCCCCTGGTCCTGGTCCTGTTTGTGGCCTTTCATGTCCACCTCACTGACTTCTCCATCGTCAGGTGACTCTCTGGAGTCACGCCTCTCATCATGTCCTGCACGTCCTCCTCTTCATCCTCCCTCTTCCTCTGCACCATTGGGCTCTGCAGCTGGCAGGACACGCCCCCAACACTTCAGCCCAACACCTCAGCAATGTGCATGGGCCTCCTGTCCCATCAGACATCACATCGTTCCAGCCCCAGCCAGCTATGCCAATGCAGCCAGCCTCCTTGTTCCAACCTTTTATCCTAAATGTCCTTGATTCTGCCAGTAATGGAGCCAAGCTTTGAGGCCGCCCAGTGGCCTCCCTAGCGGTCTATGGAGGTTGCATTTCCCTCACCTGTCCTTAGGCCTAATAGGAAATGATGGGACATGTCAGCGTCTTTGTTAATGCTCTATAAGATAGTGTCTACACCTAGGGTGAAGAATGTGGGAAGGGGTTTGTCCAGATGTCTGTCCATTCTGGCCCAAAGCAGGCCCTCTTCCGTATACCAGTGCTGCTCTCCCAGGCTGGGAGCTGCAGTTCCTGGGCCATATCAGCGTGTCAGCTGTCACGTGGTAGCTGCAGACTGGAACCACAGGGAGGCCTGTACACGCCAGTAATGCAGCTCTGTGCTTCTTCCCAGTCTTATGCCACCTGTGCCCTGGGCATCCATTTCGTGGGCTATGTGATGATCTGCTTCTCGGCTGTCACCTCCCTGTGCTCCCTGCTGTATGGGAAGATCTCCAAGTACACGGGCAGGGCGGCGCTCTATGTGACGGGTAAGTAGACACTCGGGTCAGCATATGCCCCGGGCCCATGTAAAGGGCACACACAGGGCAGTGAGAGCCTCAGAAAGGGAAGCCCTGTAGGCAGCACGATTGCCCGCCTCCCATGATGCTCTCCTTGTGCCCCCTGACACCCTTTGCCTTCCTCCAACAAGGGGAAGTGTAACCAGCTTTCTTGGACTGCCAGGCCCAAAATTATGACACAGAGACTTCTTGTTAATTCTGAATGCTCAGGCTTAGCTTAGGCTTGTCTCTAACTAGCTTTTTAACCTTAATTTAGCTGGTTTCTATTCATCTACTTTGCCATGAGCCTTTTTACCTGTCTTTCATTCTGTATGTCCTACTTTCTCTGTGTCTGTCTGTCTGTCTGGCCAGGTCCCCTTTTCTCTTTGCCCACCAGTCCCATCTGTCCCTTTTCAGCCTAGCTATTGGCCCTGGAGCTTTTTATTAGACCAATCAGGGGCCTTAGGAAAGCAACGCATCTTTAGATAGTCAAAGAATTATTCTACAGCATAAACAAATGCAGCCCATCTTTACCCAGTTAAACAAATATTCTACGGCACAAGGAAGTACTTGTTTCTGCCTCACAGAGATCTGCCACAGAAGTTGTGCCCCAAGGAACAAGCCCAGAGATCACTGTCCAGGGCTCTCTCTTCACCCCCCGACTGTTTAGAAGCCTAGCTCACACTGTAGGAGACAACCTGTCGGTCCCCCAGCCACACAGCAGGGGCTGGGGTCCCACAGTTCAGAGTCCTGATGAGATTATGGGTTCTGTGGGTCCTCATGGTCCAGAGGGTCCCCTGTTAGAGTCAGCCACGCACTTACACACTCTGCTTTCTCTGCTCACACACCTGTGCTTCCTCTGCTCGCACACCTGTGCTTCCTCTGCTCGCACACCTGTGCTTCCTCTGCTCACACACCTGTGCTTCCTCTGCTCACACACCTGTGCTTCCTCTGTCCACACACCCGTGCTTTCTCTGTACCATCCTGATTCTATGCGCTGTATGAAAGCATTAGAAAATCCGCAAGCACATGGGTATAGGACCTGAGGTCCCCACCATCCCAGGCAGAGGGGACAGCCACCCACGGTCCTGTCTTGTGTCCTCTGACAGGTGCTACCATTCACCTCGTTTGCATTATCATCCTCCTTCTGTGGCGCCCGAACCCAGCCCAGCTGCCTGTCTTCTTCATCCTCTCTGGCCTGTGGGGAATGGCAGATGCCGTCTGGCAGACACAGAACAACGGTGAGTGCCCAGCACAGGCTCATGGTGCCTCAGTTTCCCTCAGTAAGCTCTCTTGAGGGTAGCAAGGCCAGAAGGCCGTCACTAAGGTGGAAATCAAGGTCTCTGTGTATGTCTAGTTGAAGCCCCCAGTAGAAGGCAACTCTGGGGACAAGGGAAGTGAGAAAGAGACAGCCAGGTCTCAAGGACTGTGTTCTCATGTCTGAGTACACATGATGCAGAGGGAGGGGCGGGTGAGACCAGGGGCTCCCCACAGCATGGGGTGCCCTGGAGTGCTCACAGGTGTGCACAGACGAGGAGCCAGAGGAGGTGATGGCAGGGAGGAGCTATAGCGCATCCAGATAGGGACGTGGGATGCTAGCACACATGTTACCCTGTATCCTGAAGATGGGGACAGGGACACAGAGGAGGAAGATGCCTGTGGGCAGGTTAAAGCTCCTGCTGACAGTCAGGATCAGAAATGGAGGTGAGAAAGTCCTATAGACACCCACAGAGCCAGAGATGGGGAACATGACCTCTTGACCTTGGAGAACTGACTAGCGGTAGAAAGTTGGAATAACTATGAAGAAGCCCTGGTAGAAGCCACCTGGGAGAGACCTTTCCCCAGGTAGAGTGTGCCATCTAGAGGTGAGCAAGACCAGTAAGGCAGGGGCATGACTGGACAGGAGGGTGGCTCGGCTCCGGAATGCCGTCTCACCAGGCCCAGGGGCTGCACAAGGAGGCTCCAAGAGAATCAGCAGGAGGGTCAGTGGTGTGACAATGAGTTATAGGAACCAGAGTGTTTGCACTGGATGTGCTGGAAGCTCTCACTTCTACCCTAGATCAGCAGCTCAGAGGACTCCAAGGGAGGGCACTAGGCGAGAAGGATACGGAATGTCGTGTGGATGGCCGCGGCGCAGGACAGGTGACAGGGCGTGTATTCGGATGATGGTCATAAATGACATAATGAGGCCAAGGTCAGAACCCTCAGCCCTAAATGCCTAGCAGCCTGGATTGTGCCCAAGGGGCAGGAAAGGAAGGGCTCTGTGTCCAGAATCTGAAATGTCTTGGTGAGCGGCCTGAGGGAGCCCTGAGACGCATATGGTTCATAAGTTACTCCTTTCCCAGCACAATCAGGCTTAAACACTGGCAACACCTTGAAATTAGGCTTGCCAGGGATGGGAGGCCCAGCCACTCTTTCTGAATCTGCAGCGTGTGGCCGCAGACGGTGGACCCGCATCCTTCAGAGCTTGTCCTTGCTGTAATCCCAGTGTGCTATTAGAGAAATCTAAAACAGTTGGATCCAGAGGGTCTAACTGACTCCATAGTGCAGTTGGCTTTAGTGGAGGCTGAACCAAATGGCCAGTGTGTGCTCTGGTGGGGCTTTCATCTAGTTTTTTGTTTGTTTTTGACCAAAGTCAGTAACTAGGAACAAACAGCTAGACTTTCCATGGGCTGGGACATACTCCTGTTCTTAGGAATATATGGGTTCAGTGTGTGTGTGTGTGTGTGTGTGTGTGTGTGTGTGTGTGATCAGAAACTCACTTTAGCTCTTCTCAGAAGTCCAGAATTAAAAGCCAGTGACATGGCAGATCAGCTAGTGACGTTAGCTTATCCAGCCAGCACCAGAGAGAAATTGCATCAAACCCCACACAGGCCTAAGAGTTCGCTGAAACACGTGTGGACCCCATCCTCTGTGTGCGGACGACCTTCTGAACTCACTGAATTTTCAAAGCATTTACAAAAGCACAGAAGGCACCTGGATAGACAGCCCGCTTTATCCCGCACTCCAGCACAGTGGAAACTTAAAATTATCACAGTAAAAACATCTCACTTTCTTTCTCTCTGAAATATATGAATAATCACTTTACTTCCCCCTTTCTTTATATGGACAGAAAACACCCGGAAAAGCACCTTTGTTAAACTATGAAAATTACCTAAGACCCAATATTTATGTATATTATGAGCACTCAAGTTCGGTTAGTGTCTTGGACAATGACTCGATTGAATAAGGGATGCTAATTTAAAATCACATAATTTCAATCCTTTTGTACAGGTAAAAGTGTGATGTTTGTTGTTAAAAGACAAACCAGTTTCTTCAAAAGTGTGCGCTTGCAGCCACCCCAGTGAGGAGTGTTGTTTTGTGCCGAGTTCCTGTAGCTGGCTCCGCCAAGCTTCCCACAACACAACACGCCCACACGGCATCCAGATGGTTGCCTGTCCCTCTTCGATGTGGCAGATTACATGCAGTTTTGGTCACATCTCAAGAACAGTATCCTGTGGGGCAGCGGAGATGGCACAGTGGACCAGAACACTTGCTCCATGAACAACTCGATGAACTGAGACATTTGGATCTCCAGGTTGGAGCTTGTGACCCCAGCACTGGAAAAGGGGAACTGAGACAGGAGAATTGCTGACACTTGCTGGCCAGGCAGTCTAGCAAGGAAACCGAAAGGTCACGTTCTAGTGAGAGACCCTGTCTCAGGGAGTAAGATGTGAGTGACTGAGCAGGATGCCCAGTGTCCTCCTCTGGCCTCTGATTGCACACACATGCACATGTACACACAAAGGACAGACGTGATAGTATGTTCTCTTCTTATTCATAGACATGAGAGAGCTCCCCCAACTGAGTCATTGTTGTAGGACTCAGACACGGTTCCTTTTGCGAGGCTGGGTGCCCCAGGGCTTGGGGGCTTCTGCAGCCTCCCAGTAAATCTGACCTTATCTGTCCATCCAGTCTGACTACTGAGAGAGGACGAGTGTCGTTGCTATAGCAACCCTCACATGCCACTGCACTGCGTCTAAGACATAGAATGCGCATCTAAAAATACACTCCGCCCCGTTGGCTGCTGAAGGGGCTAATTTTCAAGTTCACAGGGGCACAGAGTCTGACTTCTTAGTGCCCATTTGTCTTCCCAACAGATGAGACGCCTGTCAGTTCACTCAACATCCCCTCACCTAACGACTGGAATCAGGGTCTTGGTCACTTTAGCCTCAAGTGCCCTGCACAGCTGAGGGAGCCAGGTCAGGCTGCTGCTGAGAGCAAAACAATAATTAATTCACAATAGCCTATGTTTACAGACAAGCTGCAGAGACGGTATAAAGTCCGCATAGAGCCAGGGTCCAGCCCCTAATAATCATCTTTCATAGCCAGGTTGGCTGCTATCAGGACATGGGTTCCCTGTGGCTCACAAACGGTAGATGCCCTGGGATTTCCCCAGTTTGCCATAAACCTCCATTTCCTGCTCTGAGATCTGTGTTGGGTGATGCCCTGCACTTGGCATCCATGTCTGTGTAGTTAACCCTGGGATGGTCACCTCCTTGCCATGCCCCCTCACCCATCCGTCTGGATACTTCTGGCATGGATGTCTATTTTCTCATGGACTTTCTCTTCACTTGTCTGGTTGTTACCAGTGTGGACAAATGGACAGACATGACTCCTCCCTTCTCTGTCTGGTCATAGCTGATGTGAACACCTCTCCCTCAGAGCTGGTTTGATGAGCAGGCATTCCTGAAGAGACAGTGGTTGCTCTGCCCAGATCCGCGGGTCTTCTGCAAAGGCAGTTTAGGCTATGCACCCAAAATCCTTAGCTTCTCAGTTGTCTGGGACGCAGCTTCTGGTGGAGCTGTGTTCACAGAGAGGAAGGGACGGGGCCACTTCTGCTGGTCCAGTTCCCAGATGGATCAGTTTCAGTCTTCATAGTTATCAGTCCTAGACTTCTTACTCTCCTGCCCTGGGGCCCTCCATCTAGAATGTCTCTACACTGGGTCCTCCATCCTAGGATCCTTCCATGTTGGGCCTTTCTACCCAAGATATTTCATTCTGGGGACCCCATCCTGTGTCATGGCATTCTTTATCCTGAGTCCTCCGTCTTAGGGTCCTCCCTCCTGGCCCATTATGGGAAGCCAAGCAGGATTTCTAGGGGCAGTGCTGCTAGGATTGAGACATTATGCTGACTCCTGTCACCTGGCAGGACGCGCCCAGGGTCCTATGGCTGCTACATCACTATGAAGTCTATATGCAGATGCAAAGGTCCCTTTAAGAGACAAGCTCCACCTACTCTCTCTCTCTCTCTCTCTCTCTCTCTCTCTCTCTCTCTCTCTCTCTCTCTCTCTCTCTTCTCTCTCTGAGGAGACAGGTCACTGTCTCTTTCTCTCCCTTTCCCTTCCCCAATAAACTTCCTTCCAGTGTAAGCTCTGTCTAAAGGCATCTTTGTTCCCTGCCACGGAATCCATGGTCCCACCTCAGGCTGCCATGTCGTTACACATGCAGGGGCTGAGGGCGGCCTTGGTGAAGAGGGAGGTTGTGTGAGTAGGAGCTGGCACAGCCATCTGGAGTGTGGAGAGACCATAGCAAGTCACCAGGGCCTGTCATTTCCTCATTGATCCCCTCCTTGATGCACCTGCCACTCAGCCACGTTTTGCAATGGGATTCTTGCCGCTCTCATCCAGATCTATCAAAAATGCCCTGTCCAACACAGGAAGCAAAGGTGATTTCATTCAGAAGCGGAAAAGCATCGGGCTGTGCGAGTTTTGAGTTTGCTGTAACCAATAAAAATTACCATAGGCTGGGGAGTGTGATAAACATGGCTTCTCTCACTGTTCCCTCTGCCAGACCCCTGCTCCAGGAGGTCTCAGGAGTGCACATATACACACATGTACAGAGGTGCTGTGTGACAATTTAAAATGGGAAAAAAGAGACTGTTGAGCACATTAAAAAGGTAAAAGTCATACTAGGTGTGGTGGTGCACACCTTTAATCCTAGCACTCGGGAGGCAGAGGCAGGCAGATCTCTGTGAGTTCGAGGCCAGCCTGGTCTACAGAGTGAGTTCCAGGACAGCCAGGATTGTTTTGCTGAATAATCCGGTCTCAAAATAATAATAATAATAATAATAATAATAATAATAATAATAATAGTCACAGAACTAGTAATAAAGGCTTAAGAACTTTCAAGTGTCACTGACTGCTTCTAAACACTGGGCAGTGGGCATCACCTGCGAGGCTACTACTGTTGAGTGTTGGCGGCATACCCTTGGAAGGACAAATATGGGTTCCTGTGAATATAACTCATTTCCCTTTGGTCCTGGGGACAGGTGAGGAGCTCCACCTCGTCTTACACTGTGAGGGTGAAAGAAACTCCATTCATGCCAGGCATCCATCCTGGTACCCACCAGCCATTCGTCTCCGACTCCAGCCCCTGGAAGATAAGTTCCCAGTAACCCTGACTCAGTGACCGCCACCCAAAACTGAACAGCTGTGACCATCTACTTGCTATAAGACTAATTGCTTTTTTGCTTCTGTAACTTGCTTATGCAGACACCTAAGGATTGTTCTGAGCTGCCTTAACCCCTTCACTTGGCAGATCAGACTGGTTTTTGCTGGCTTGCATAGATACGGAGTCTTCTCGTGCCTTCCCATTCCTCCCTTAGCTCTCCTTCTCACGGCAGTCCCAAATTTGGCGCAGAGATGGTTTATCCTGCCAGAAGCTAATCAATAAATCTTTTAACTATTGTTGGGTTGAGTCTATGATCTTTTCCACAGGGTCACAAACTCCACAACAACACACACTGAATTCTTTCTTTATCCCTAGAGGAGGCCAGCTCCCTTCGGCAGCGACTGCTCTGCGTCTCCATGTTCCCTCTCCCGTGCTGCCCACTGCTGGAGGGCCTCACCTAACTGTCAGCATAATTATGTACTATTTTGTTTTTAAGAAAAAAAATCCAGATTTTTTTTTCAAGAAAGCTGGCAGTGACAAAGTCTCTCTATCAGGATTAATTTAATGGACCCTGTTGTGTGTCTCTGTGCTTATTGGTGGTATATGTGTGTGCATGTGTTTTGGGTATGTATGTGATATCTGTGTACAAATGCACACGTGTGCATGTGGAGGCCAACACTGTCTTAGTCACTCTCTATCTCAATATTTGAGACAGAGTCTCAAAAATTCAGCTGGGTGAGCTGGCTAGCAAGCCCCAGAAATCCTCCCTTCTGTCTCCCAGGACTAGGATTATAGGGCAGTGCCTGGCATTTTCTGCAGATACTGGGAGCCTGCGCTCAGACTCTCACACAGGCCCCGAGTCCTGTTTGGCGTCTTATACAACCTTTTCACTCGCGTCTCTCCTCCACAGCTCTGTACGGCGTCCTGTTTGAGAAGAAAAAGGAAGCTGCTTTTGCGAACTACCGCCTTGGGGAAGCCTTGGGGTTCGTCATCGCCTTTGGGTACAGCTCGTTCCTGTGTGTGAGGACCAAGCTCTATATTCTCTTGGGCATCTTGAGCCTGACCATCACGGCTTACGGGACTGCTGAGTACCTGGAATCCAGGGCTGCTGGCAAGGCCCCTCCTGCAGGAGAGAAAAGTGAGGCAGGAAAAGAAGAAATGAAGACAGAGATATGAGTTCAGCCTAGCCATGGCCGAAACTTCAGCCCGGGTCAGCAGAGGAGGTCTGTATGGCGGCACTCAGTAGGTAGACACCCGCTAACTGTTTCAGCAATATCTGGACATTCTGGAGAGTATTTTTTTATGGATTTTTCTCAACTTGACAAATTTCCAGTCCATTTTTCTACTCGCAGAGATCAAGGGTATATATGCAACGGGCCGGGAACATAGCGTAGCGCTGGGGTGCTGGCTCAGCACGCACAAGGCCACGTGTTCAGTCCCCACTTCCACAAAAAGAAGGCAACACCTATGTACAGGGGCAGGGGAGATGGCTCAGTCCGTACAGTACTTTCCAGGCCAAGCATGCAGACACCAGCTTGAACCCCGACACACGTTAAAAAACAAAGGCAGGGACTGGAAATGGCAGTGCACACTTGCCATTGTGCGTTCTACACTGGGGAGGCAGAGGCAGAGAGGTCCATGGAGCTCATTGGCTCTTCAGGCTAGCCAGACCCATGAGCTCCGGGTCCAGTGAAAACCGTACTGAGGTTAACAGAAACTGGGGTCACCTAATGTCAACCTCTGGCCATTATACACCACACACACACATCATACACACACATCATGCACACACACTCACACACACACATAACATCACATCACATCACATATACACACACTGGCACCAAACACACACACACACACCACACAGACAGACACACACACTACACGGAAGTATCTGTTATAGATATTAAATGAAACATCAAATATTTCCAGAGTAGGTTTACCTTAGTTTTTGCTGTTGTGTTTAATAGTTGGAAGAACCATACATTTACAAACACCATAATTTTACAAATGGGTAAACATCTAATGCCACAGATTTTACAAATGGACACAAAAGCCAACTGAACAAAGCTCACAGGGGTTAGCCACTCCGCAGCGCGTGCCTCTTGAAATTCCCTGGGGGCTTCTCTAAATAAAAAGTTTATGCCTCTGTTTCCTGCCTAAATATGTGTTCTAAACACTCACATGTATCTTTCTCTCTCTCCCTCTCTCTCACACACACACTCACACACCACATGCACACACGCATGAGCGCACACGTGCACACACGCACACACATGCGGGCTTGCCATGTCAGGAGGCCATTGGAAGGATTTCAAACGGGATGCTTGATGTTCCGTTATCACTGTTGTGAAGTCAAACATAATTCATGCATAGAGCCTGTACTGTAATCAAAGGTGTTTCATGCATGCACCATCTCCAGCCCCTGAGTCACCGAGTGACATTCTGAGAATGGCATCCTTAAGAAAATCAAGTTGGAGGCATTGACGGAGACATGGATCTCACACTCTGCTGATGAGAACCCCAGTGCCTGCTGTTCTTGCTTTGGAAAGCCTTCTGTCTAGGGCCCCTCATCTCTCTCTCTCTGTCTCTCTTCTACTTCTTCCTCCCCACCATCTCCTACCCTGCCCTCTCTGGGCCCAGTTTCATAGGCAGTGGCCCCTCTGAGATGGAAGCCTGCTTGCTCTTAGTCTGTCTTCAGTGCAGAGAATGTAAAACAGGCTCACATGTAACACAGGACTGTAATCACAGGAACAAATTAGGAGGCTCATTCCTTCACATGACATGGGTGTAATTAACATTGTCTTAGACTCAACCCGGAAAGCAGGGACAAAACCAGACTCCACTCTGGAGAAACTTCTCTTTTACACAGACAGTGTGAAATGAGTCAGAGGGCAACTGAGGCCACAAAGCAGTGGGGCAAGAAAGACAAGAAGGGTCAGCACCAGGGTAAGAGACAGAGGGTCAGGAAGACCCTGAGGGATGGCGTGCACGAGTGCAGTGCCTACCCTACAGGGTCAAGGTAAGTGGTCAGGTTTGGGATGTACTTTCTAGATAGAGTCTGCAGGATATGGCGATGAGAGAAAAAAAAAACCAGAAGGTTGACCTATTAAGGAATAGACCTGTTCCTTCCTTACTTGGAGAGTGTCTGACTCATGGGTAAGACCCCAACATCCGGGCACAGGGTGTGTCAATTCTTTTTCATTTTATTTACGTTTTATTTTTTGAGTTTTATTTATTATTTATTTATTAAAAATTTCCACCTCCTCCTATTTCCTCCCCCTCCCCCAACTCCCCCTCCTCCTCCCTCTCCAGTCCTACAAGCAGTCAGGGTTCCCTGCCCTGTGGGAAGTCCAAGGTCCTCCCCGCTCCATCCAGGTCTAGGAAGGTGAGCATCCAAATAGACTAGGCTCCCACAGAGCCAGTACATGAAGTAGAATCGAAACCCAGTGCCATTATCATTGGCTTCTCAGTCAGCCCTCATTGTCAGCCACATTCAGAGAGTCCGGTTTGATCACATGCTCGTTCAGTCCCAGTCCCGCTGGCCTTGGTGAGCTCCCATTAGATCAGTCCCACTGTCACAGTGGGTGGGCGCACCCCTCGCGGTCCTGACTTCCTTGCTCATGTTCTCCCTCCTTCTGGGTGTGTCACTTATACGTTGCTGACATTCTATATTTTTTTACTTTTTGCCTGGACATTATCGATAGAGAATGAGGCTGGAATTCACAGGAGAGATGACTGTGTTGGATGTTCCCATCACAGAGGTGACCGGTCACACACAGAAGAGCCCAACTCTGCCTGGTGGGGTGGAGAATGCGGCGTTCTGGGGTCTGCATCCTTGGGCCTTGCCAGGTAATGAGGGTCAGGAGGAATGGGAGGAACCAGGAAAACACCAGGGAAAGGAAAACCAGGGCCCAGAGACGGACCAGGCTCTGACCATGACTGCGGTTCTTGTGCTGGGGCATTTGGTTAGAGGAGGAATGAGGCCCGTGGCCTGTATGAGCACAGGACGACTCCATGTGGATGATGGGACAGGAAGCATGGACTCTCTGTTGTGCTGGAATGTGACATGAAAGCAATGACATTTTATGGAACGTCGAAGTCTTCTCTGTCCCCAACAGTCTTCCAGCCAGGTGACAAAGCCCACCATAGGCACAGCGCCTGCACCTCGGGAGAGATGGACTTTCGTGTATAGTCCTCCAGACTTCGGGGATGTCGAAGGACTTAAAACAGATGTGACCATTTTATAATCAAGGGAGAGATACATGTAATTAACACAGAACAGGCAGGCCTAAGGGGCCAAGGAGTGCTTATCTTTGGGGAGATGGTGGGGAGGGCTCTTGGGGCTCTGCTGGGGCCAAGCATTCTGTCTCTTGCACAGAAGAACTTAGTTATATGAGTCCAGAAGGCGATGCTAGGGATGGATTTGGGCCACAGTGGTGGGCACATCATGACTTTCCATCCTTCCACGGGACAAGTCAATGCTTCTCTGGGACTGCTCAACAGCCACAAGGCCAGACTCAGAGTGGCTGTTACTGGGCTACCACATTCTTCCCAGCCTTCCCATGAGGTTATGTGGGCACGCAGCCCAGGAGAGAACTGAGTCAGAACGAAACCCAGCAGGAACCAAGAGAGACCCAGCTCCCAGCCAGGCAGTCTGGGATTGTGAAAACACGGTCCAGAAGATGTGTCTCCATGTCCAAGTGCTCTTGGCAATGGCCTAGGGTGGTCCCTCTCCCTCGGCTCTGATGTTCAGGCACAAAGAGAACACAGCTTCTAGTAGCTTATCCCCTCAAATGGAGGGGAAAATTAAAGACTGTTGAATAAATTTAGGATTTCCAGCTAATCCAGACCCAGAAACTGCCTTGCTCTGCTACCTCCTGGACTAGATACACTAATCCAAATAATATATGTCAAACCCAGTCTCCTGTGTATGCTTATGAAAAACACAAACTTAATTATACTTCATTTTTTACAGAATTTACTGGCATCTAGAGCTGGAAGATAATGAATAATTAATAATAAGAAAGAAAAATGACTTGAGGGCTGCACACCACCAGCCCTGCTAGAGTTCAGTCGGCATCTTGGGTATGACTTAGTGTATCTGAAATACATTAACAGTTAACCAACAGTCGGCAGTGCTGGCAGCTGGGTGGGCTGAGAAGGATTGCCGGCTCAGAGCAAATCATTAGATGAGTCCTCTGGCCCCCAAGGAGATTCGCTGCGTTGGCAGTGCTCAGGCCCCTGTCGTGGACGCTGGAAGGACTAACAACAGCCTTAGCTGAGGGAGGAGTGTGGTCAGGATCGCTGGAGCTAGCAGAATAGTAAAGATCTATTCTAGACACCCATCTGCTTTTGTGGATAAATACACAGCACAAGGGGATCCCAGGAAGCCAAGTCCCACCTCCAGAGGAGGCTAACGCCTTGCTCATGACAGGTGGGTCTCAGAGTCCCCAGGCAGTGACACTGAACTTCTCAGGGCACAAATGAGCCCCTCTGGCACTCAGCTGCTAGGATCCCGGCTGCCAGTCTTTGAGGAAGGGAAGGTCTTCCCTTTGTGAGGACAGCAGACTGCATCGCTAAGCAACAAGCACTTCTGCCATCCTGCCCACGTCCACCTAGCGGTATAGAGGACAGCACCCACTCTTGGCGTCTGGACCCGACGAGAAGCCATTCCTGTACTTTAGGTTGGGTGTGGGGACAGATCAGCAGAACCTTCTGGAGAGGCAGAGGCTGGTCAGTGAGTACGTACTGGCCTGCACACCACAGAACCTGAGTAAGGGGACTTAGCCAGAGAGGTAGACTGAGTCACCCAGGCTATGTACCTACAGGCACACTTCAACCCGAAATATGCATCTCCGGGATGCCTTGGGTGCTGGCCCTGCAGAGCAAACGGTACTGGAATTCATGTCTGTGATAAGGAGGCCAAGGGGAGTGCTTCTCCACGCAGGTAGAGGAGAGTCAACTGATGATGTGGGAGTGTCATATATCAGTCTGTTGATTTCATTGGTTAAGTAATAAACACACTGCTTGGGCTCATAGGTTAAAGCATTGGTGGGAGGAATAAACAGAATAGAATTCTGGGCGGAAGAGGAAGTGAGGTCAGACTCTGCTCTGCTCCGGGAGAGACCGGATAGCTCTGTGCTCTGAGGCAGACGCATGAAGCTCTCCCAGGATGGACAGAGGCTAGAATCTTCCCGGTAAGCGCACCTTGGGGTACTTACACACATCATTAGAAATGGGCTAGTCCAGGTGCGAGAATTAGCCTGTAAGGGCTAGAGTTCATGGGCCAAGCAGTTCTTAAATGAATACAGTTTGTGTGTTGTTATTTCGGGCATGAGCTAGCCAAGCAGCTGGGGTGTTGGGGACGCAGCCCCGCCGCTCTTATTTCAACAAACTGAGTTCAACTCGAATCCTTTGAACAGCCAGTGTTTCCAAAATGGGTGTTGATGTTGGGTGCAGGGATGAACAAGATGGCCTACTGGGGCATCTGGCCATTCCCTTAGGTACATAGGAAGTGCGTGGGTCCTACTAAGGAAAAGGAGGTACTCCTGAGAGGAAGGGGGAGTCCAAGGACTGTCCTCATCAGTGTCCTCATCCATCCCCTGAATATTATATTGAGAAACTGAGACTCAGGAGGGCAGGGCCTAGCTGGAGGACACAACTTGCCGTCCTTCTCCTGTCTGCTCCTGTGTTTCCTGCCACCACGGGATGAGCAGTTTTGCCACACACTCGCCCTGCTGGGATAGTCTGCCTCCCCTTTAACACAAGTGAGCCCATCAGCTGTGGACGGAAATGTCAGCAGTCGGCAGCTGACACCAACCTTCCCTCCTCGCACAGTTCCTCCCAGGGTTTGTCACAGGACTGAAGAGGGGTGCCGGAGGTCTGTGGCTCCCGTCTGTCCCCACTTGATGTCTAAATGGCCGAAGCTCACTGAGCTAAGCTATGTTCACTGTGATGGGGTCTCTGTGTTACCAGGGTTCTCAGAGACCAGGAGACCCCACAGCAGACACAGGGAGAAGGCTCTTACCAAAAGAGAAGGGCCACGCACCACCAAGATGCACACGACATGCAGCTGTTGCCTAACTGCCTGCATGATCAACGTTTAGAAAAGAAACTCTCTGAGGATGGAAGACGAAGCCCCCGGGATCACCCTGAAGCCACTGGTGTTCCGAGTGGACGAGAGCACACCCAGAGTCGTGCAGAGCGTCCTCCTGGAGCGCGGGTGGGACCAGTTTGATGAGCAGCATCAGGACGTGGAGGACTGGAATCTCTACTGGAGGACGTCCTCCTTCAGGATGGCAGAGCATGTCAATGTCAAACCCTGGCAGAGGCTGAACCACCACCCGGGGACGACCACCCTCACCAGGAAGGACTGCCTGGCCAAGAGCCTGGCACACATGAGAAGGCTCTACTGCGAGTCCATCTATGAGTTCACGCCCCTAACGTTCATCATGCCCTGTGACTACACCAAGTTTGTGGCCGAGTACTTCCAGGAGAAGCAAGTGCTGGGTACCAAACCTATGTACTGGATCTGCAAGCCGGCAGAGCTGTCTCGGGGGAGGGGGGAATCATCATTTTCAGCGACATTCGAGATCTCATCTTCAAGGGCATGCATGTGGCACAGAAATACATCTGCAACCCTTTGCTCATGGGCAGGTACAAGTGTGACCTCCGCATCTACGTCTGCGTCACCGGCTTCAGGCCTTTGACCATCTATATGTACCGCGAAGGGCTGGTGCGGTTCGCCACTGAAAAGTTTGACCTTGGGAATCTGCAAGACGCTTATGCCCATTTGACCAACAGCAGCATCAACCAATCTGGAGCCTCGTATGAGAAGATCAAGGAGGTGGTGGGTCAATGCTGCAAGTGGACGCTCAGCAGGTTCTTCTCTTACCTTAGGAACTGGGATGTGGATGACCTGCGGTTGTGGCGGAAGATCAACCACGTGGTGATTCTCACGGTCCTGGCCGTGGCTCCCACGGTCCCCGCTGCCTACAACTGCTTCGAGTTTTTCAGGCTTGACATCCTCATTGATGACAACCTGAAACCGTGGCTTCTGGAAGTCAACTACAGCCCTGCTTTGTCCTTGGACTGCTCCACAGATGTCTCTGTGAAGAGAAGCCTTGTCCACGACATCGCTGAACTGATTTATTTAAACGGCCTAAGAACTGAGGAGAAGTGCAGCAGGGCTTCTCCAGGCTGCTCCAGGGTCTCCTTCGCCAGGAGTGACAGTGAGCTCTGCACAGCCTCTGATCCCCTTCCCTGCGTGTCTCTCATACGGTTTGCCAGCAGGACGTGCAGTGAAGCCAACTCGGCTGTACACAGAGCCACCGACATCCGTCCCAAGCCCACGCGGACCTCCCAGCTGAGAGAGAGGATGAACAAGCAAGACGGACTCCTGAGGAAGCAGCCAAAGGCCAGGGCTTGGCACACGCCTCGCAAGGCACTCTCTTCATGTGCACCGTCAGCTCAGCCACAGCCCCACAGGACCAAGGGGCACAAGGCCATCCTCATGGAAGCTGGCTCCACACCCAATGACCAGGAAGGCAACTTTGTTCTCATTTTCCCTTTCAATGAGGCTACTTTCGGAGCCTCCAAAAATGGATTAGATGTCAAAAGAATAATCCAAGAGCTCCAGAAATTAATGAATAAAAAACTCTCAAGTGGTAAAAACTAAAATGGAGAAGCAAGGTGGAACTTTGGAAAACTAAGGATTTCTCGTTTTTCTTTTCTTCCTTTTTTCCTCTCTGTCTCTCTGTCTCTCTGCCTCTCTCTCTCTCTCTCTCTCTCTCTCTCTCTCTCTCTCTCTCTCTCTCTCTCTCTCTCTTTCTGATACAGGGTTTCTCTGCATAGCCCTGATTGTCCTGGAACTCACTCTGTGGACCAGCAGCTTATCCTATGAACTCAGAGAGCCATGTGCCTCTGCTTCCTGGGTGCTGGGATTAAAGGGGTGCACTACCACCACACAGCTGGAAACTAAGGATTTTACCCCAGAGGAGATGATGGCCCAGTCCCTAGCATGTGCCTTTAGCACACAGCATTGTTACTGGGTGCAGATGTGTGAACAGAGACAGTGGCTCCACTAGGGCGACTCCATCAAACACTGATCACACGACCCTGTCCCATGTTAGGTTTCTCAGATGGCTCGGCAGTATCTCAGGGGCCACCTCTTAATTCAGAGACATGCTGTCCAGCACTACAATCCAGCTGTCTATTCCTTGTAACATGAGAAAAACATGAGAAATATTATAACATTTAAGGAGATTTCTTAGGTCAAATAGTACAAAATAGGCAGGAATCATCTTTTATTTTTAATCAGCCATTGTTTGTCAAAATTATTTTGGGGGGTTGATGTGGGATTCCCCCCTGTATGCTGTGAATATGTTTTATTACCATTGTTTAAGAAACTGTTTTGGCCAATGGCTTAGCAAAGTAAAGCCAGGTGGGAAATCTGAACAGAGAGAGAGAGAGAGAGAGAGAGAGAGAGAGAGAGAGTAGGTGAAGGAGATGCCATGTAGCTGCTGAAGGAGAAGGACCCAGAACCTTTCTGGTAAGCCATACCCTTGTAGTGATACACAGATTAATATAAATGGATTAATTCAAGATGTAAGAGCTCACTAGAAATATGACTGAGTCATTGGCTGGACAGTGTTGTAATTAATGTAGTTTCTGTGTGATTTTTCCGGTCTGGGCATCTGGGAAATGAAAGAGCAGTCTCCACCTACAGGGGGCTGGGAAGCTGGCTCAGTGAGAACCCACATCTGATTTCCAGCACCCAGACTGGAAGCCAGACGTGATGGCACATGCTTGCGGTCCCAGCACTGGAAAGAAAGGCTTCAGCAGGCAGGTGCCTGGGGTTCACTGGCCAGCCAGCTTAGCTGGGCCAGTAACCTCCATATCTCAGTCCCAGAGACTCTGACTCAAAACACAAGGTGGTCAGTTCCTGAGGAAGAACACTTGAAGTTCATCTCTGGCCTCTACACACGCGCTTGTATGCACTCGTGTACACCCACACATCCGCTTCTGGCCTCTACACACATTTGTATGCACTCGTGTACACCCACACATCCGCTTGTGTCATCATTGTACAGTCACTTAGGGTGCAGCAGATTACAGGAAATCCAGCTGTTTATAATCATGCATCCTAAATCAGACATTGTACAAACAGCTACCCAGAGGGACGTCTCCTTGATTCCGTCAGGTTGACACATTAACCATCACACAGACAGTGAGTTCCTAGGGCTGGAGGCAGTGGGATGATGGTGATCCTGTGGGTGATGGAAACCCTCCAGCATGAGAGATCTGTGATAACCACATGGCTGCGGGAATGTGCTGAGTGATGCTTACGTTACGTGTATTACGGTAATGTGCCAAGGGTGATGCTTATGTTATGTGTATTATGGTAATGTGCCAAGGGTGATGCTTAAGTTATGTGTATTACAGTAATGTGCCAAGGGTGATACTTATGTTACATGTATTACGGTAATGTGCCAAGAGTGATGCTTATGTTATTTATATGTATTACAGTAATGTGCCATGGGTGGTACTTATGTTACGTGTATTACAGCAATGTGCCAAGGGTGATGCTTATGTTACGTATATTATGGTAATTGAATAAAGAGGTCCCTGCTTATAACCCACCCCCAACAGAAACTTCTTCAGGCATCTGTAGACAAAAGCTTTTGAGGGATCCTGGGATTCACATTGACACTTGTGAGACATTGCTGGACACAAGACTCAGGGGACTGTCGTCATAGGGAAGGCCCCATGCTCGGAGGACAGACCAGTTGGCTGGAGCTATCTCTGGCCATGAGTTTACTGCCATCACCACTGCCAGGAACCTACAAGGATTGTGCCCACTGGCGCCTTGGAGACCGGCTCACAGGAGGGCTGAGAGGAGACCTATGCAGCCAACAGGCATGTGAAACTCCACCTCCCAGCAGGTGTTTCAACCAGGGACCCTGGTTGGCTCTAGGCTGCCTTGGATGCAGCCTGTCTTGGGAACAGTTCCGACTGCACAGACAGGTGATAAGAGATTCATCTGTGTGCTTCTGGGATGGCCTGCAGGCTCCATGCCCACAGACTGAGGGGGCCCTGCAGCTCAACTCCAGCCCTCTGTGTTCCAGGGACAGTAGTCCTGCACAAAGACTGGACAGACTCTCACCTCCCAGGGGCCCCAGGTTGGGTTTGCTAAACTGGACTCTGGAGCCTAGTTCCAGTCCCCGCTGGCTACCCAGGGGTCTGCCAGGAGACTGCCCAGGGGTCTGCCAGGAAACTATCCAGGGGTCTGCCAGGAGACTACCCAGGGGTCTGCCAGGAGACTACCCAGGGGTCTGCCAGGAGACTGCCCAGGGGTCTGCCAGGAGACTGCCCAGGGGTCTGCCAGGAGACTACCCCACCAGCTGAGTCCCTGGACAGACTTGCCAGTCTCTGTCCCAAACATCTGCCAATGCCCCATGGTTCTGGTCCCAGCTTCTCCCTTAACTGAAGAGCAGCTTTGCCAGAGGACGGGAACACACTCCTGATGGAGGAAGGTCATTGGTCAATAAACATGCTGCCTTGGCCCATTTGATAGGCCATTCCTTAGGTGGGTGGAGTAGACAGGATAGAATGCTGGGAAGAAGGGAAGTGAGGTCAGAGACGCAATGCAGCCAGCCGCCAGCCGCCAGCCGCCAGGTCAGACATGCTGAATCTTTCCCGGTAAGACTGGTGCTACACAGATTATTAGAGATGGGTTGATCGGGATATGAGAATTAGCCAGTAAGGGCTAGAGCTAATGGGCCAAGCAGTGTTTAAAAGAATACAGTTTGTGTGTTGTTATTTTGGGGCATAAGCTAGCCAGGCAGCCAGGAGCCAGGTGGCAGGAACGCAGCCCGCAGCTCATTCAACACACTCCAGCCTCTTCATTGTGACTTTTTGGTTCATTATCCTGGGAGTCTTGGAGGGACCTCATTTTAGTGACAGCCCCATAGACCAAGGTCCTGGAGAAAGTTGCATCCATCCTGTGGCCAAACAGAACTCAGAGTAACCAGAGCCCTTTGTAACAGGTCTGCAAACAGCCGTCTCCACTATAGACACAAGAGCAGCCATGTGACCAGACCCAACCAGACACACAGCCCTGCACCTGGAAGCACTTCTGTTTACACAGACTTAAGCTGAGACAAACTGGCAGTTGTGGGAGAGCTGAAGGGAGAAGCTGGCTCCTTCACACTCAAAGTCTAACAAGCTATAACAGACAGCAAGAAACCACCGTCAACTGATGGGATTAAGAAAGCAGCATATAAATTAGATGCTAAATATTATAATATAAACTATTGAAAAGAACCAGACAGAAGCCCTGAAGCCAATGAATGCCCCCACAGGAAAATTCAGGAGTATATATGATTATGTAGGAGAGAGATCAGTAAATCCTAAGGTAGGGCCATTGGAATTATCCAGTTAGAGAAACAAAAAGGAAAAAGACTGAGAAGCAGGGGCAAAGCGTGGGTCTGGGTGACACTCTCACACAGGAGTGGGCAGCTTTCAGCAGCACCAGGAAGAACTGAGAACTGAAGCCTGCTGGGAATTCATCAGCCCTGGGGCGGGGCGCCCTGTGCTGCACTTCCTCCTTGTCATGGTTGTCATGGCAGAACGCATCATGGAACCTTTGCAAGGGAGGGAGGAGTTACTGTGGCTTGCAATACCCCTCATGGCAGAGAAGGCATGGCGTAGAAAGGCATGGAGGGGCCCAGCCTGGGCTCTCACACCACAGCACATCAGAAAGCAGAGAGAAGGCTAGACCGAAACCAAGGCTGGACCTAAAGTCCTCCCTTTACCAACCTAGTCCCACTCCTTGAAGATTCTATGGAATGAAATTAGCCGGGGATAAAGAGTTCAAACACAGGAACCTGGGGAGGGGGGCATTTCACATTCAACAGTACACACACACACACACACACACACACACACACATTTTTTGGAGGAACCAAAGAATGGGAGAATGCTTTGAGGTGCAAGATAATTAAACAGTAAAAGTGAAAACACAGAATCTTAAAAGCAGCAAGAAAACGCATATTGCGTATAGGGGAGCACCCCAAGTGTGCCCAGTAGGATTCTTAGAAGACACCAGAAGCACTGGGAGGGGACACCGTCACAGGGCTAAGAGCTTAATCCAATAAGAACTGTGTCCTCAGAAAAGCTGTCCTTCCAGGCGAGGAGAGCTGAGGGGGTTATCACTGCTGGATGTGGCAGAAAAGACAGCAGAGGGAGCACTTTGAGTTGAAACGAAGGAATGCTAAATTCTGCATACTGTATGAAGGCAAACATTTGCTCAGATTCACAGTGCTCTTTGTCCTGAATAGCTAGCCTGGCACTTTCTCAATCCTTATACATGAATTTAGGAACTGAGGGATTAAGATAGCCCAAGCCATCCTTTTGTGTTTTTTACACAGCAGGGGAACGTTTTCCCAACTGGCTCCAGGTTTCAGGGCTTGAATAGAGGCAGTAACAGTTAGCAAGCATTGCTGGTAGAGGCAGGAACTAGACTTTGGTCAAACTGAAAATCTTGAGTTCAGGAGATACTGTCTATAAGCCATGACCACACTGACATTAGAAATTTGGTGTGAGAAGTCCTTCTGTATATGTGTTGTTTTTATTGGTTAATAAAGAAGCTGCTTTTGGCCAATGGCTTAACAGAATATAGCCAGGCTGGAAGAGATATCTATAGTGAAAGAAGGTGGAGTCAGTGAGAAGCCCTGTATCTGCCGCCAGAGACAGACGCGCCAGAACATTGCCGGAAAACCACAAGCCTTGTGGTAAAAAAATAATGGAAATGGGTTACTACAAGATGTAAGAGTCATCTAGAAATATGCATAAGCTAATACGCCAAGCAGTGATTTAATTAATACAGTTTTGTGTGGTTGTTTCGGGTCTAGGCAGCCAGGCATTAACAAGCAGCCTCTCCCAACAGAAACTACTCTATATTCCTGGGCCCCGAGTGGATGGGATCAAGGCAGGGTGGTAAAATTGGCAGTGCCCAGGGGAGGGGTTGCAGGCATTGTTCTGAGGGCTGTATTTGGATCCAGGTACCATGGGGTTGGTTGAGAAGTTTTCAGTACCTCTTAGATTATTTTCTCTCCAGAATGTTCTCCAACTCTTTCTGCAAGTGTTTTCTCCTCATCCTGCCAGGAACTGGGGAAGTAGAAGCAAGGTCCCAACTGGGTCACAGAACACAAGCTGACACTCCACTCAGAGCAGGCAGATGGGACACTGGTGCACCCTCCAGAGGCAGAGGCCCTTGTCGCCTTGAGACCAGACACTTTGCCATGGTTGAACACATCCAGTGTGCTGCCAGTGTGGACAGCTGCACCCAGGATGGTGGCACCCACACCCATCTCCCTCTAGCTCCAGGCTCTCTGAGTCAATAGCTAAGACCCTGGCCCCAGACCCCGCCTACTTCTCCACCAGGGTGCCGAGCTAGTTTCCTGGATGTTTGCTGTCAACCTGACACACGCTAGAGTCATCTAGAAGGAGGGAACTTCAACTGAGAAAATACCTCCATAAGATCTGGCTGTAGGGCATTTTCTTGATTACTGATTGATGGAGGAGGGCCTGGCCCATTGTGGGTGGAGCTACTTCTGGGCAGGTGGACCTGGGTTCTCTAATAAGAAAGCAGGTTGAGCAAGCTATGGAGAGCAAGCCAGTAAACAGTGCCACCATGGCCTCTGCTTCTGCCTCCAGGTTCTGGTCCCGTTTGAGTTCCTGTCCTGACTTCTTTTGATGATGAATTGCAATGTGGAAGTGTTAGTCAAATAAACCCTTTCATTCCAACTTCTTATTTATTTTTGTCATGGTGTTTCACCACAGCAGTAGAATCCTAACTAAGACAAGTTGGTACTAGGAGTGGGGTATCTCTGTGGCAGACCTGACCATGTTTGGGGGAGAGTGTGGAAAGACTTTGTAACTTTGGGTTAAAAAGCCTTTCAGAATTGAGAGCGTGCTGGGCTGCTCTGCAGGAACCTGGAAGACAAGAACGGAGAGCAATGCACACAGCGGAGGCCTGGCTTGCAAAGTTTAATTTTTTTCTTTTGGTTTTCTAAGACAGGATTTCCCAGTAGCTATGGTCCCAGTTGTGGAACTTGCTCTGTAGACCGGGCTGTCCTCGAATTCACAGAGATCCGCCTGCCTCTGCCTTCCAGGTCCTAGGATTAAAGGTGTGTATCACCACTTCTCAGCCTGACTTGCAAAGTTTAAGAGGGAAGTTTAAAGACTATCAGGGCCATCTGTTATTTTGAATTAAGGTTCTGTGGTTCTGGTTAGCTGGGGCTGAAGAGTCAGCTGTGGTTAATAAGATCCCAGAACTGCTGAAGCGAAACCTTTGATTTTCTGGGACAGTCGGTGCTGGTCTATCGACAGTGATATTGATGTTCAAGTGCGATCTTGGGTATGGACAAGAAAGGAGAAGTTATCACTTATTAGTGATGCTTGTATGTCAATTTGATAAGGGGTCAGTGGGAAGGTACATGGGGAGGAGGTGAATCAGATAACCCGAAACTTCAGCCCACATGTCCAGAACTCTGCAGCTCAAGCCTCTCACTTTGCATAGACTTGACCCAAGCTGAGTGTGAAAACCCCGGCAGCCTGGCTCACAACATGGGCTCTCACTGCAGGCACGCGCGGCTACAAAGCTGGCTTTGTGACAGCAGAAGACACCGTCTGGACAGGGCTACGGAAGTCAGGCTTCTGTGAGTCGTGCTTCTTGCATCCACTATCAGTTTTCAGAAGAATTGAAGGGCATCGTCAGCCGCTCACTGGCGGTGCAGAGGTCAACAGTATAAGACATCACGGAGCACATTTACACAGGCAATGAGGATTTAACACTCACTGCGATGAGTCAGACCCTAACTGTAAAGACCCTGCCCAAGACTTAGAAGACTCTAGTGCACAGGGCAGTTAAGGGAACAGTGGCATCTTATTGTCCACGCCAAAGCCTGGCACAACAGTGAGGTGGCTGTACAAGCCAGAGAGAGCCCAGAAAGGGATCTTTTCTCTACCTTGCAGATCCTCTGACACCAAGGAGGCAGGCACACCTGCCCTTTGGACTTCCTTACAGGTCAGTCAGGGCAAGGCGGGGGAATGGAGATGCTGCTGCCAGCCCTTCCTCTCCACTGCCTCCTGAAGACACCCACTGGGCACAGTCTGCTGGCGTGCATCCAGTGCTTTCTCCATCCACACACCTTGCAGGCGTGTGGAGGACACAGAGAAACCCACACGCTCAGAGCTCCTCATCAGAAAGAAGCCCCCCACCCCCGCAGTGGATCTGCAGCCTCCACCGCAGACCCGTGCAGGGGCTGGAAGGGGTAGTCAAAGGATTGGAACTGTCTACTGAGACTCGGCTGCCGCCTACAAGCTAGGGAGAAGCCTCCCTTGCCTAGGGCACAGCAGAGTGCTCCCACGAAAGGAGGGGACAGCAGGCAGACTCACAGGAATGAGGAGGAGGCAGGGTTCAAGTGTGTTTCTGTGTTTTTACTTGTGCTTTTATTCATGTCCTTGTTGATTGACAGATCATAATTCAAATTTATGGGATAGAATGCCACATGAGGCTCTGTCTAGGCACTTCAAGGTGGTTAAATCATGCCTATCAATACACTAAGCACCAGTGAAGATACACCCCCCTGAATCCCACTCGTGAGGAGTCTAAAAAGGGACAGAAGTAGACAGCAGGCAGGCATTGGCTATGTTCATGGCTGACCGTGCTCCAGCTTGTGTCCCTTTCATCCTCTGCTCCAGGCCCAGCCTCTGACAGAGACGCTGCATCTAGACCAGACCCTGGAGCCATGGTCTGGGGAGCCTCGTTCCTGGCCACTGCTGCTTTGGCATCCTTCCCCAGATGGTGACTGGACGGTCTTTCTCTTTATGATTTTTGGATGCCCCTCTACTCCTGATGTGTGTGCGATCTTCAGACTCACCAGGGGAACCTCTCCGTGAGTCATTGGGACCTAGTGCTTGACACTGAGTCTGTGGATGCGCTACTTCCAGTCCAGAATGACAGCTCCCGTCTCGTCTTTGACCCTGACCCTCCCAGAGGCATACTTGGTCTCCTGGCAGCCATTGCAGTACACAGTCTTGGTGGTGCCATCTGGGAATTCCCTCCGCTTGAACCTGGCTGTGTGGATTTCCTTCTGTCCATTGCTGAACATGATGACTTTGTCTCCATTCCTGTAGAACAGAAACACTGATGGGTGGTGCCGCACAGAGGCCAACGGTGTGAGCACGGAGGAACTAGGAATGAGTGATACCATAGCGCCACCCAGAACCCCAGTCTCTTCTGAGGGAGGAAGATGAAGCTTCCCGAGGAACGAGTTGGGAAAGCATTCTCAGGAAGGTGGCCATGCAGGGGCTGAGTGGGGAGCACGGACCCAGAGACCTGAGCTCGCAATCTGAGTGGGTGCATCAGAACTGCTCAGTCCATGGCAGAAACACAGCAGAAAGAGCCCTGGGTGTGGGCACTGTGCTGACCAGGAGAGCCAAGGACGCTCCAGACGGGGGTGGGGAGAGCTGATGAGGTTGAGGTCCTAGAGGAAACACGCCAAGGTCACACCAGAGTGGGGGCATACTGGGAACAGCTAAGGTGACTTCTTGACCTCTTGCCCAGGCTAGTAGACAGATGTGACTGAAGGGCCTCATTGTCTGCACACACCAGCACTGAGACAGTGACTTAGTACACAGTTGTGCAGCTGAGAGTCTGCTTATACACCCTGCAACCGAACCACACCTCTACACAGTGTAGCTTTGAGAGGTGGAGGCTGAAGATGGCACTCAATGGTGGGCCGGCTTCAGTCACCGAAATATTGACACGCGTCACTTCAGAGCAGTGGGACATCCTGAGAAATTATTGTGATGTCAACCGGGGTGACCATGACATTAGTTGATGCTGTAAACTGCGGTCAATCACTGAGCAGCATTTGGGGGCACGAGACTGCCCCCGAAATTCTATGTCTATGCTCATATTCTCTATAAACAGATTTGCACTGAAGGCACAAAGAACCTTGCAGGCCCAGTGACATTATTTTCTGGTGTCATTGTTGGTTTTTATAATTTTTTTTGTATATGTATGAGTGTTTGCCTGCATGTATATCTGCAAACTACATGGCACACAGCTGGTGCTCATGGAAGTCAGGGGAGGCCATCAGGTCCCCTGGGACAGGAGTTACAGAGGGCTGCAGGCTGTCACGTGGGTGCTGCGAACTGACTCTGTGTCCTTCCCAAGAGCAGCCGGGCTCTTAACCGTGGAGCCATCTCTCCAGCCCCTGCTGTTACGCTTAAATGAATGCCTGGATTTCTGCACACGTGTAAATGGCTGTGGATATGTTATAGAACACAAAGCCCAGGGTTGGGGTGCTGACCTTTTCACCGTCACACACGTCCCATCAGGGAACACAGTCTCCTCACAGTCGTCCTTAAGCTGCTTCACGGTCCCATCAGGAAACACCGTTTCCTTGGAGCCATCCGGGTAGAATTTTTCTGCAGAATACATTGTTTAAAGTACGTGTTACACAGGATGCATTTGGAACCTGTGCTGTATCTAAATGACCTATACTGAAATATGAATGAGGACGATCAAATCAGAGGAGTTTGTAATTAGGATTGGCAGACATAACGCCCAGCGCCCTCTTGATTCAGTTTTAGGTAAGTGAGGTTTGGACGTAGTGTTGACAGTTTCTAGTGCATAATGGTTGGTGGATATTTTGGCTTGGTTATGATGAAAAAGTGGTACACCTTTGTTAGAAATCCAATTCAAGTCTCAAAGTCTGCTTCTCTTCTTGGCTGTGGACTTTTGGTAAAATCCATCACTAGTGGCAGGCAATATTTTGTATTGCAGTCCCAGACAGAACTAAATGGGAAGGGAGGCGCTAGAGGCCATTGCTCCCTCAGCCTCTCACGCGACCTCACAGTCTGCCACTGCATCTTTCCCCGCACACTGGACTACATTTCTCTCTGAACCGTGAGCCAAAACTAATAATCCCTGGTCCCAGCAGTGGGAAAGTAACCAAGACACTCTTGGAAATGCTTCTGCTGTCCCACATGGACTTGCAAAGGCAAGCTAGATCATTGAGAGTCACAGTGACATCAGCCTTGTGGTGACATCAGCCTTGTGTGGAGACAGTCCTCACTGCGGAGCATGCTGAAGCATTGCTGCACCTGCGCTTACACACGAGCCGGGGCCGGCAACCGTGCACGACACCCTGCCAAGCTGTGCTTTTCCGTGTGCGTCCATGGGAAGTACAAAAGCTTATAAGCGGAACGCCACGGATCGGCTTCCACGTGTTCTTCTCATGACCCCGTGCTTCGTGCATGTTTTGGCCAATGGTTGGCGGTTGTTGGCAGACAAAAAGGAGACATTAAGTATGCTTAGGAAAAGACTGTGGTGTGGAATCTGACAGCCAAGGACCAACTCCGTGCAGTAAGTGCCTGTTAGCCCAGGACTCTGAAAAGCTAACTGGAATGTTGGTACAATGCCCTGGAGAAGTAGGGACTCACTAGCTTGCAAATCTCAAAATCCCCTGTCTGGTGCAGAAGCAAAGCATTTGCTGAACTTTGCAGAGCACATAGACACAGGGATGCCCCTGAAAAGTGGCAAGAGGGGGTTGTGATGTTTTTTTCACCTTGTCTAGAATTGTCACAGGAGGGTGTTCTGGAGATAGGAGGCGTGGGTATAGACAGCGACAGAACTCAGAACCCCTGCTATACAGTTACTTGATACATTAGAGACATTCCACACAGAGCAGCCAGGGTTCAAAGGACAGATATGTCTATCAAACCCTTTTATTCTTTTCATCAGACCTGCCTAATATCATCAACCACCTCATAGAGCATTTATGAACGTGCGAGTGTAATTTTTCTTTTTCTTACTTATAAATGCCTGACCTAATTTGGCTCAGTTTTAGACAGCTTTTCTTCTTCTTTTTTTATTGATTTTTATTGAGCTCTACATTTTTCTCTGCTCCCCTCCCTGGCTTCCCCTCCCCCTTCAGCCCTCCCCCAAGTCCCCATGCTTCCAATTTACTCAGGAGATCTTGTCTTTTTCTACTTCCCATGTAGATTAGATCTATGTAAGTCTCTCTTAGGTCCTCGTTGCTGTCTAAGTTCTCTGGGATTGTGATTTGTGGGCTGGTTTTCTTTGCTTTATGTTTAAAAACCACCTATGAGTGAGTACATGTGATAATTATCTTTCTGTGTCTGGGTTAACTCACTCAAAATAATGTTTTGCATAAGATGACAACGTATGCTGGAGAGGATGTGGGGTAAAGGGAACACTCCTGCATTGCTGGTGGAAGTGCAAGCTGGTACAGCCCCTTTAGATATCAGTATGGCAATTTCTCAGAAAGTTGCGAAACAACCTTCCTCAAGACCCAGAAATACCACTTTTGGGTATATACCCAAATTATACCACAAGGACATGTGCTCAACTATGTTCATAACAACATTGTTTGTCATAGCCAGAACCTGGAAACAACCTAAATGCCCCTTGACCAAAAAATTGATAAAGAAAATGTGGTATATTTACACAATAGAGTACTATACCAAAAAAAAATGACATCTTGAGATTTGCAGACAAATGGATGGATCTAGAAAATGTCATCTTGAGTGATATAACTCAGACTCAGAAAGACAAACATCATATGACTTTTAGACATAAAGTAAAGAAAAGCAGCCTACGAGTCACAATCCCAGAGAACCTAGAAGACAATGAGGACCTTGAGACAAACATGGATGTCTCATGGGAAGTAGTAAAAGACAAGATCTCCTGAGTAAATTGGGAGCATGGGGACCATGGTAGAGGGTAGAAGGGGAGGGGGAAGGATGGGGGGAGCAGAGAAAATATATAGTTCAATAAAAATCAATAATTTTTTTTAAAAAAAAGCTTACTGGAAATGGGAAAAAATAAAAAATATTGTGTGTTAAAAAAATAAGTAGCAAAAACACTGAGAGCAACAATAAATGAATGGGACCTCCTGAAACTGAGAAGCTTCTGTAAAGTAAGGACACTGTCAATAAGACAAAAAGGCAGCCTACTGAATGGAAAAAGATCTTCACCAACCCCATATCAGACAAAGGACTGAAGAAATTAGACATCAAAATTCTAAATAACCCAATTAAAAATGGGGTACAGAACTAAACAGAGAAGTCTCAATAGAAGAATCTCAAATGACCGAAAGATACTTAAGGAAATGTTCAACATCTTTAGCCATTAGAGAAATGCAAATCAAAAACAAGTCTGAGATACCATCTTACACCTGTCAGAATGGCTAAGGTCAGAAACACTATAATGATAGCTTATGCTGGAGAGGATGTGGAGTAAGGGGAACACTCATCCCTTGCTGGTGGGAATGCAAACTTGTACAACCACTTTGGAAATCAGTATGGCGGTTTCTCAGAAAATTGGGAATCAACCTATCTCAGAATCTAGCAATACCACTCTTGGACATATACCCAAAAGATGCTCAATCATACTACAAGGACATTTGTTCAACTATGTTCATAGCAGCATTATTTGTAATAATCAGAACTTGGAAACAACCTATATACCCTTCAACCAAAGAATGGATAAAGAAAATATGGCACATTTATACATTAGAGTATTACGCAGTGGCAAAAAAAAAAAAAAAAAAAAAAAACAATGACATCTTGAATTTTGCATGCAAATGGATGGAATTAGAAAACACTATATAGAAGGAATGGGAGGAGGGGAGGGAGTAGGAACTTGGATTGGTATGTATAATGAAAAAAGTTTGTTTTCTTTTTTAAAAAAATAAAGGAAAAGACAAAAATTAAAAATAATATTGAAATAACAAAAAATGACTCTTTGGGTATAATATTGCCCTATGTACTCCATGGAATAATTTCTAATAAAAAACATTTAAATCTAGCTGGGCAGCCTGTTTTTTTTTTAGTGAATCTAAAGGCTGTATGTCTGCTGCTTTTTCCTAGGCTGCTCATATACCCCACCATCTCCTCCCTCACAGACACACAAAGCCCGGAGCCAGCAGGTCCAGGGTGACGACGTCACTCACCAGTCCACTTGTTTGGAAACTGCACAACTTCAACACCGTCCGGGTAGGTTGTGTGTGTCGTCTGAGCATCCGCATAGTAGTAAATCTGTAAAGACCAGGGAACACATGTTGGGAGGCGACCCCTAATGCTGTTACATTAGAATCAGCTGAATCTGATTAGTTGTTTCCCATAGGTGGCTCATGGCACAAGCTCAGCTGGTGGGTTCTGTGGGAACTTCCACAGTTCAGAAACACAGGCGGTGGGGAGGAGTGACATTTTATGTGCATTTTAATAAATAAAGCTTGCCTGAAGACCAGAACACAAAACAGCCACACTAGTCGGCCATAGAGGCCGGTAGAGGTGGTGCAAATCTTTAATTTCAGCACTAGAGAAGAATAAAGGGCTGGAGGAGACAGGAGCTCGCTGTCTTTTCAGCCTGAATATTCCATAGAGGTAAGAGCTCTCTAGTGGCTAGGCTGCTTTGCTTTTCTGATCTTCAGCTTGAGCCCAGTAGGTTAGCTCAGGCCAGTGGAAGAGCACCTGATAATTCACAGCAGAGGGTGGGGAGCTGGTGGGACACCACTGACCTGCAAATCTGCAGGTGAGACCATGAAGAATCTCGCTTGCATCAAACACCAAGGACAACATTCTCATTAACAAGAAGGTTCTAATCTTTCTCCTCCCCTCACCTCCTGACAGCAGGAGAGGAGAAGGGTGTGCCTCTGGGGACTGCTGCTCCTAACTGTGGCTCTGACTCTAAGACAGCACAAGTGTGCTCACTGCACGCACCACTCTCTGGTCTGACTTGACCTTCTTCATGTCACCATTAAAGAACTTGACGAGGGTCGTCTTCTTGTCGGCACTGATCTCCTTCCTGGTTCCGTTGGGGAAAGTGATGATTGTTCGCCCGTCGCTGAGTACCTGCTCGACCTTGATGGACACACAAAGACTCGGGGTGAAGACCTGTGACAAGTACGGTTGCCGCGGCTCCACTGTTTCTCCTTGTATTCAAAATCACTGCACACAGCTTGTCTGGCATGGTGATTAATAACACACACACACACACAAACACACACACACCATCCTGCATTTGTTTGTCAGTAGTAAGCGTTATGGTCTGTTCCTCCTTGTCTGCCTTCCTTGTGCTGAGGCTGTGTGTTTGCCATGGGTCTGTAGGATCTAAGGTCCTAGGACTGATTAACCCGCAACCTGGGCCAGATGAAATGGCACAATTGCTATGTAGAAATTAACTTGTGTGCATTTTTGTCCTTCCTGTCTTCTCCTTTCCACTCATACACTACACTCATGGCTTCAGTGAATAATTAGCAAGCAGGCAGCTTCAAGTGCACACTGCTAGGCTTTTGGTAGAAGACACTACCCTGTAAAGATCAGCGTAAACAAAGACACTTGCAGAAATAACCTCAATTTGGGGACTTAATACATGTGTACTTTAAAAGCTCCACGTAGCATTTATTAATTATGCCACGCATTGTAACTATTCTTAACATAGCTGGAACTGTAGGAGCTGACTCATCAGAGTTAAAAACCAACACTTCTGACCAAATCAGAGAGCTAGCCAACCAAACCCAGCTGACAGCCAATACGGCAGAGGTTTGAGCTAAGTCTACACTCTTATGCCCTTGCTCACAAACAGACCAGCTGAATGTGTAAGCTGTGTGCAGGTCAGAACCAGAAGACGAGTTCTTGTTCTCAGCCAGCCAGAAAAGCTCCAACGAGACCAGCGGCCTCTCACAATAACAAAGCGCACTGTTCTTAAGGCTCTACACGGGGAGATCATAAAATCAACCGCATTTGCACGAACCAGTCCAGGAACAGTGCTCCAGCCAATAACCAACACAGACGATAGTCATTGTATAAGACAGTAATGGGGCTGACCATTTCCTGTCACCTCATGCCGTGTGGCACCCTGCATCTCTGAGGTTTGTGGTGATGCTGGGCCAATGTGCCTGTGTGTGATAAGTCACAGACCGCTGTCTAGTCTGCACCAGAAACTGACAACAGACAACAGAAACAGACAACAGACAACAGACAGCAGAGACTGACAACAGACAACAGACAACTGACAACAGACAACAGAAACAGACAACAGAAACAGACAACAGAAACAGACAACAGACAGCAGAGACAGACAACAGACAACAGAAACAGACAACAGACAACAGAAATAGACAACAGAAACAGACAACAGACAACAGACAGCAGAGACAGACAACAGACAACAGACAACAGAAACAGACAACAGACAACAGACAACAGACAGCAGAGACAGACAACAGACAACAGAAACAGACAACAGACAACAGAAACAGACAACAGACAATAGACAACAGACAGCAGAGACAGACAACAGACAACAGAAACAGACAACAGACAACAGAAATAGACAACAGAAACAGACAACAGACAGCAGAGACAGACAACAGACAACAGACAGCAGACAGTGGCTCCTGCGTTTGCTCTCCCAGACATGTCGTCTTTATTTCAGTGCCTTCCTCACGGTGCGGGACACGTCCTGCATGGTAGTATGACTGCTGCCCATGCCGCCTTGCCCCTCACATTTACCATGTCTCTTGCTTACACCCCAGGGTCATGTGGAGTAACTGAGGATGTCTAGGTTTGGGCGAATCGCTACAATGTCCACACAATGGTGACATCACCAAACGCCGTTCTGAGAGCATGTCATCACTCGGTCATGTGTGATCATGTCATTTTTAAAGTACATTATAAGAACAGGGTACAAGCTGGTGGTGGTGGTGTACGCCTTTAATGCCAGTGCTCAGGAGGCAGAGGCAGGTGGATCTCTGTGAGTTCAAGGCCAGCCTGGCTTACAGAGCAAGTTCCGGGTCAGTCAGAACTGTTTCACAGAAAAACCGTCTTGAAAAACAAAAACAAAGCAGCTACCCCCTCAAAAATAGGATTTGAGCCACAAAAGAGGATGTAAGGCCTATTATATTTTAGTTTAGACTTTGCCATGGATTTTTCATTTTTAGTGGTAGATAAGTGTGTAAAACGTATTTGATAGTGAAGGTGTAAAATTTAATCTGACTCCTCACCGATTCCGAATGGCTGTTCTAACTACAGAAGAGCATTGAGAGATATAGACTTTGGGTCTGGTTAATTTTAGTGTATGACTTTTTCTTACTTCTTTTACAATAAAGTTTCAATTAAAGATAGATACAGTTTACAATATAAAAATAATCGAACAATTCAGCATATTCCATGTAAGACACACATAGACTGATCCAAGATGAAGGATCAGAAGAGGCAGTGAGGTGATGGGGACTGTAAGGGAGGTGGTACCCAGGGAGGTGGTACCCAGGGAGCCGGGCAGTGAGGTCAATGCACAGCAGAATAGGATGCCACAGACACCTGCTTCTCACATTCATCCCCGTGGCTCCCGAAGACCAAGCACCTGATTGGTGTGTAACTCCCTGGACACTAACCAGCACCGCCCTGCTCCCTACGGATCTCATCGTGTGGGCTGTGCTCAACTGTGTTTCTTTGCCCGATAACTGTGCAAAACAGCCACACTAAAGAAGGGGTCTAGGGATGCAGCTAAGTTGGTCGCTGCTTGTCCAGCATGCTTGAAGCCCTGGGTCCCATTCCCAGCATAGCATGACAGGATGCGGTGTCACACGCCTCTAATCCCAGCACTATGGAGGAGGAGGCAGGAGGACCAGAAACCCAAGGTCATTGTGCTACCTAGTGGGTCCATAAAGGCTGGACCTGTCTAAAAGGAAAAGAGGGGGAAGGAGAAGGGGGCTGGGGAGGAGGAGGATGAAGAGGAAGAGGAGATTTTAGTGAAAAACTGTGACGTCAGGCAGCTTTCCTTCTTCCTCTGCTCAGCCCAGAGGAGACTCACTCCAGCAAGAGAGGCTGAAGGTGAACTGGGCCATCATCACTTCAGCTGCTCGCTTGGGCCACAGCAGCTCCCCCTTCCCATGGTCCCCAAGTCAACTCCAGTCTCCTGGCAGTAGATCTCTGGGACAAAATGCTTCTTGAGGTAGCAGTGGGTGTCACTGCGGTGAGAGCGGCAGGTGTTTGTCACTGGAAGCAAGCTGCTCAGTGATGCTCTGGAGAGGTGTGGCCACCAGCCTGTAGCTCTGGGACAGCCTGCACAGGGAGCGTGGCTGGGAAGAGCTGTGTTCCGCGGATACCTACCTTGCCATTCGGGTGTCGCTTTTCCTGTGTCTCCTTATCCTTCTTGGTGTTCATGGAGCGTGGTACTTCTTTAGATGGTCCTGATCTTGCCATGAGATTCTGTAGAGAGATTAAAACCATTGCCTCCTGTGGCCCCCTGTGAGGACTACAGGGCCTCATCAACACTGGCTCTTGGGACTAAGTTTGTGTTTGTAAAGTGATTTCTCTCATCTTATGGACCATGCTTGATCCATAGCAGGGTGAGCAAGATGGCAGTCACCAAATTCTGATTCTGACTGCACATCACTCAGGCCTCGAAATGCATCGGTAGCAGGAGTTTACGAGGTAACTAAACCCATCTCACATCGCTGATTGTAGGGTTAGGCCCGCCCCGAAGGGGGCGGACTCGCCTCTGGCTTAAATTGCGCAGCAAAGAAGCCTGGGCTTCCCTTCCTGTTTCCTGTACTCTGCGGGAACCTTGGTTTCGTGAGTCTGTTTTTTCCATTAAAGTTGTGCAAATATTTATTACAATTTGTCTTCATTAATCTAAGCTGCCACAGCTGATAATGATACTGACTGCTTTTAGAGAACCCCACCCCCCATTGCCCACCTTCACATGGTTTCAAAGTACTTTTCAGCCCACATTTCCTCCTGTAGAGAAAATGGCTTTAATTCTGTTGCCATTCCCCTCAGACACTGTGCAGCTATGAGGTGACCCTGGCCATAGATCTTGGCCTTTTACTCTTTTCATTTCCACTGAGAATTGAAAATAAAGAAAACAAAACAGAATAAAAATTTTGGCTTCTGAATCCTTAAGGTCACAGAAGCTTGACCTGCCTTTGGCCACTGGCCTAATGCTGCCCTCCATTGACAAAGGGATGCCCTGTTTCTCTCTTTTGAAAGGCAGAGAATGTCAGAGACTAGGGTCATTTGCAGCCATAATAACCTTCCACGCTCATGAAAAAGGGATGGAGTGGCAGTCACTCCACTGTCACTGCCACCACCTCCAGGTCTTCCTACCCCAGCTTCCCCACCAGGTGAAATCCTACCTACCTGCAGCCACAGTGCATTCTGGGAAAAACTAGGGAGGAGCCTGCTTGCTTGAGCCTGCATGAGAAGCTCACCTTCAGAACTCTCTGGGTTGGAGGACCATATATCTAAAAGAGCAGAGAAGAGCTTTTCAAAAGACTGCATGCACAGAGTGAGAAGGTTGTATTCCCCGTGTGAGTAAGTTTCCAAACGTTTCCAACAGTTCTCTTTGTTCCTGGGGTCGCTGTGCGCATGTCATCGACTGATTGAGTGAAATCATGAAATGTTGAGTGGAGACAGTCAGCCCTTGTCTGCTGACTCTGTCGTCCCTAGAGTTGTGGTCCAACAGACTAAGCTAGCAGAGGGTGGTGTCTGTTCTGCAGCTGCTTTTGCCCCAGGAAGGGACGGACACAGGAAGAGAAACCCAGGGACAACTGCCCACTGGACACGTGGAAGGAAACAGAGGCAGCCGGGGAGGGAGTACTGTGTATCCAGGGCAGTGGAGAGCAGGTAGGAAGGTCACCATCGCCAGGGAACTGACAGCCACACACCCACAGCCGAGAGCAGAGAGAAGAATGCATGGATGCTTGCTTGCTCTCAGCCGGCTTTCTCATCTCATTCAGGACCCCTTGCACAGTGCTTATCAGACACAGGCCAACCTGATATAAACAATTCCTCAACCAGGTTCTCTTCCAAGGCGATTCTAGGTTGTGCCAAGCGGACATAACCAACACACGGAGTGTGGAAGGCTTGGGCATTTGGACACTGCCCTCCATCTGGTGTGCTGCTGAAGGAGGTTTGGTTGCTATGACCTCAATAGAAGAAGTATAGTACTTGGTTTTACTTCCAGTTTTCTCTGCTTTTTGCCTATGGTGCCTACCCTTAGGAGCTGGCCCTTTGGAACCATAAACCCAGTAGATTCTTCCTGCTGGAAGTTGACGTGGTCGTGGTGCTTTACGATAGCGATAGAAAAATAACTGATTCACAGGGGTCCAGAAACGTCACACAGGCTCAGGGAGAGACAGCGCTGTGCTCACGCATGCACAAGGGTTCAGGGCTCAATATGCCAAAGGGGGCTCACGTGGGCCAGCAAAGAGGGTAGGTAAGAATCAGGCTACAGGAGGATGAGGACTTTCTCTTCCCACTAGGGCTGCCGCTGAGCCTGGCAGCCAAGGCTGTGTGCAGACTCCACAGCAGAGTTCGTGCACACCCACGGGCGTGCTCAAGGGCGCAGAGTGTGGTGGTTACCACTGTCGGCAGGCTGCAGTGGGGCATTCTCCCTGCCACTGTGGGAGCCTGCAGCTGGCACCCACGGGGACAGGAGAGCCTGGATAGACAGTTTGGGCTCAGGGGAAGGTCAGGCAATTGCTGGGCAAGAACAGATAAAACAGGCAGGTAATGTCACCGGCCAGCAAGCAGAAAGGGAAGGGCTAAGGATGGCCCCGAACAGCCAGCCTGGGTTCTGCTGCAGTGTTGAGAGAGGTGACCGAGACAGATGAAGGAGCTTGAGGAGGAATCAGACAAAGAGTGGCCAGGCTCACATGCCACATCCCTCCCTGGGCCCAGGGAGCTTTAGGGACCTCACCCACATGCCACATCTCTCCCTGGTCCCCTGCCACTTCATTCCTCTCACCAGCCACTGACTCTGTGTCCAGAGCTGTGGTGTCCGATGGTGGTTCTGGTGATATCCTGCCAAGGCGCCTTTGCACAAACTTGGAAGACAGGTGCATAACCTGGATGTAGAGAGAGTCAGAAAACCAATGATGCCACCAGACCAGTAACCGGATGCTGTGCACAGCTGTGTCAGCTTTCAGACACCTTAATCACGTCTCAGACTCTGCCAAGAGTACTGGCTCCATTCCCTGAACTCAGGCAATTGACCCTGTATAGGGAATTCCCACCCATATAATGGTTTTGTTTTTAAAGATAACTTCAGTTCTGTTTGGCTTGTTGTTTTAATACTGAAGGCGTGTGTGAAGACACTCAGTTTTCTGATCTATAGGAACAGTTACAATTTACAAATCCCCGAGCCCATTTTGAGTGACAGAGGGAGTGCTCTTGTTGGACTTCATGTGGCTGGGATAAGCAGGATGTATTCCTGGGGTGGGGAGCTGAGGAGAGGGAGGTTGGTAAAGTGCTTTCTGCTCAAGCGTGAGGGTTGACGGTCAGATCCCTAGAACCCACAAAAGGCCAGGTGGGGCAGCATGCCTAGAGCCCCAGCATCCAGAAAGCAGACACCAGAGGTCCCTCAGGCTTATTAGTCAGAGCCCAGTCAACCAGTGTCGTCACCCAGGCTCAGTTAGGGAGCATGTCTCAAAATGTGGTAAAAGGCCAGGGGACAGCACAATGGTTAATTAAGAGCTTTGCTACCATTTCAGAGGGACCCCTGTCTGGCTCCCAGCTCTCATGTTGGATGGTTCACGATTGCCTGTAACTCTAGCTCAAGGGGATCTAGCACAACCTCTTCTGGCCTTTATGGGCATGCAGAGGGCGCGTGTGCACCAGCATGTAAAAATAACTTAGAGAAATGATGTGGAAACAGATAGAGGAAGACAACGGACACAGAGAGAGGGGGAGAGAGAAAGGAGAGGGAGGGAAGGAGGGAGGGAGGGAGAGACCATACACAAGCGGTACAAGTTCCCAAGGTCACCTTTTCATCAAAAGACATAAAAGATAATCTTTCATCTAAGGAGTCTGTTCCTCCAGTGGCCATTGTGCTTCCGTTTTGAAGACTTCCGGAAGGGACATCGTCTCTGTCGTCCCATGATGTTGTTTTCTCTGAATCGATCCCCTCTATTCTTATGTACACAGGCTAGAAACAAACGTGGGGGCGTTTACGTCAACATCAGATCATACCGCCCAAAAGTACCAATTAACGCACCATGTTGGCTACCCCCACAGCTTGGACCGTGACAGCCCCGTGTTTTCAGTTCCCTGGGGGAGCAGAAGGGAAGCTGCTGTCTGCACACCTTCCCCCACAGCCTCAGTCTAGAACCATTGCATTCTGAAGTCTAGAAAGGGTTTGATACCGTGCTTAATAAAGAACATGAAACCAAATTTAACAGATTTTAAGAAAAATGAGTTTCTAGCCTTTGTGTTATTTTAAAAACCAGTGGTTCTGATGTATGGCTTAGCTTGCCACCCATCACTCGCCTTCAAGCACACATCTACCAGGGAGTCTTACTACATTCAGATAACTGATTACACGTGGTCTCTTCTGCTGTGGCCCCACACTCACCCCAAACCGCTGCATGCGGGAGTCTCATGCAGACAGGCAATGAGTGCAGAGCCACCAGAGGCCTGTGAGGACACCCAAGGGGCAGGAATGCCCAGGCTTAAAGGGCACAGGGAGGGAAAACCACATTTTAATCTGCTCACTAATATTGAATGTCTTCATAATGGCTTGAGCTAGGAGCCTTGGACTGGATGTCCTACGTGTTGGTGAGATTAGACTGCTGTTGGGTGTGACCTGTGACCTGCCACCTGCTTCTTGCAGACACCAGTTCTAAACCATCACAGGACCCAAAAGATAAACAACTCAACCCTCGTGCCCTTGCATTAGGCAACTTCAGCTGAGCATGTGGGGAAGTAGGAAATGCGGAACACTTCAACAATATTAGTTAAAGTTTTTCATACAGTATTTCCCATCTCTTTCAACTGCTCCCAGATTCTCCCCACCTCCCTACCTAGCCAACTTCATGTTCTCTCTCTCTCAACCCCCCAAAGCAAACAGAGAAATGAAATAAAAACAAACTAAAAAAAAAACCAGTCAGACAAAAAGAAACAAAATACAGGCACACAAAAACAATGAACCAAACAACAACAACAAAACCCAACAACCACAGAATCTGTGTTGGCCAGCTACTCCTGGGTGTGGGCCTGCCTTGGAGTGTGATTGATGCACCCAGAAGCTCTTCCCTTTCTTGGCAGCTACCATTTGTAAACAGCTTCTTGGTCAAAGGTGGGACCTTGAGTCCCCTCCCGCTCTGAGCTCTGAGTGCCGGGATTTCACATGGTTTGAACCTGTGCATCACGGTGTGCTGCACAGTCTCCCTGAGTTCACAGTGCATCAGCCCTGCTCCGTCTGGATGGTGCTGTTTCTGTGGAGTCACCGACCACCTCTAGTTTTACAATCTTCCCACCCCTTCTTCCACATAGATCCCTGAGCCGTGAGGGGAGGGTTTTGATGAAGACAGCCCATCTAGGACCAAGTGCCCCAATGTCTGTGTGTGTATTGTACATCTGTGCTTCTCTATGTTAATGCTCATCTACAGCAAGGAGAAATGTTTCTGATGAGGGTTTCGGTAGCACTGATCTATGGATCTAGCAATGTGCTGTCAGGATATCTTTTGTTAGCAGAATAAGAACATTTGTGTTTTTTCCTAGGCCCATGACCTATCCAGTCTCTGTTTCTGGACCAGTTTACCAGTGTCAGGTATGGGTTCCCCCTCATGGAATGGGCCTTAAATGCCATAAGGAAGTGGCTGGTTACTCCCATAACATGGGTGCCATGGTTGCACCCGTGTATTCTGCAGGCAGGTCTCTGTTTTAGGTAGTGTGCCTGTAGTGGGTGACACTGATGTTACCTTTCTCCTCTGGTGGCCTGCGGAGTTACCTTACAGCACCGTGAACACTAGCAGCAGGGGTGAAGCTTCTAGCAGGATACCAGCTTAGTTTCTCCATGTCAGTGAAGACGTTGTGTCTTCGTAAATAGAGCCACTCCGTCAGTTTGTGGGGAGCAACCAATAGCCTTAGCCATGTCCTGCTATGTTTGGGGAGTTCCAAGGGACCCCTTTGGCCAATGACTCAACAAGATGTAGTCCATTCCTTTCACTAGAGGATTTATTTGGTGGGATAATATGTCTAGTTGGGCATCATCTTTCCTGTTATATGCTGACTCCATTTAAATTCCCTTCATATACATACATACATACATACATGTTTTGGAAACTTCTACAGCAGTAGGATCCCACGTGACTTTTCAGAAGGCCTTTAGTTACACAATACTCGTGTAACTGGCCAAAGACCTGAGATACAAGTCCTCCTCTGGAGGCTGTCTGTCAATGTGGGCTTGGTATTTTATGGTTGCACACTCTCCTCTGAGGAAGAAGTGTCAGTGTGAACCTCTCGCACCATTGCTCCAGGGCTGACTTACACTGTGCACTCCATATACACGTGTACACAAGGCAGACCTTTTGACACCATCCCTAGAATGGTGTTTGAATACAGATAACCCTGGGCAAATTTAAAAGTGTGGCATTTACCGCCTTGATTTTTTTTTGTTGCCGTTCAAAGGTGGGTGTGTGCGGTTTAGAGGCTGTTCTTATCTACAGTCACGTGAGGAGCAGAATTGTGCAGTCAGTGAGCTTTTGAGACTGACCTCTGACAGAGACAGAGGAATACCCTGCAGACTCATGGGCACATCTTACCCACATACCCACATGAGCAAAGTTTAATGGAGGCAACGCGGTAGCAAAGGCCACATAGAATCTCCCATAGGGCCCCGCTCAGCTTCCACCAGTGACAGCAGCCTGCTCTCAGTTACTAATCACAGGGTTATACCTCCGTCCTATCTCCCCCTGTGCCACGGTTGGGTTAATGACAGAATCTAGTCCACCACTTAAGGTAAAGTAGGACCCTAGAGTCCTGAGGTGGCCTGGTCAGGTGTCCAGCTGTTCCACCAGAGCCTGGGGATTCCTGGAGACAGTGGCGACATGCTCTGCTCCCAGGGCTACCGGGACTGTCACTTCTATGTGAACTATGACTGAAAGACAGACACTAAGCCCTCACAGAGTGCCCAGGGGAGACGGCATGCCTGCAAGGGAGGGGACATGCCTCCTTGTGCCATTATCTCTGCAATGCAGAAAGTCTGCTGTACCAGAGTATCGGTTGCTCTTGCTGTGGGCGGCAAGGCTACAGAAGATTTTGCGGCCCCAAGACTCTGCTGCTTCAGGGCCTTCAGTTCTTCACGGAGCTCCTGGTTCTCCTTCATCAGAGCGTCGATCTGGCTTTGGAGGTCTCTGTGAGCCACACACCACCAAGACGCCTGTCTTGAGACCTCTGCTGCAAGGTCACAGATCTGCTTCTGCAGTCCCTGAGGTGGGGAAAGAATGACAGGCACTTCTCAGGAACCCTGAGGGAGTACTGACAACTCCCCGCCCCCAAAACAGAGTCCACGCCCACAAGGGATTGTGGACTTCTGAGATGTTGTTCTCCAAAGAGAAAAATCAGGTGTCCACAGCTTTAGCATTGTCAAGCGTGTCTGCTAGGGCTTACTCCACACACACTAACCAGATGTAAGGGCTGGTGAGGTACAGCCACCACTAGAGCATTTTTGTGAAAGAAATTCACTTCTCTTGCTCAGACTTCTCCTCTGGGGTAGTTGAGAAGGGGCTGCCACCATGAGTCCGAAAACGACTGAGACCCAGCCTCTGGTCCTAACTTCATTAATCCCTTGCAGGGGTGACCTCAGAGAGAAGTGAAGGAAGCAGAGGCACCTGCCCACATCACAGGACAGTTAGCTCCACCCCCGAGCATGCCGCTGGGACGGACAAGGCCTGGTCTAGGGACACCTCCTCCCCATGGCAATTGCTTTCCCATTAGTTGCTGCCCCAGACCGCTGAGGTTAGGTTTGTCCTTTGTCCTGTCACTTTGACAGGACCCCCTGCTCGGTGTTGAAGGTGTCCCTGCCAAGCACTACCACCTCTGTGGGAAACGTTGTCATTGAGGGAGGGGGGGGCGTGCGCGTGTGTACGTGCGTGTGTGCACGTGGGTGTGAGTGGGGGTGTGTGCACAGGCATGTGTGTGTGTGCGTGCACGTGTGTGCTTGTGTGCACGTGGGTGTGAGTGGGGGTGTGTGCACAGGCATGAGTGTGTGTGCGTGCACGTGTGTGCCTGTGTGCACGTGGGTGTGAGTGGGGGTGTGTGCACAGGCATGTGTGTGTGTGCGTGCACGTGTGTGCCTGTGTGCACGTGGGTGTGAGTGGGGGTGTGTGCACAGGCATGAGTGTGTGTGCGTGCCTGTGTGCACATGGGTGTGTGGGTGTGTGTTGTGATAGGAGCGGTGGGGCTGCATCCCCAGCACCCCGGCCGCCTGGCTAGCTTATGCCCCAAACTAACAACACACAAACTGTATTCTTTTAAACACTGCTTGACCCATTAACCCTAGCCCTTACAGGCTAATTCTCATATCCCGATCAATCCATCTCTAATAAACTATGTAGCACCGGTCTTACCGGGAAAGATTCAGCATGTCTGACCTGGTGGCTTGCTTCATCGCATGCGTCTGCCCGAGAGAGAGGGGAGCGTGGCCTCTGCTGAGGCGTCTACCTCACTTCCTTTTCCTCCCAGCATTCTGTTCTGTTTATTCCTCCCACCTATATTTTAACCTATCAGGGCCGAGCAGTTTCTTTATTGCTTAACCAATGAAATCAACAGACTGATATGACACTCCTACATCATGTGTATATGTGTGTGTGGTGTGTGTACGTGGGTGTGCATGGGTGTGGGTGTGCACATGGATGTGTGTGCATGTGGATGTGTGTGTATGCGCACATATGTGTGCATGGGTGTGTGTGCACATGTGTGAGTGTATGTGTGTGTGTGTGTATGGCAGCTATGTCCAGAAGCCTGTTGTTTTCCTCCTCAATAGTGAGCAACAGACTTCTCTTTCCTTCCATAGAGATTATCACAAAGAGAAAGACCACATATTTGGATGGACTGAATCTTAGAGACAGAATAGAATGACAGACATTAGAGAACACCTTCCTGACCATCTCATTCTCCTAGTTCTGGAGACAATGGGGGAGGGATTGCATTTTAGTTTTGATATTCTTCCTTTCTGGGAACTTTGCCACTAACACCAAATTTGGAGGATTTGGGCAGAGAGCGACGACAGTAAGGGCACCCAGGGACCCGAAGTGTATCTCTGCCAAACAAACCCAGGGACACGTTTTGTTTTTTATTAATATTTGTTAATTGCACATTTCAATGAGAGATTGCTGTGATATTCCTCTAGCACACAAAGTGTCACAAATGCATTCTACAGTTCTGATCTTCCTGGAGGAGACAGGGCCCCCAAGGGACACTTGGAACTGGGGGCCTTGGATGTCCAGTGAAGGGCAGTGTTAAGCGTCCAGATCCAGGACGTGTGTGCTGGACGGAGCTCTTGGCAGGGGATCAGCTGCGTTAGTCAGCCTCCTGTCCTCTCAGAAAATAACAGAGGGAGCCAACTTAGACGGGAGAAAGTTTGGTTAAGCTTCTGGGTTCAAAGCTTTCAGTTCACAGCTGCTGGGCTCCATCACTTTGGGCTTGTGCTGAGACAGAACTGTTCACCTTAGGAAAGCCAGGGAGGGAGGGAAAGAGGGAGGGAGGGAGGGAGGGAGGGAGGGAAGGAGGGAGGGAGGGAGAGAGAGAGAGAGAGAGAGAATTGTGGAAAAGCCTGGGACTTCACTAGCTTTTTCAAAGGCATACTCCTAACGACCTAACTTCATCTGCCTTCACCTTTACCACCTGCCAATAGTGGTACTTTGTGACCGTCAATGTTACACACGGATGTGATCTTTGGGGGACGTCTGAGACTCAGACTGTAACTCCAACTACAGTTTCCCAGACCTTAGAAAACCTTAATACCAACAAGCCACCGGCCAGTGAAGAGGGATGGATAGCGTGACAGTGACTAGGGGTCAAACTATTTAAAACAAAAACAAGATTCAGGGATGCCTGAGAACTCAAGAAGACCCCCGTTTTGCCTTCCCCATCATAAGAACACCATTTTCTTAACATTTACTCATTACAAAACACAGCCCCATGACCTTGTGATGTTCTCTGTGGGCTACTTTATAAAAGCGATGCTCATATTCCCCTGTCTTTCTTCAACAGTGCTGAATGACCTCTATGGTTAGGGGCTCACGTCCTGTCCCTCCACACACAATAGGAATCTAACATAGTGTGGGACACCCAGTAGTGGGATGCTGTTCCTGAGGAGCCCCAGGGACAGCTCTACACACGGCAGTCTCTTCTGCTTGTGGATGTAAGCCCTTCGCTCCATCCTTGCACCCCGCTCTGGGAAGAGAGCTGTAGAGACTGAAACATCCAAGAGTCCTCTCATGCCTCAGAGAAAAGAACATGACCTTTCCTTCTCATGTGCTCTGTGAAAGCCATGCCTCCACGCCCCCACCTCTGCATGCTTGGGCTACTGTTGGCTACTCAGTGACTTCCCCTACGGTCTCTGAGTCCCTTACTGCAAGGGGATCCTCACACATTCGGTCAAAAGGCCACAGGTTTTATGCTGCAGCCAGAGTGCAGACTCTGCAATATTAGCAGGCCACCCCTAATGATACCCCACCCAGTACTGACAAAATAAGAAATGTTTAGGCAAGGACCTAGTGCTAAAGAAACACTGTCAGCATCAAAGTTGTGATGGCAGTGTCTAGACCCTCAGCGTCCACAGGGAGCCCTCAGATATGCTGCGATTGTGTGTTCCCAGCTCATAACAGCTACTGGAAGCCAGAGAGCTCTAAACTTCACACTCCAGGTTTTCCATGGACCTCTTCAGTTGACCCAGTGAGCACTGCAGCCTTGTCCTGAGAATAAACGGGGTCAGATCCTAAGAGAGATTATAGCCTCACATGGAACAAGGGGATGGATAATGTGGAAGGGGTGCGCACGCGTGCGTGTGCGTGTGTGTGTGATGGATATTGTGGAAACAGTATGTGCATGTGTGTGTGATGGATAATGTGGAAGCAGTGTGTGAGTGTGCATGTGTGATGGATAATGTGGAAGCAGTATGTGTGTGTGTGCGTGCATGTGTGTGGGTATGTGTGCATGTGTATGATGGATAATGTGGAAGCAGTGTGTGTGTGTGTGCGTGCATGTGTGTGGGCATGTGTGTGTGTGATGGATAATGTGGAAGCAGTGTGTGTGTGTGAGTGCATGCGTGTGCATGTGTGATGGATAATGTGGAAGCAGCATATGCGTGTGTGTGTGTGTGTGTGTGTGTGTGTGTGCGCGCGTGCGTGTAAGGATCAGGGAGTTTGATAGCACGGTTTAAGGAATATAAATGTCCTGAAAATACTGACACATTTTCAGCAGCCTGGAGCCTTCTCTGGACCTAAAAGAAGGGAGGCAATGTGTTCTGCATCCTCAGCTCTGCACCTGACACTCAAAGTCACCACAGAGGCTGGACCAGGGTTTCTCTAAGAGAACGCAGCACCCCAGCTCAGAGTGCGCTCACACTGCAATGGCCCTAAGGGACAACTTGAGTTTTAGAAAGGAACGGCAGGTCTCAAGACAAGAGGCAGAGTCCTGCCCAGTACATTCCCCATCCAAGAGACACGCTGCTTCTTGGCTTGGCTTACCACAGGCTTCTCAGGTTTGCTGTCCTCCCCAGAGACCTGGGCTGTAGCATCCATCTCCTTCTCATGGTTGGCCCCTGCTCCCTGACGCGGGTCCTCTAACATGGTAGGCCTCCACTGACTCCTTAGCCTCGAGGTGACCGGTAAGCATTCTGGTTGTAAAGGAGGAAGGGTCATGGGGGCTTCTTGGCACATCCCACCTCTGCCTCTCCGATCATCGTCTGACAGCCTTCCAATCCTCCCACGTAGGATGGAGAAATCCCAACCACGTGTCACGGAGTCCCCCACCCTACATCCTGGGAAGTCTCCACCTGGAGCTGACCAAGGAATGGTTTCTATGCCTGGAAACCACAGACTGGAAAGGACCCAGCCACTTCCAAGTGGTGTGTCCCCAAAGGTGGGTGGGAGTCAGCATGGTGCCTGATCACAGTGCCAGCATTACCTTGAGGGGAGCAGTGCCTCGAGAGGGCACCTGGGAAGTCTTAGTCCTTCATCAGACCTCTGCTGTGGATGCCTTTGACTGCCTCTCATCAGGACAAACCCCTTGTCCCCAACCTACAACTCCATAACCTAAAACGATGACATAGAAGCAGGGGTTTATGGAACCTGAAACTTAGAACCATGGGGGAGGAGCCCAGCAGGAGGCAGCTAGGTGGAGAGGAAAAGCAAGGAGCTGCCTTCCATAGGATAGAACAGCACCAGAAGCCAAATCAATTCCCTCCCATGGCCACCAAAGCCCCACTACGGCTAATCCCCACCCCCTGTCCAGTGTAAGGTGGTGGTGGCCATTGGCATGTTTGGGAAAGACTGAGCACTGGTGAGTGGCAGGGCTTCTCAGACAGAGAATGTCTGAGAACCGAGAATGCCCTGACCACAAATTACAACTATAACAACATACTTCCTGTTTCTACATATAAACACATGTGCTCATCAGCCTAGGCTGTATATAAACAGGAATGAGAAGCTGAGCCACAATGACAGGCAGTCTGGCTGGAGACAAGGTGTTTCCTAGTGAGAGACAAGCAAAGGCATCTGTAGCACGGCCATTCACAGCCCCCCTCAGTGGTCCCAGACCCTACGGGTTTCTGCAAAGGTGGACAGGCATCCATGGCTTCTCTGAAGGGGGACTCCACACTCCCCAACACTGGCTCCTAAGGGCCTCTCTTCAGGAGTACCCTCTCCCTGGGCCCCCCAGGAATCATGGCTCACTTCACCTAGCCTAAGATGGTGGCTTCTGCCAGGACATGGCTCATCTAGGCCATATCCCAACAGCTCTCTGTGTCCTCCACACAGCTAGCGTTAGAACTCCAGGAAACCTCTCCATTCTAAACTGACTCTCTGACTTAAAGGGCCATGCCAACTCATACAGCCTTGGGATTTTTATAAGGTTAAACAGTCACCACCCGCAATTTAGCTAGAGTAAGTTCATATCCATCCACACAGAGAACTGGAGGGAGCCATATTGTCTGCACAACTGATGATGATACCAAGTTTCCCACATGCAGCAGAATAAAGACTCAATTCTCTCAGCACACATTCTTGAAAAACTATAACATTTCTGTAAAATAAAAACAGCTTAGGGATGCTCACAGATAGAATATGATCTCTACGAGGCTAAATGAAAGACACAAGGCAAAACATCATTCCACAAAATGCTTCACGGACTAAATGGTCCCTCTGGGTTTCGTGATTAAGGGACTTCTCATCCACATTGCTGAATTTGAAGTGGTTGAATATTTAAAGGCAAATAGAAAGAACATTTTTTTACAAGAGTGTGCGTTCCCTACCTGGGGACCCATGGTGTATATCCTGGGGACATAGAGAGTTCTAATTGGGTTGGGATTGACTGTGCCGCTCCTGGGAGACCTTAAGCTGCTTCTCTGTCTCTCTCCATCATCAAGTTCTTCTTGGACCAAGTCCTCATTAGCCAGCAGAGGCCAGAAAGAGCTCAGTGTCGTGGGCCTTTGTTCTGCTTTTTGTCATGTTTTAAAAATTCTTAAAATAGAATTTTTTATTGGGTCTATAAAAAAGAAGTAGCTCATTGTCAAGTCACTGTTAGCTCATGATAACAGAAAATTCTCATATGAGACTCGGTTCTGGCCCCAGGGACCGTAAGGTGCAGCCAGAGGAGCAGAGTCCGGGCTGCACTGATGTAGTAATAGGAGCGGCGGGGCTGCATCCACCCAGCTGCCTGCACAGTTAGCTTTATACCCGAAATAATTACATGGAAACTGTATTCTTTTAAACACTGCCTGGCCCATTCGTTCCAGCCTCTTATTGGATAGCTTTTATATATTGATCTAACCCATTTTTAATAATCTATGTAGCCCACAAGATGGCTTACCAGGGAAGATCTTAACCTGCTTCTATGTTGGGTGGGAGAATCATGGCGACTGCCTGACTCGGCTTCTTTCTCCCAGCATTCTGTTCTGTCTACTCTGCCTACCTAATTTTCTGTCCTATCAGGCCAAGCAGTTTTCTTTATTAGTTAACCAATAAAAGCAACAGATAAGATACAAGACCTACCTCCATCACATTGAGCCCAGAGTTAGACACTCAGGCAAAGAAGCATGTATCGGCACGGAGGGCTGGAGGAGAGAGAGCGTCTTCCATACCAGAGAAGCGAGGGCATACAGAGAGGCAGAAAGGCCAGGAGGGAGATCAGCAGCTGTCCCAGGAGGCCACCCTCGAGGAAGAGGAGTTCTGAGACTAAACTCTAGGGTGTGGTGCATTGCAATAGTTGGTGAATTGTCGTGTGGTGACAATTTGATTTGATGACATGTGATTACGCCTGCTAAAAGTAGACCCTGGGGATCAGGGTCACACACTCCACCCCCATTTTAGACCCAAGCATGTTTGTCTTCAAGAATCCTCCAAACCTTCTTGTCTGGGGGTGAGACGGCTCTCGAAACTCTCTGACAGGATGGAAAGTGAGCAATGTTCCTGAAAACACCTATGAAGGCAACCCTTCCAACAAGGATGACTATTGCTATCCCATGATATGAAATGTCTACAGTGGGAAAGCTCTGGCAGCTCAGACACAGAGTCCATGAGAGACTCTGACTCCCTCTGCTTCCTGACTTCATTTCTGCTTGGTGTCCTGAGACTCGATTTGATGGTGCTCGCTTTTGATTGCTCTGTCAATTAGACCGCTGCAGTCATTCCGCTGGATGCTGTGAGCCACCTGCTTTGAGGATGTTTTTCTACCTCTTTCCTCTACCTGCTCCTCACTCTTTATGATTTTACTACTGCTTGATATACACTTACCAAACTCACTCATTCAAAAATCCAGCTACTGTAGATCATTCTCAGCCCACACAAAACAGCAGGCTTAGATGCTATTCCTGCGACATTCAAACCCTTGATCTTAGACTGTATAGAGGAAGCAATGGGCCCTGCTGTAATTTTATCATCATGAAACCAGTGGATTGTGAAAGATGGTTCTGGAAGAAGCATATAAATGAATGAAAGAGGAAGGTGGGAAGCCTGGCTGCTTCGGTCAGCAGTAAGCAGCCTGTCATGTGAGAAGAAGGTATCAGATACTGTTCGTTGGTTTCCTTACTTGTTTCGTATTTATTTAGATAAAGGGTCTGAAACCATAGCCTAGGCTGGCCTGAAACTCACCGCACAACTGAAACTTGTGTCTATTTTCCTGTCTCGGCCTCCTAAACGTTATACAGGTCACCATGTTTAGCTCCAGGCCACTGTCCACTGTTTTTCTATAGTATATGCGTAGCATTTGTGTAGGAAGAATAAGTCTCCTGAGGTCCACACACCTTAATCCCTGACCTACACCATCTTGAAAAGAGGACTTTTCATGTGGGTAGGCCATGGATCTTACAATGGAGGAGGCTTAAAGTCAAGTCACTAGTGCGCTTGTGTCAGCGAGAAGAAGGAATGAGGGAACAAGGCGTCAATGAGCACATTGCTTGACGGTGGGGAGGGGACGCAGTGCGAGGAACAGAGGTGCTTCCAGCCCTCTGGGACTCCAAAAGCACAAGGCCCTGCTGACCCTGGGCTCCAGAAGCACACGGCCCTGCTAACCCTGGGCTCCAGAAGCACACGGCCCTGCTGACCCTGGGCTCCAGAAGCACACAGCCCTGCTAACCCTGGGCTCCAGCGGGTGTCACTCAGGCGACATTTCTGACCTATGGAGCAGTAGGAGAGCATGTGATCTTCGGATCCCCCGTATTGTGGCAGAATATTTTTCCTTCTCCTCCTCTGCCTTCTCTTTCCTTCTGCCTCCTCCTTAATTCCCTCCTCATCCTCTCCCCCTTCCCCTTCTTCTTGTTTTCTGTTTTAAGTTTATTGAGATGGATTCACATAGCTCAGGCTGGCTCAAACTCACTATATCCCAAAGGCTGGCCTTGACTTCCTGATCCTCCCGGTTCTGCCTCTGGAGTCCTGCTACGTCCAGTAAGCTGAAACCTTCTGCCTTTCTAGGCCTTACAGTCCTGGATGGAGACTGAGGGTTTTCACGAGTGCGCTGCGTCATGCAGCCTTGGTACCAGACAGCGTTTCAGTTTCGAAAGTGTGTCTGGAGGAAGAACCAGAGACAGGAGGATGCTTCTCCTTGTCCTGAGGCAGGTGTGTCTGGCAATGAAGGAGCCGTAGGATGATAACCATCGGAGTCTAGCTAGATGGAACAAAAGAATGCCTTCCTAATAGCGGGTGCTGAGAATGAGAGATACCAAAGACACTGGTGGTTACCCCCTCCTCTGTTCTACAGTTGTTGAACAGATGCCAAACCAGAAGACACTGAGAATTGTGGCTCACCTCCCTCCTTCTGAGCATCACTCCAAGTGCTTCTCTCCCTGCATCCAGACACAAGACTTCAATGAGATTGACTTCCGTCTTTGCATAATTGAAAGCAATTAAATTGAGATGAATATTCTACTGAGAAAATGTGGTTCCCTTTGGAAACTGCCCTCATTCTCCAGCCCCTCATTCTCCCATCTACAATAGGGACAGGCTGTTCAGTCACTTGAGACTCAGGGCACCTGTGGGCCAAGCATGATCATGAGCCCGAGAAGCAGGAAAACGAGGCTGATCACCGAATCCCTTGACTTAAGGACCCTGAAGTGGAGAGCATGTGGGCATGAGAGAGATCAGCTTCCCACAGGGTAAGATAACCAGAGTTAAAGACAACCCTGTTGGGTCTCAACTCTAGAGGCTGCTGGAAAAGTGGCAGGTACATCGTATGTAAAATCTGACCCCTCCCTGGACTAGGACACACGGAAAGTACAGGGTCAGATAAAAAGGCCAATTCCTGCTGCATGTTTGGGTGGATGCAACTTTCTGGGATCTAAAAATCCGCATTAATGTGTTCCTTGACAAATTCTTCAAAGATCTTGCTTTCTTCAACTCCCTGAATTAGTAAGCCTGCCAAGAAATATATAAATATATATACACATATGTAAATATATAACAAATATATATTATATATAATTATCGTTGTCAACTTTACACTTATCTAAACCTATAAAAACAAACACTAACCATGTGTATGTGCACAGCCCCCCAGGAGCCATTGACACAGTGGCTTCTGGTGTTCTTTGCACGCATCATCATTGACAAAGAGAACCTAATGGACACTCACAGCAATGTGCTGATAATGCCACGTTTCAATACTTAACAAAACCCCAGTGATGAGAAACGTGGGGTTACTGGTCAAATGGAACACAAGACTGTAGAGCAAACTGTGCCTAGCCACCCCTGACGTGTTCGTTGTAATGAAACCATGGAAGAAATGGCCAGAGTCTGAGCGAGCAGCATCTCTAGGTGGTGGGATGTTCTGTGTTACTTTACTTCACTCCACAGTTCCTATAACTGAGCATATTGGTGTCATAATAAAAAAAGTCATTAGAAATAGTAAAGCTAAAATTTTAGATGGTGAGCTTCAGCATCCAAAATAACCCTTCTCACTGTGATAAGAGGTATGAGATCAAGGGGAGCACATACCTGGGTCTGCAGGCGACCTGGGGAGACAAAAGATCTAAGTTCCACAAGACTTCAAGATGCCTCTTCTCTTACATCACAAAGAGATCATGCCTGAAGATGCCACCGTGGTAGAAAATACAGTGGCGCCCACAATGCCCATTTCCTAACTCCCAGGACTTACAAACGAGTCATCATGACAACAGGGGCTCTCAGACGTCCTTTGGGGATTTGAGAGGGCAAGAGCTTCCTGAATTGTCCACAGATCCCTAACAGTAAAGGAGGGAGTAAGGACTGTCACGTTCCTTCCTGTATGGTTGTAATGAGAACCTCTGAAGCTAGACTTCTAGATAGGAGACTTCATATTCCTGTGTCTTGTTTTAAAATGCTGTTGTTTTGTTTGTGAGCCTAGCCTTTAATGGCTGAGCCGTCTCTCTAGCCCTGGCCAAAAGATACTTAAGGAAATGTTCAACATCCTTAGTCATCAGGGAAATGCAAACCAAACGACTCTGAAACACCATCTTACACCAGTCAGATTGGTTAAGATCAAAAACATCAGTGATAACTTATGCTGAAGAGGATGTGGAGTGAGGGGAACACTCCTCCATTGCTGGTGGGAACGCAAACTTGTACAACCACTCTAGAAATCAGTATAGTGGTTTCTCAGAAAATTGGGTATCAACCTACCTCAGGATCCAGCAATACCACTCTTGGGCACATACCCAAAAGATGCTCAATCATACTACAAGGACATTTGTTCAACTATGTTCATAGCAGCATTATTTGTAATAGCCAGAACCTGGAAAGAGATGTCCCTTAACCAAAGAATGGATAAAGAAAATGCGGCACATATTATTTTATTTATTTACAAATTTATTTAAATACTTTATATATTTACACATTGTAGTACTACTCAGTGGTTAAAAAAAATGACATCTTGAATTTTGCATGCAAATGGACAGAACTAGAAAAATCCATTCTGAGTGAGGTAACCCAGACCCAGAAAGATGAACATGGTGTGTACTCACTCATAAGTGGATACTAACTGTAAAGCAAAGTATATTCAGCTGATCCATCTGGAAAGAGGAAATAGAAAAGATTGCCTGACAAAATTGGGAGCATGGGGGTTAGGGGAGAAGGAAGGGTGGAAAGGAAAAAGGATAGGGAAAGGTGAAGGGGGAAGAGAACTTGAGGAAATGGGATAGTTGAGATGGAGGAAGGATGGAGATAAGAGCAAGGAAAGAGATATTTTGATTGCAAGAGCCATTATTGGGCTAGCAAGAAACCTGGCACTAGAGAAATCCCCAGGAATCCACAAGGATGACCCCAGTTAAGACCCTAAGCAATAGAAGAGAAGGTGCCCAAATTGGCCTTGCCCTATAGTCAGATTGATGACTATCTTAAATGTTACCATAGAACCTTCATCCAGCAACTGATGGAAGCAGAGACCCTCCTTGGAGCACTGGAAGAGTGGGAGGACTGAGAATATGAGCAAAGAGGTCAAGACCATGATGGAGACACCCACTGAAACAGTTTGCCTGAGGTAATGAAATCTCACCAACCCCAGCTGGACAAGGAAGAAAACAGCAAAGGTCCAAACTAATCCCTATGATGGGGTTGACAGTTGCATGGATGGGGCAGACTGAGGGGCCACTGGCAGTGGCACCAGGATTTATCCCTACTGCATGTACTGGCTTTTTGGAATCCTATTCTCTTTGGATGGATGCCTTGTTCAGCCCAGATATCGTAGGGAGGGCCTTGGACCTTCCCCAAAGCAATGCACCTTACCCTCTCTGAGGAGTGGATCAGGGGTGGGGTGGGGTGGAAGGTGAAGGGAATGGGAGGAGGGCAGGGAGTGGGAACTGGGATTGGTATGTATAATGAAAAAGATAGTTTTTAAAAAAAAAGAGAGAGAGAGAAAAGGGAAAAAAAAAGAACTTCCAGTTGAATATGTCACACTGGGCACAATCTTTGCTATGATTGCTTTCTCCCAAACTTCACTAAGATGATGTGGGAAAAAATTTAAAAGCAGAAACAAAAAAGAATGCTATCCATTTGTCCTCCCCAAAGAATAAATACAAGAGTTTCATAATTCTCTTCTCAGGATAAGCCCACGTGGGTTTCCTTCCTCCTGCCAGCAGCCCTCCCATACTGTGTTGCGTCCATCAAATGCCCACAGTCTCCCTATCAGGAGGCCTTGGTGGTCCAGCTGTTCAGACCCTCTGTCCTCCTGTCTCCACTGCCCCTAACCGCAGTGCATCCACGTGGCTCATGCCCTCTGGTCACTCGCAGAACACAGCTCCACCAGACAAAGCAATGTGGCTTCACCCCGTGTCATGCCCAAGGACAGGATGAAGCATGCATGGATGGAGGATTTTACCTGGCTTGCAGGGTCCAACCCCCAATGTTCTTGGCCCTTTCCAGGTAGTGTGAGTGTCAAGGAGGAGTCTTAGTAGAAAACTTGTTCCTCCCCCAACACACACACACACACACACACACACACACACACACACACACACACTTTAGACTGAATGGAAGAATAAATGACAAAGTTCAACTTTAAGTAGCCAGGAAATCTGAAATACTCTGTCAGGAGAGTGTGGCAACCAGATCTGACCTCACGTATAAAATCCAGCCATACTCAGGGGGTCTGACCTCATGTATAACATCCAGCCATACTCAGGGGGTCTGACCTCACGTATAAAATCCAGCCATACTCAGGGGATCTGACCTCACATATAAAGTCCAGCCATACTCAGGGGGTCTGACCTCACGTATAAAATCCAGCCATACTCAGGGGGTCTAACCTCATGTATAAAATCAGTCATTCTCAGGGGGTCTTTCCAGTGTCATTATTTAAGGCAGGGAGCCCCAAGCCTCCCTTGTGAGCCAGTCACACTACAGGACAATCCGCCTGTTTCAGTCATTGTTCTAATGCCCAAAAGTGCAGAAGTCTTGGCGGTGTTAACCGTTTCCAGTTCCCCTTTCAGCAGCTGGGACACAAGCTCCGCTCACTGATCTTCTCAGAACACCGTAGCGATGGCTTTGGGGCCCCTGAAGGGAACTGAAACACAATTTCCCCTTTCTCAGGAGCAAGCAAACAGGGCAAATCTTGGGGGTTTTCCTGTCTCTGTCCATCCTCTTCCCCCAAACCAATTTTGCATCTCCTTGGGCCAGATCCCAGTTAATGTTTCAGTATTATTTTCTCACCAAATGCAGAACTCGTCTGCTCTGTAGTGGGGGAACACATCTTTTTCTCTCAGAGGAGAGAACACAGTGAAGCCTCCTTTCACTGCTTCAGCTCCGCATGGTCTCGGCCCATGGAGCCCCCCAACTGCTCAGCTGCCAGCACCACGGTGGAGACAGCTGTGGGTACCATGCTGACGGTGGAGTGTGCTCTGGGGCTCACAGGCAATGCCATTGCCCTCTGGACCTTCATCTACCGCCTCAAAGTGTGGAAGCCTTATGCGGTTTACCTGTTCAACCTGGTGATGGCTGACCTGCTGCTGGCCACCTGCCTGCCACTCCTCGCCATCTTCTACCTGAAGGGCAAGACCTGGGAACTCGGCCGTGCCCCCTGCAACGTCCTGCTCTTCCTGCTGGCCTTCAGCCGTGGTGTAGGGGTGGCCTTCCTAACAACAGTGGCTCTAGACCGGTATCTGCGCGTGGTCCATCCTCGGCTCAGGGTCAACTTGGTGTCTCTGAGAGGAGCCTGGGTCATTTCCAGCCTAGTATGGCTTCTCATGGTTGCCCTCACTCCCCAAAATCTGCTCGCTCATAAGGCTACCCAGAATTCCACGGAGTGTCCCAGCTTCTACCCCATAGGAGAGAGAACCTGGCAGGAGGTGCTTTTCTTCCTGCAGTTCCTGCTTCCCTTTGGCCTCATCGTCTTCTGCAACACTAGGCTCATCAGGACCCTCCAGGAGAGACTCCGAGAGTCTGACAAAAAGCCCAGGTTCCGGAGGGCCAGGGCGCTGGTTGCCATGGTGCTGGTGGTGTTTGGGCTGTGTTTCCTACCTTGCATCCTGGCCAGAGTCCTGGTCCATGTCTTTCAAGAATTTGAGAGTTGCCTTGTCCAGCGAGCCATAGTGCAGACCTCGGACATCGCCGGCAGCCTCACCTGCCTGCACAGTGTACTGAGCCCGGTCATTTACTGCTTCTCCAACCAGGCCTTCACCCACTCATACCGGAAGGTGCTCAGAAGCCTGCGAGGGTGGAAGAAGGCAGAAGGGCCAGCTGTCTCCAACCTCAGAGACTCCGATTCCTGAAGACTATTGAAATCCTCAGCTTGCCTCTGTTTGGGCACCACCTCGAATCTAAACAATAATCCAGTTAACCTCAGGGTCAGAAGAGAGCAACGTACCTTAAGGATCCAGACATGAAGTCAGTCAATGCACTAACAGGCTTGGTTCCCCTGATTTGCCCCTGCTTCTGTCACACTGCAGGGTGGCAGACTTGAACCACACAGACAGATCCTGCTTCCTTTGCGTGGTGGCCATCCAGATGAAGTTGCCTGGCTGAGAGGAGAAGCTGAGCACTTCTGCACAGCCCCACGGGGAGACTCCAAGGCACTATGATCACGGAGGAGAAGGCTGCTCTTGCTCCAGCACGGGTCATGTTCTCTTTCTACACTTCAGTTCTCTCCAGTGTGACAAACTGCTTTCTTCTTACCCACCGTGGAGCGCACAACAGTGGAAGCCAGCAGTCCCCGAGGCTCTGAAGAGGCTGCAGGTCACATTCTGCTTTTATAAAACTCTCCTTTGCTTTTAGAGGCTGTACGGAGTGTCAAAGACAGTTCAGCCAGCTACCTCTTTCACTGCAGGAAATACCTGGTAATTGCCTCAAAACTGACCTGGAAGTTCTTGCTTAACTTTTAATGTCTGGGTGCTTTTTACTTTCCCTGCCCTGCTTTAAAAGAGACGCCACATCTTCATCCTAGTCCCGGGGAAAGGCGCTTGCTTTTGAACTGGTGCTTGAAGCAAGTCCCCAGGGGAACCTAAGGGCTGGCAGACTGTGGCACGGGACTCTTAGAACACACAGGCCAGGGACAGCAGGTGAGCAGGAGGACTTGAAAACCACTCTCCTTGCTGCTTCAACCCTGTTTCCACTGTCCTCTCCAGAAAGGCAGCTAAGAACAAGGAATCTCCACAATGCCTTTGGGGGATCTGCTGCCAATGGCCACGGTCCTCGCACAGGCGCCCTGTGGTGTGCCCTGCTTGATGACAAAGCTGATGGCATTGGTGACACTGTGTCTGCTCACAGGCTTCCTTGCCTGCTCGGTAGATTCATTGCCACCTGAGACCTTATGCAGACGGATAGAAAAGTCCCAGAGACCAGGGTGGCCTATCAGACCCAGCGTTCCCGGGAATGAGGACCGTGCAGCAGCAACTCTGTTTTCCAGGATTTATTTCCTCCTAAGAGAGCAGACTGTCACAGGCTGGAGACAGAACTGTGGCCTGACCAGAATGTGACTGAAGTCTGCTGTATGCATTTGGTGCTGTGCCCACTTTCTTCCCTTTCAACTGAGGAAAAGCATCTCCAGCTCACATGCATCCAACAGCTTAAACGATGCTTTAACAACTCCTGTGTTTGACACAAGTGTTTTCTTTGTTATGTTGTTATTGCTGGCCTAAAAGGAATCCCAGCTCTCTCCCACGCTTGGACTTCGGAGTCTGTGACTGTGCTTGTGACAGTCACCCCGAACGTGATGGCGTTGTCTGAACACCGTGCAGGAGCCGCACAGCAGTCTGCCCCTATTGCGGGTCAGATGTGGGGAGGTCTAGGGTCACAGCCTGTTGAAATAGGAGCGGCGGCGGGGCTGCGTCCCCAACACCCCGGCCGCTTGGCTAGCTTATGCCCGAAATAACAACACACAAACTGTATTCATTTAAAGAACTGCTTGACCCATGAACTCTAGCCCTTACAGGCTAATTCTCGCACCTGGTCTAGCCCATTTCTAATGATGTTTGTAAGCACCCCAAGGTGCGCTTACCGGAAAGATTCTAGCCTAAGTCCATCGTGGGTTGCAGCTGCCTGGGAGAGCTGAGCATGGCGTCTCTTCTCCAGCAGAGCTGTCGGGTCTCTCTGGGAGCAGAGCAGAGTCTGACCTCACTTCCTCTTCCGCCCAGAATTCTATTCTGTTTACTCCTCCCATCTATGTTCCAGCCATGAGGCCAAGCAGCTGGTTTATTATAACTTAACCAATGAAATCAACAGATTGATATATGACACTCCCACATCACTTCCCCTTTTTCTGTTTAAACAAAAAAAAAAAGGCTTTAACTTAACATAGCAAAATTACATATAACAAAACAGTTATCAAGTAAAAATTACAATAATCTATATCATAACTAAGAAAAACTATAACTATAGCTAACTATTCTTAACTCCATCAAAGAGTCCAGAAAGATACAATATTACCTAAACAAACAAGAAATAAGCAAACTCTCAAACTCTAGAAATGACAGAGACATCTCGCTGCCTGGACAGTCACCCAAAGTTCCTCTGTACCGTTGGGGCATCCATCTTCAGCCTAGAGGCCCATAGTTTCCAGCAGACATTTCCACAAAGCAGGAACTTTCAAAGGCAGTCACTATCTGCTTGTCCTGAAGAATGTCTTGCAGACTCTTTCATGAATCAGGAACCCCGAAAGATCATCTCACCTTTAGGCAAGTTCAGCAGTCCTCTCTCTGCGGGTTCTCTGTGTCCAGTTTATGCAATAGTCCAGGCAAGAGCAGTTTCTTGCCCAAATGGCTATCAAACTCCATAAGGATCCTCTTCGATGCCCATCTTCCTCTTGAAGTAGATTGGTGCTGCCAGGAGCAGAGTGTCTCATTGTCATGAAAAGTCCTAAGTTATTAAAACATTTAAAATGCCATATTCTATAATCTTTGAAAAATATGAAGAATGCCTATCTAAAATATATCTATGCACATCTAGAAAATCTTAACTAACATGACTACAAACTTAACTATTATTAATGATTATTCATTAACAACCTATATACATTACAAAATTAACCTTAAATTTAAATCACTAAAGCAAAATCCATATCAATGTAAATTATTCATACCTATATCATCTCCCCCTTTAAATGTAAAAGAACATTTATAAACAATATTTGGGAACATGGGCGCAGTTTTTTCTCTCCAAACTGCTTCCTGCTGAATGGGGGCGTCGTTAATTAGGTCTTTCATGGTATAACCTGTGTGCTAGTTTCATCTCAGTTGGCAGTTGAGCGAAGCAATTTTCTGAAGGTATTCACAGCAACCGTTCAGGAGGGCGTGGTCCATCATACCATATCGGAATAGAAGAAATGAACAGGGTCTCATCCTCTGTGAAAACAAAATAGGAAACTCCTTTCGAAAGCATCATGTCCTTAGATCCAAATTTCAAAGTCAAGGCATCAAAATCTCTACGATGGATTAGTTCAGCAGCATTTATAAACAAATATCTTTTGGCAGCTGTTGCTCCTTCCTCAGCATTCAAACAATTCAAAGAGAGCATAATAGTATACAGTATCAAGATTCTCTGTGTATTTTCCATCTTTGTACGCTTTATTTTAACCTCTATTTCGTTTATTTTTACTTTTATTTTATATTCTCTGCATCTCTTTGACCTGGAATAACTCTGTAGACCAGGCTCTCCTTGAACTCTCAGAGATCCGCCTGTCTCTGCCTCCCAGGCATTGGGATTAAAGGTGTTTGCTACCACACCTTGAACTCACAGAGATCTGTTTGTCTCTGCCTTCTAGGCACTGGGATTAAAGGCGTGTGCTACCACACCTTGAAGTCACAGAGGTCAATCTCCCTCTGCCTCCCAAGTGTTGGGATTAAAGGCGTGTACTACCACACACAACTTCTCTTTTTCTTACTTTTTTTTTAAAAACTTTTAACTTTTAGCTTGCATATATTTCTAACACACTGTAAATCATTTAAACATTTTCTTTATCTTTGAATCTCTTTACTGTATATCTCTCTGTTTTTCTGACCACATGAGTCTGTAAATTACTGAGCAATATGAGTAGGATTAAAGCCGTGGCTTTGCCAGCTAGATCCAGTCCATTCCTTAGCTTTCCAGCCTCATGGCGGAGATACAGGCTGTAGCCTTGTTTATAGACACAATTCTATGGCGTTTCAAGGTCCCTGCCAGCCAGCGAGCTACAACAGACAACAGTCAAGTCGTCTCTCGGTAGTTGGCTCTCCTGCCTCAGTCAGAGTTTGCCCTGGCAGGACGGCCCAAAAAGCCAGCATTTTTAAACGGCGCAGCTTTTTTCCTGCTATAGCTGAAAACCGAAAAGCATGCGTTCAGCTTTTCGTCAACACCATTTAAGTGTTTCGTGGCAGGACCTCTTAATGAGCTGCAGGGTTTTGCAGCTGAAGCTGAGTCAGGAAGCCTCTCTTAGATGAGAGCGCTTGCTTGCCTCTAGCAAGCAGAGTAGACCCAAGAAATTTCTGCTACCAAGAAAACATGCTTCACTCCATTCTTTCCCAAGCTTTCTCAGGCTTTTTGTGGATTCAGTTAGCCTCACGTCTGGGCACCATCTGTTGAAATAGGAGCGGCGGCGGGGCTGCGTCCCCAACACCCCGGCCGCTTGGCTAGCTTATGCCCGAAATAACAACACACAAACTGTATTCATTTAAAGAACTGCTTGGCCCATACTCTAGCCCTTATAGGCTAATTCTCGCACCTGGTCTAGCCCATTTCTAATAATGCGTGTAAGCACCCCAAGGTGCGCTTACCGGAAAGATTCTAGCCTAAGTCCATCGTGGGTTGCAGCTGCCTGGGAGAGCTGAGCATGGCGTCTCTGCTCCAGCAGAGCTGTCGGGTCTCTCCGGGAGCAGAGCAGAGTCTGACCTCACTTCCTCTTCCGCCCAGAATTCTATTCTGTTTATTCCGCCCACCTATCTTATAACCTATCAGGGCCAGCAGTTTCTTTATTACTCAGCCAATGAAATCAACAGATTGATATATGACACTCCCACATCAACAGCCTTCCCGGTCTGGGGAGCACAAGACTTCGAGCTTCCTGTCTTGAGCTCTGCTCTCACTCCGGTGCTGCTAGCCCTGCCGACCTCTGCCTCTGTCCGAGATGCACGTCAGTAAGATGGGTGACTTTGGGACATCCTCAACACAGTGTCCCTACCCTCAGGGTCCTGTTTTCTGTCCCCACAGTGGCCACTGAGGAGAAAACCCTGGTGCCTTAGCCAGGTAGGGACACTTCACTCAGGTGGAGCAGATGGGGCAGGGTCCCATCTTAACACGTCTCCTCTCCCTTAAATCTATTCATGTGTAGCCCCGGCTGAGAACGCCTGGTGTGGTGGCTAAGTGAGACCTTGGAGAGAGCATCTTCCTCAGTCTCTTGGATCTATGACCTGGGACAAGACGCCTTACTGCTTTTGTCTGCCCCATCTTCAAAATAAGAAAAACGTAACATCTACAAGGCATCCTTGCAGGGATTAAATGACACTCCAGATTTGTCGTGCAGACACAGTCATGCCACAACCACTCAGGAGACATTCATTTAATCGTCTCTTATTTCTGTTTTCCTTGCTGACTTCCCATCCTACTGTGGGCCTTGAGGACATTGTTTTTCAACTGCATGTCCTCACCCAGACCCTGCTACACAACGGGTGCTCAGGGATGGAAGTCTTGTAAAGTCATTTAATAAAAGGCTCCCGTTCCTGGTAAGTTACAGCATTGGGCCGTCTTTCCCAGAAATTTAACAGTTGTAACTATTACACCTTCTGTTGATTTTGCCATGTCTCTGATTCCCTAGACCTCAGCCAGGCCTGTACATTTCGACATCTTTCTAGAATAGTCCTAGTTCCTGCCCTCTGGCCTCAGGCAGGGGCATTCCTTTTGTGGAGAGTCGCCTGAACAGCATCTCCATCTACTACCTGATACAGCGGGGTCTCACTCCAGAATCCCGCATCTCTGCTCTTCCCCACATGCTTCCCTTGCAGCCCTAGCCCCTGACTCACCCCTCAGCCCCCCAGCTTTGCTAGGTGCACACAGAGGCCCCTTCATGAGTGAACAGGGAAAGAAGAAGCAGCGAACAGATTAGCCCTGTAAGAAATGAGCTCGGTGACCTAGCAGATTGGGTTTTGTTTGTTTTCAAATATAGCTTGAAAGTCCGACTCTAGAGGTAGACCGAAAATGAGCTCTGAAAACCTTTAGGGAGCTGCTGATAGGAATGACAGGGACATAATGCTGTCTGCAGAAAGCTTCCTCTATGGGCACATGCCCACTTGTGCCAGTGATCGAATTAACACTGACCTCTGGGCATGTCTGTGGGGATGGTCTTGAGAATTGATGTGGAAGTCCCCGTCCATTGTGGGCAGCATTATGGCTGAAAATGTCGAGTCATTTCAAAGTCAAACAAAGGTGAGCGGCGTAGAGCCTTCTAAGGACCAACACATGGGGGCGGCAGTGTGTTTGAGCCTGGATGAGGACAGGGGGTACATTCTACGGCCCCCAGAGGTTTCAGCTGTTACGGTTCATGACATCATGTGCCATTTTCACCATGGCTGTGTCTGCTCAGAGGCTGGAGTACACTCACCTTGCTGAGCAACATCCTCACCCTCCCTCCCCTGAGCCTTTTCCTCCATAAACAGAAACTCATGCTCTGCAAACACACGCGGCTGCCCTTCCTTCCCGGTCCCCGAGCCACAGCCTCCTCTCTCTGTCTGAATCCAGCTCTCTGGGGCTTCCCACACATGGAGAACTGCACAGTGTCATGAAGGGAGCATTTTACTTGCCATGGTATCCATAGAGTTCCCCTGTGGGGTGGCATGTCAGTTTCCTTTCCAAAAATAAACGACACTTTGCTTGTTGGTTCCTGCACTCACTCATAGGCTCTTGGGCCACTCCTGCCTCGTGGCTGTTGTGCACCTTTCTGGATGAACACAGGTGTGCAGATGTCCCTGTAGCCCTGCTTACAGATAGGGAGTGGAAGTTCTGGGTCCTGTGGCAATTCCCTTTTGAAGAGGGTCTGTTCTCTTGTCTCAGGGGCCTCTTTTACATACCCAGCAATGCTGTACAGGGGTTCCAACCCTCACATCCTCACCAGTTTATAACAGAGCAGCTGCAGACAGCAGGAGGTGGGTTTTCTTCCTGGGAGTTGGAGATGCTCTCTAGGAAGACTCAGAAGAAATCCCAGAGCCAGCCCTTGGTTAACAATGAGTTTGTCATTTACTTGTGTTTGCTTCCTGTTGTCTCAGTCAGTCTGGGCTGACAGAATTGTCAATTGCGTTGGGTGGGTTACTCAGTCTAGGGGTTTGTAACCCACCCTGCAATCAGTTATTCCAGGGTCTCGGAGGGGCGCTACCTGGAAGGGAATGAGCTAGGACAGAAGAAGGAGGCCAAGCAGATTTGTCAAAGCCTCCTTTATTAGTTAGGATCATGGTTGCTGCTTATATAGGCCCTGCATGAGGACTTGGTGGGCAGGGCACGGGATCTTGCCGCGTGGTCCCGGTCACGTAGGCCAGGTTCGTCACGTAGGCCAAGAGGTTACATTCGGACAGGTAGGCCAAGAAGTAACAAGTTGCCACACCTGGTTCCCTGGATAGCTGGAATGTGAGGCACGTTCCACTAATAGATAAGTTAATTGGGTGTGGGGCAGGTTCTCTCAATAGAACATAATTATGGGTGTGAGGTTCCCTGCAGGCTCCCCAGGGTGATGGTTCCTGTAATGATTTTTAGGGGGGAAATGGCTCGTGACACAGAACAAAGCACCCATGCCTGAGGAGGCAAAGCCTATGGGCTCGGCTCACCGTTCTGGAGAAAACGCGGACTGAGACACTGGCAGTCCAGGCTGACTGAGGGCTGTTCTCGTCTCTAGAGATGTCAATTTACAGCTGTGTTTTCTTCTGACTGGAGGAGCCTGGGAGCATCCACGAGCCTTGAGTGTAAGGGCATTGTGCTGGTTAATTTTAACTTTCAACTTGATACAAGTTAGAATCAACTGGGGAGAAACTCTTAATGAAAAATTGCCTGGATCAGCTTGGCCTATGGACATGCATGTGGGGTTATCTTGATTCTTAATTGATGAAGAAGACCCAGCCCATTGTGGGCAGCACCATCCCCTAGGCAGGGGGTCTGAATGGTGTAACAATAAAGAAAGCTAGCTCAGAGCTAGCAAGGAAGTGAGATCCATGTATTTATTCTCACTTTGCTCTTATGGTTGATGTCATGCTTTTAAATTACTTTCTCAACTTCCCCACAGTACTGGACCATAACCTGGACTTGTCAGTCAAACCAAACCTTGCTCCCTTGACTTGCTTTTAGTCAGAGGACTTCCCATAGCATCAGAAGTGAAGCTCGAACAGGCGCTGATCTCGTGTAACTCTTGAGAGGTGCCTGCCTCCTGTGCCCTCCTTCCTCACAGCACCCTGACTCCCCCTTGAGGACAGTCTGCGGATATCTGTGGCTTGAGTCCTATTTAGCTCTATGATAGGAGTGATACCATCCTCCATGGTCCTGCTCAGACTCATAGGCCCTTTGAGACAAGCGTTAAGGCATGATAGCAAACTCCAGCCAGCCAGCTAGGACCCACAAAGGACCTGTCCTGTCTGCTCTCAGTCTAGACCTGCCTCAGGTCAGGAGATGGGGAGTCTGTGTCTGGGACTGCAACCCAAGGCGAGCCACTCTCTCTGCCTTCCCTATAGGGAGTGTGCTACACTGCTCAGAAGCTCTAGGAGGGCCTGGGCTGTGGCACAATGAAGAAGTGTAGAACTCTCAGCTCCTTCAGCACCATGTCTGCCTGCATCCCTCCGTGATCCCCGCCACAATGGCAATGAGCTGCACCCCTGAACCTGTAAGCCAGCACCAATAAAATGTGTTCTTTTTATGAGTTGCCTTGGTCATGGTGTCTCTTCCCAGCAATAGAACAGTGACCGACACAGGGTATACATTTGTTTCATTTAACACTGATTTCCTCCGTCTTCCCAGGTTTTTGACAAGAACCTAACTACCTTCTGGGAAATTACAAGAACCAGCCTCAGAGGTGGTAATAAATTATTGTATATTATAAACAGAATTTTTTAATATGTCATGTTGTAGCATCATCTTAGGCCCATCTGTCAGAACTCAAAGAAAAGGTGCCTTGGCAAGCGCAGACACAAGGATGGTAAAGCAGGAGTCACCGCAGACCTTCAAACCAGAGACCTGAAGACCTCAAGGCCTAAGGCCAATCTCCATAGCCTGCCTGAGCCAGAACCTTTGCGTCCTGCCTAGCCGTGTCAGGGCAGGTCCTGCTATGACCTCACCAGGAGCCATTGTGAGAGATCCACCAGCAGGTGTGACACTGTGGCCCAGCCTGGATTTCTTTGGGTGAATTGAGAGGAGCTGTGGAGTGGTGCCCTGTGCGACTTTATTGTTTCTAGCGAGGTTGCCTGCAGCTCCCTATTTTTGGTTGCTTAGTTTGTGTGTGTACTCGTGTGTCCTTATGTGTATAGGTGTTTGTGCAAGTATGTACTTGTTTATTTGCTATTAGGTGTGACTGCACATATAGGTGTGCACCTGTGTAGAAGTGTGAGGTCGGTTGTCTGCACATGTGTGTTCTGCCTGAGGACAGCGTTTAATTCCAGGTGTGGCACGTGAGATGTGCTGCCCTCTCTGCTTTTTGAAGCAGAGTCTCTCATTGGCCTGAAAGCTCATCAAGTAGGCTAGGCTAGCCAATGAAACTCAGGAATCTCCCCAGCGAGATTAAAAACTTGTGCTGTCCAGTTTGGGTTTTTATTACTTTTTTCAATGTTTGATTTTGTTTTGTGTTTTAACATGGATCCTCGGGTGGAATCCAGAAGGTTTTCCTAGGAGCTGACGCCATGCTGAAGCGTCTGGTGGTGGTGTCCACGCCCCCTCGTTCTTTGACGGACTTGATATTTGATTTTAGGAATGTACTTAATGGCTGTAGCTGGAGAGTTTCTGGTTTTTTGTTTTGTTTTAGTTTGAATGCTTACTGTTTTTCATTTGTTTCTATTTCTTTTCTTTAATCTTTTTTCTTTAAAAGAAAAAATATTAGCCAGGAGAGTTTCAGGACAGTTAGGGTTACACAGAGAAACCCTGTCATGAACCCTGCCCCCACCAAAAGACCCCCAAAACAAAACAAAAACCCACTGTTTGCCATTGAGAATGTTCTTGATCCATGCAATTCATACTTTGTTTGGCTTTTATACAGTTTTAGCCTTCAGATTTTATTTTTGCTTTTTGGTTTGGTTTTTAGTTTTCAATTTTCTGGCTTGGGTTTATTTTGTTTCTGTTTTTGTTTTTAGTGTTGCGGTTATTTTGTATTTTATTTTTTGATTTGTTATTTTGGTTCTTTGGGTGTTTGGAGTTTGGGTTTTAAAATTTTGCCTTTTTTATATTTTCTGTTTGTATCCCTCTTTTTCCTTATTTCCTTTCAGGTTTGTTTCTTTTTCATCTGTTTTCAGTTAGCATTCCAGCATTCAAGCTGTGACCCCTTTAACTCACTGTCTTGGGAGTTGACCTTTCAGTTTGGGTTTTGACTTTTGTTTCCGTGCTTTGGTTTCCTAATTTTGTGTTAAGTCTTTGGTTTTTAATTTTGCTTTTTTGTTTTCATCTTGATTTAATTTTCACTTTTAATTTTTCATTCCTTATTTTACTTTATTCTCCTTTATTCCTTTTTCTTTGACGTCGTTCCTACAGACATGCCACCCGTGGCATCTAGTCAGCCGGATAGAGAGACTGCAGGACTCAGCCGCGTGCCCGTCTTCTTCGGTGAAGAGATATTCACCAGTCAATACACCATCCTGAGAAAGTTAGGCCAAGGTTCCAACGCCAAGGTGATGCTGGCCCAGCACCGTCTCACGGGCGTCCCAGTGGCTGTGAAAGTGCTCGTGAGGGAGATGCCCTGGCGCCAGTCGGCTGTTTCAGAAGTGGACATTCTGATGACCATCAGCCACCCAAACATTGTCTCTCTCCTCCAAGTCATCGAAACAGAAAAGAATATCTACCTCATCATGGAGGTGGCTGAGGGACAACAGCTGTTCCGTCACGTCTGTGAGGTCGGACACTTGCAGGAGAAGGAGGCCCGAGGACTATTTCACCAAATCATAGGTGCCGTGGGCTACTGCCATGACCACGGCATAGTCCACAGAGACCTGAAGCCTGATAATATTATTGTAGACAGCTCTGGAAGAGTGAAGATTGTCGACTTTGGCCTGGGGGTCAAGGTCAGGCCTGGAAAACTGCTTGAGAGGCCTGGAGGGGCATTCCAGTTTGGTGCCCCTGAATTCTTCCTAGGGGTGCCATACGATGGCCCCAAAGCAGACATCTGGACCTTGGGGGTCCTCTTGTTCTTCATGGTAACTGGGACATTTCCATTTTCAGCACCCACCTTATCAGAGCTTTGGAAGCAGGTGGTTCAAGGGAGGTATGAGGTCCCAAACCAGCTTTCTGAAGAGCTACAGGGCCTAATCAGGTACTTACTAACTGTCAACCCCAGGCAGAGGCCAACGGTTAAGGAAATCGAAAGGCACTCATGGCTAAGACATGAGAGCGCATCAGCTCACAATGAAGAGACAATCCCAAGCCTCCCAGACCCTGCAATCATGGCCGCCATGGCCAACATTGGCTTTAACATCCGAGATATAAGAGATGCCTTACTGCACAGGAGATTTGATGAGACAATGGCATCGTACTGCTTACTACACCACCAGGCATGCCAGGAGCATGGCCGCTCAGCCCAACCCTATCTCAGGGACACAGAGGGGACACATTTCACCTCACCCACGGATCCCGTCTCTTTCCCTTTGCCTCTGAGGAGGAGGGCCAGCGAACCTGCCCTTCAGACAATCTTACCTTCAACAAAAAACCAGCGGCTAGAGATTGTCCGACAGCCCAGACCAAGGGGCGACAGAAGTGCCACTGAGCAGGACAGTCCTCTCTGCTTCTACTCTTGGCACGTTCTTGGCACCGCTCACCCGTGTGGCATTGGTGTTCCCAACATTTATTCACCGACCAGCAGTCAGGGGAACACAGAAAACAAGAAGAAGGCCCTCCCCAATGAGCCAGACCACGGGGAGACTGCAGCCTCAGGTCCCGGACAGCAAAGTGACTGGAAGGCGTGGGCAAGGAGGATTGGGAAACATCTATGGAAGCTTTGCTGCTGCACAGAAGAAACCTCAGGGATGGCAGAGCAGGGTGTCACCCCAGAAATGAGGGGACAAAATGAATGACTGTCATAGAAAATTTAGGTATGCGCCCCAGGTCCATTTCTGTGTTCAGTTGTATCTCTGCTTTTATTAATTTCCTCGTCAATTGACAGATCATAATTATGAGCATTTACATGGTCAAGTGTGTGGAAGGCTGAATCTAGACGCTGTGGGATGGTTCCATCAAGTCTGTCAATGCTGTAGGACATGTATGAGTCCCTTTCCCATGCATCCTTGTATCATAAGTGGCCAGGCAGAGGAGACCTCCATGATCCCAAAGTCATAGTGTTAGGACAATCTTTGTCTGGACACCAAGAACTGAAGGATGGAGCCATAAAGGAACCTTAGATGCTCTCTGTGACCCCCATTCCCATCCAGAGGCCTGATCCAGCCAGGAGGCCTGCAGAAAGTGGGTGAGGCTTCTAGTGATGGGTAGAGCAGTCATCTGGGACACCAGATAGCAGGGGTGGACAGGGACCTCACATCAGCAACAGATAAAAGACCCCAGCATCCAGGAATTGGGGAGACCCTGAATTAGGCTGTGGGGTCTTCCACCCTTTCCCAGCTTCCTCTGAAGGAAGGGGAGCAGACTAGTAACCCTGATTAAAATTCTCCCCCATTTTGACCTTTTTACTTTCTCTCCCTGAATTTGACAGGCCTTCTTCTGATTGGTCTCTATCCCACACACCCAACAAAGTACACACATCTTAGTTTGTGCAGTCTGGCTCTCTGTGGGCTACAGCCTCTGTCTCTCAGGCCCCAGACTTCAGAGGACTGAAGAGACCATCAAGACTGTTGTCCATAAGACCTGGAAAGACAGAGTATCTAAGACTCGAAGCTTCCACTGTATGACAAAGAAGTTAATTCCTGCCTCAGCCTCTGAGAATCACTCCTGCTATGGGAACTGATCCACCTTTCCTGCCCATGCCTGCACCGTGAGCCTCGCTGCTGCTGAGACCTGCTCCTCACGGAAGATGCTCTGAATCTCAAGCCTGCCGTGACACCGGACCTCTCTTGGTCCCAATGAAGCGGAGGGTCTCAGAGCTACACAGTTGAGTTTCCACTTTCTGAACCAGCACTGCTGCACCGCAATCAAACCTTGTTTTTTCACACGCCGCCCCATCTACACACTCCATTCTTGGAGGAAGGAAGGATAAAGAAATAATTCAAGGAGACTGAAAGTCTCACAGTCAGTAGGGCTCTTGTTAGGAGAGACCCCAGTCTGTGCAGGCTGCAGCTACAGAGACCCACGAGTGGGGACTCTAAGCATCAGGGACTCTTATTTGGAGAGATACTGCTTGGCAAGGAATCCAATCAGTAGGGACTCCATTCAGAGGAGATTCCAGTCGGCATAGATTCTAACCAAGAGTGATCCAAGTCAGCTGGGAGTCTAGTCAGTGGAGACTTCAATCGGCCAACACTCCTGTCAGGAAGATTCCACCGAGATCAAACTCCAAGCAGCGGGTATCAGATTCTTGCCAGAGCAGACCCCAGTCACCTGGGACCCTCCTCAGCAGGGATCTCTCAAAGATACTGGCCTTGCACAGGACCCCTTCCCAGTCTAGACCCGAAAGCCCTTCTAGGAGCTACTGGACCCAGAAGCCCGTCTGCTCACATAGGGTCCTGCTGGACTTTTCTTCTTGGGACTCATCCGTGCCTGACTTTTCTGTGTGTGTTACAGGTAAGAGGGTGAGCACACAGTTCCTCTTAAATGTGATTCCCACGATTCTTGGACTAAAATTGATGCTGACAAAAGATGTTTTCTGCATCTTCCTCACACAAATGCGCCAGTCACTGTTTCAGGGATGGGTGGTCACAGCCTGAGGATGAGTGACTTCAAGGGCCCTTCAAAGTTCCATCCGAGAGCACCCCAAAAAGTGCTTCTGAAGGGACTGAGTCCTACGCTGCCTGCAGGGAAGAAATGCAGACCCAAGGAAGACATTCCAAGAGTGATCTCAGGGGATCTCAAGAATGATCTCTTCTGGACGTTGTTTGCAGGGATTTTTGGCTCTCCCCCATAACATTTGATATGTGTTTAGGTGGGCACGCATGTATGTGTGCATGCGTGTGCAGGGTAGGGTTTGATTCCAAGTGTCTTCTATCACTCTTACTCTTAGTTTAAGACTTCTTTATTGTGAAATTTTAGTTGTATGTATGTATTCATGTGTGTGCATATGGGAGCAGGGGTGAGTGTGCAAGTGTGGGTGTGCACGTGTGTGTGGAGCATGCACGTGTGGGTATGCAGCATGCATGTGTGGGTGTGTAAGTGTGTGGAGCATGCATGTGTGTGCATGTGTGTGGAGCATGCAAGTGTGTGTATGTGGAGTTCAGTCAAGTTTAAGTCAAGTGTCTTCTCTTGCTCCTCCACTAGTTTTGCATTAAGTGTCTCTTGCTAAGCCTGTGCTCACTGAGTAGGCAAGGTTAGTGAGACAGCGAGTTCCCAGAGTCTTCCTGGGTCCCTTTCCCGGTCCTGTGACTATAGGCATGGGAACACCATGCCTGGGTTATTTTTTTACAGGGATGCTGGAGGTGCAGCTCAGGTTCTCATGCTGTGTGGCAGATACTTTACCGACATTGCTGTATCTCTATACCCATGACCCCAAGGCTTAGTGACTATTCTACAGCTGCCAAGAGACACCTTGACCAAGGCAACTACTGTAGAAGAAACATTCGATTGGGTGCTTGCTTACAGTCTCAGCGGCTTAGTTCGTCACCATCACAGCGGGGAGCATGGTGGCAGGCGTGGCGCTGGAGAAGTAGCTGAGAGCTCCACCCTGATCCTCAGGCTGCAGGAAGAAAGAGACACTGGATCCGCCCGGGGGTTTTGGAGCCTCAAAGCCTACCCCCCAGTGACACACTTCCTTTAACACCTGTCAATCCTTCTAAGCCTGTCAAAGAGTTCCATTCCCTCAGGGCGAAGCATTCAAATGAGCCAATGGAGGCCACTCCTAATCAGACCACCGCACCCCATAATCTTATAGTATCCTTGACTGCAAACACCAGGAGAGACAATGCCCATTCAAACGCCCCCCACTGCCTCTTTGTCTATCACCCCTCCTCTTCTCCTTACATCTGATGGGTGGGTTCTTGTTGATTCCTGAGGCATCTTCAAGCCGCCTTCTGCTGTCTGGATGCAACTCCTCTGGTTTCTTTTCAATGGGGGTCATATCTCACACAAATGAAAAGCCCACCGTACAAAAATGAGCCCTGCAAGATAAAACCAATCCCCAGGTAGCCTTGGGGAAGCACTGAAAGCTCACTAAGGTGAAGCGTTGACTTGTAGCCAAAAGAATAACATCTACCTCAAGGTGGAGACATAAGACACAAGACCAGCCTGTATGGGGAAAGACATTCTGTCTCAACAAAACCAAGGAAACTTCTGCGCAACCTTCCCTAAAGTATTTATTAAGCAGGTGTTTTAAAGGTGGTATCTAAACTCCCTACACAAAGAACAACCTGTGTTCTGTGTTCACACCCTGGGTTTCTACGCAGCCAATCACACTCTCATCAACACCTTCACCTGTGCGGGTCTAGGGTGGATTTAGGATTCTCAGCATCTCCAGTACAGACCATCAGAGCACAGATTCCAAGTTCTGCTCAGAACTCAGGGCCAGCAGTCGCCTGTCCAGGCTGTAGAAGGAACCAGAAGCAAAAGCTGGCCTGGCCTGCAGTGTTCCCTGAGGGCTCCGTCTGGTGCAGTACCCTTCTTCTGAGAGAGCTATCAAAGGGGACAGGCTGGGAAAGGCTCTAATTACCAGCTGATCTGAGCAGGCAAGTGTTGCGGCCTTGGACTTACTGCCCTCTAGAGTCAGATTTTAACAACTGCAAACAGATAGCACTTGCAGGGGGCCTGGTGATCAAAAGAGATCAACTTGGGGATAAGGACCCCACTCTCCTGGAACAGGGAGGGGGCATGTGGAGTGAGTCACGCCTTGCATTAGGGGATGGGGTGGGAGATGCCTTCCAGATGCTGATTTCTCAGAAGCCTGCTAGCCATATTTGGGCAGCCTGTCCTGAACTCCAGTAGCAGCTGAGGCTCAGCTATGGGCCACAGGAGAACAACTCGCATGAACTTAGCTTTGACCGTGTCACGTGGTAGCCAGGGGAGGTTCTGTTTGAAAAAGGGTTAGGACTATTTGTGCTTGGGAGCTGGGGCTGTTCTGAGAGAAAATGTATTGTCTCATTATTTCTTCTTTTGAGACAAACTCTCACTGCCTAGCCCAGGCTGGCTGGAAAGGCGAGGCCCTCCGCAGCCACGCATTAAGCCCAGCACTGACACACTGGCATGGCATGGTTCCTGAGAGGTCAGAGATCAAACCTGGTGAGCGTTCCTGCGTGGTGCCGAGGACTTGATGGCTGTGACATTCTTAGGAGGTTTTCTAGATTTCAGTGGCAGTGCCCCTAACTGGGCTAGGGTTACATCGCCAGCACAGTTCAAATGTTTTAGATTTGGGCGAGTAGTCCATCTGGTCCCAATTGAGTGAATGTTCTTTTCTTCTGAGGGCACACTTACTCACCTTCTGAGGGCACGCTCACTCACCTGAGGGCACGCTCACTCACCTTCTGAGGGCACACTCACCTTTTTCAGCTGAAACTCAGGACTGAAAAGCAAATCCTGCTGGATCCGGTCTCTGGGTCTTGAGTTTTAAACACCACCATTGAGTGTGGCAGCCTGTGGGTTTTGTCCAGTCTGCTCGTGGCCAAGGTTTCCAATTTTATCAGCATCCCCACACTCTAGGGCAGAACATGGGAGCAGATGGGACCTGTTGCTAGTTGGTGCTGACAACATGGCTGAGCTTAAGGTGACCCTTGTCTAAATTGTGGGATAAAAAGAACTCATGGAATGTGATTTCTGCCTTGTCTGTTTACTTGATGTCTCTTCTCACCAGAGCAGAGTGACAAACGTCCACACTGGACAGATGTCACATATATTTTTTAAATTCGATATTCTGCTGTGTTGGCCAGGCTGGCCTCCGACTCTTGGGTCCAGGTGATGCCCCTGCTTCAGGCTCACAAGCTGCTGGGACCACAGGCAGGTGCCACTGTCTTAGGTCCTGGTGTCCGGCCATGAAGGGGTCAAGCAGGTAAAAGGGTAATGGTGAGGAGGTGGCTGTAGAAGGAGCAGGGCCAGGGCCTGGTTTGTGCGTTGGTTCCCCAGCTGCCCCAGTACCCAGCAGCCTCCTCTGCGCTCCGTCCCTCCCCTGCAGGCCTGGCCATGTCTGCACACTCTGCACCCTGCGGGCTGTTGTTTCTTCCTCTGCATGCCACCGGGTGCCTGATTCTCAAGAGTTAGAACCGCATTTATGACCAAGCAGACAGAGCTCCCTGGTCAGGTGACTTGTACACCATCTCACCTGGAAGAGCCTCACACAGTGTCAGGTCTCTGGCCGCAACGGCTGAAGGTCATCTGGTCTGCTTTGTGGGAGAGATTTAGCCATCATAACTGGAAGGTCATGGCCTTAACTACTAGAACTCCTGATTCCTGAATTCAGGTGATTCTCGAGTCCCAGAGTAAGGTGGGACACTCTGAGACTTGCTCCCAACAGACTTGCTGGTACCCTGTGGTTTCTTAGGGCAGACAATTGCCTGAGCTTTGAGAAAAACGATCTCCAGAGGCACGTAAGCAGAGGGTCACGTGCCATGCTCTGAGGACAGGGACTGCCTGGATGCAGCTGAGCTCAGGAGGGCCGTCGTCTAGACAGAAATAGCAGAAGATTCAGTGATGGCCCAGCACAAGCCGCACCTTCTCCTGGGCTCAGCAGATCCGTAGAGGACACTCAAGTCAGCATTAGGGATTTCTAAAGCCGCTCACTGTGCAGGGGAGGGGGACAGGTCTCCTGGCCTCATGCAGGCTGCTGTCGCAGCTATTTTGATTGACTCACTCTCTAAGGACATCTGCAGAGAGACCGAGGAGGACATTGACTTGTCTGTCTACACAAGGGCAGGTGAGCTCTCCATCTGGTGTCTTTGTAGTCAAAGCTCACGTTGGTGTTAATTACGGGTGGGCTTGCTTAGGGCCCTTCTTAGGGGCTGACGTTTCCTGGGCTCGGAGTCCCTAGCTGATGTAAAGCCACCTGACTCTTCTCCATTACCCCGTAAAGCTTATAAGACCCTTGGGACGGCTGAACATATGGGACTCACACTGTGGTCTCTTCCCGGGAGGGGGGCAGTTTGGGAACCTGATTAGCATCTTCAGGACTGGCAGGCTTTCCTGGTGGCCTGCAAGAGGGGCAAAAGCCAAGAAATTGCAGTCAAGAAAAGACAGAGGCCCAAGGCTGGAAGCAGACCCACCCTCCATGGGACTTAGCAGGTGGGATGGGGCTGCCCCTGCCAGTATCAAATCCCTGGAACCCATCTATGTGGCAGACTGGAGACAGAGAAGTTAAGGTGCAAACTGGACTAGGGGACCAGAGGCTCCCTTCCTGTCTCCATGGCATCTGTGAGCACACCGAGGGCAGGAGCTGGATCTTGTACATTTATTGTGGTGTTGAAATCCCTTCAATGACCCTGGTGCCCCTGCCTGCTCAGATCTCCAACAGGGTTAGGAAGACCTGGTCTGCACTGGAGCAGCCTGGCATACGGGCTTTTAGGCTGGCTAAGCATACCCCTGTGTTCACATGATACTGGCAGGACACGGTGCAGCAGGGCAAGCAGGGGGCATTTGTGTGTTGCCTGTTGGCACAAACTGCTTAGGAATTCACCAAACTCCAAGTTAGGCAGAGGAGTCAGAGACCAGCAGTGGAGGCTCATTTTACACCTAATGTAAGAAAGGAAGGAGCTGTGAGGTCAGGTGACAGAGCAACCCTTGGTTTCCTGCTTTAACTTCTACCTGCTCCCAGCCTAACGAAGGAAAGCATCTCACACACTAAGATTACACACATTTAAATATATATATGCACACTCACTTGCATTTGTGCAAATATGCCCCCAACTCATACCTTTCTACACATGCCTACAAACATATATACATAAAGCTTCCATGTGTGCACATATTCTCGAACATTCATGTCTGCTCATTTTAGGCATAAACTCACACCACACACACGGCTCTGAAAGTGGATCTGGACGGTATTCTGAGCCACTTTCCCATGTACACATATGAATGCATACAGACACACACACACTCTCAAGTGGATAGACCCATGCTGCTCATGCTACTCCAATTCACCAGTGCAGGTGCACACACGGAAGTATGCAAGGCTGTGAAGGGGAAAGGACCCCCCACAAGCTTCGATGGCAGCGGAGGTTCACAGTGACCTGGAGTCAGTCAATGAGACAGAGGAACGAGGGCTGGGCCCAAGAACTGTTACTGGCAGCAGCATAGAAAGTGCAAAGGTTCTCGCTATTCCAGAAAAAGATTACACTTCATAAAATCCATGTTTATTCAAAAAATCTCATGGGAAAGTCTGGAAAGCATAATAAATATCTGTACAGTGGCCGCCCGTCTCAAACACAGACAGAAAACGTGGACACAGAGTGAGCTGTAAACGTCACTGCTGAGCGTGTAAATGCAGTGCCAGGCGGGAGCAGGGTGGGCAGGGTGTGCCACCTGCACGGATGAGCCACGCTGGCTTCGCCTTCCACCTTTCCCTGCCACACAGGGCCCAGAGTCCTTTCCCACTCCGGGTGTCTCACAGTCTTGCAGGTGGTGAAGGGTGGCAAAATAAGCCAGAGAGGACGAAGAGTCCTGGCGTTCTTCTCCTGGGTTTGAGAGATCAGTACAACGCAGGGAAAACCCCAAAGGGCATCGTAAGGAAGAACGCCATTTATAAATACTGCCAACGATAGATAGCACAAGATACTATCCTCACTTAAAAAGCCAGGCAATATCCCCCAAATTGGGGCTTCTAGGTAGTTTAAACCACACATTCTGACTGTAGGACAGTGGACGCTCATGGCTTGCCCTCCACTGACTTCAGGGTAGAATGTGACAAGGTCCCCACCCCACGCAGTAGGGGTGTCCATCATGTTCTCATCCCAGATAGGTCAGGAGCTGCCAGTGGGGTGGCCCCAAAGTGACCACTGGGTAGGGGTAGGGGAGGACTGGGATGGAGGTGGGGAATCCCCATGACAAGTTCTGTAGCTTCCAAGACCCACACAGGGGGTGACAGTGGGCTGCGGGGGAGCCTCGGTTGCTTGTGTAGAGAATAGAGGACCTTTCATTGTGCTGGGTAAGGGCTCACTGGGGAGGTGAATGCAAGGGACAGTGGGACTACATGCCATAGCCGTCTGAACAGGGGTTCAGATCATCCCGCCACATGCTCTTTAGGCCGCTCCTACCAAAGATTTCAAGTATCGTGTACTGGGCGAGGGTGGGAAAGTCGAGGTATTTCACTCTCAACATAGCAGGGCTGAGCCAGCATCCTCTACAGATGTGTGACATGCTTCACAGACACGTCAGTGACAGGGTTTGGTGTGAAGGCGAGTGAGGGTAAGGCAGATAACCTGGCATCACCGAGGTGATAGGACCATGTGACCAGTGGGGACACATGATGCTCACCTCCTCAGCAATGCCTTCAGCATTCTCTTGTTCTTTCTCTTTGATAAAACTCATAGATTTGAAGCTGCAAACAAACCCAGACCAAAGGCCGTGGACAGCTCGTCCGTGATGTATGCTGAGAGGCCCTTGGAGGATTCCGGGTCTCCTGCTCATTTCTAAGAGGACAGCATCTGCCACAGACTACCCGCTACTTGTTCCCTCTCAATTTCTATCCGAAATGGAAGGACCCAGACCTCAGAAATTAATAGGGAAGTGATTTCAGCCTTGGACAGAGCATTTTCCATTGAGAAATTATGAGGACTTCCCTCGGGACACCGGGAATATGGCACACAGTCACCAACTGCTCCCACCCTTTATAGTCTATAATTCCCAAACGAAAGTGCAGTGGAATAATTAAAGCTTGTGAAATGAGTTTACACTTTGAGGTCTGAAACATGTTCCACGCATTGCACTGAGGGCGGGTGCTGGGTCCTAGACCTAAGTGAGGTACGGAGGAGCTGTGGCCGCTTGCTGTCTTCCCAGTACAAGCTTATGTGACTAACGGGTGCTTCCTACACCTCCTGGGTGGAAGAGCTGGCCTCAGACTGGCAGTTTCTGAGCCACAGTGGAGTGTCCTCTGACCTGAGCCCACTACGGGGGTATCCTTGGCACCCCCCAGAGAGACTGGAGGACACACAAGCCCCTCTTCCAGGGCCAGGCTGAGTGGGGCCTGCCATGCAGCAAGGGTCTCACTCGCTTACTCTGCAAGAAGAGTGCACAGACAGCCTGCTCCGCGTCACACCTGCTCCCCACACGGACTGCACCCTGAAAACACTATTGGTGAAGTGTGATTTTAAGACAGGTCTACACAACAGAAACAAAATGCAACACAGAACCACGGCTTCTACGAAGTGCGTCACTCCTGTGGACAGCCTGTCCTGGCACCTCTTGCCTCTCTGAGGCCAAAGGGCTCAGGTGTCTCTCCTGTGCTCAGTGGGGCTAAGAAAGAACTGGGGAAGGAAATATAGTTCCACTTCCTCGGTCTCTCTGTGGACTAGGAAACACAGACTGAATCCAGTACCCCCACCTCAGGCAAACACGTGCACAGTTTCCAGCACAAGTGGCAACGGCAGAGCCCCACATGCTCAGTGTCCTCGGGGCCAGAACGCTAGGGAGCGGCAATGCAGTGGGCACTGGCTCTGCCTGGCAGCTTCCTGGGGCTCCCCTCTCAACCGTCATGAATCTGGCTCTCAAACAGACTCAGTCACCCCAACTCTTGGGGTGGGTGCTTCCGTCCTAACAAGTGAGTGACAAGAGTCGAGAGGCTGCCCAGCATCTCGTTTGTGAACCAGAGGATGGCGAGGGACTCTTTGGGTGACTTTGGGCAGAACAGGCATGTAAGTTGGATGCCATCACGCAGCCAGTGGTGACATCAGAACGGCCAGGAGCATCCCGCTCTTCTAGGGCAGCTCTGCGGGCCCCTGGCAGGGACCGTGCACCGACCTTCTTAACGGCAGAGCAGGACAGCGCCGTGAGAGGTTGGCCACTCAGCTGACTTCAGGATGGCAGAAATGCTTTGCACTGAACATAAGCCATGACATGAAAAGACTAAAAGCCCTGAGCGAGCTCAGGCAGGCTCCAGCAGGGTGCTATGAGGTGACAGGTTCATTTGGTTTCACTCAGGAGAAAAGGAGAGCAGGCGGCGGCGAGGTCGGCACAGCAAGGCTCAGACATCCTGGGCAGGACCCTCTCCGGGGCTGCAAAGGAGACAGACAACCAAGGCCAGATCCGTCTTTGTGCTGGAATCATGGTCACTCAAGTGCCCATGAGCAGGACCTGTGTGTGGCGTCCGGGAGCCTGAGAGGACGTTGGGCAGGGAGGCTGAGGCTGGAGGGCAGGCCTGGCCGGCCACTACAACCTGGTGGACGTGAGTCTCTTCATGCCTCTGCGCTGGGCCAAGCTAGACGACAACACAGGCTCCAGCCTTGGCGCCTGTGGGGTCCTGTTCAGAGCAAAGTAGGTGGCTGCCATGGCACCCTGTAAGAGGAGGAGGGGGGTAGGTGAGCATGGTGCCCATCTACTCGTGAATGGGAAGCTGAGCTACAGGGCCTTGAGAGCCTCAGTTTATATCCCGATAAAGCAGGGGAGGCCAGGATTACTGGTGCACTGAGGGTAGCGGGCATCCTGCCGTGCCCACATAATCAGCCCACAAATGGTGGCCACTACCGTGACACCCAGGCCCAGCAGGGGCTTGTGCCTTAGGAGTATTTAAGGCTGGAGTGGAGTTTCTGGGAGGTCATGCCATCATCTTACTGCTGACTGGAAGGCAGATGTGTCTGGGGGCCAGGTAGGTCCCCAGGAGTTTGTGGCCAGCGTTTCTTAGTCTCTGGCACTCTGAAGCAGTCTGCACTAACTTGGCAGCTGGGCTCACCTTGGTGTAGCTCCACCCCGTCAAGACAGACCCAGGACGGACTTCTCGCAGGACTGGGCTGGGACTGTGTGCAGTGCTTAGGAGGGCGGTACTGCCCGGACTGCGGGACTGCGGGGCTGCCCAACACACTGCTAGCATGAGGAGACTTTTACAGACTTCTGGTCCAGAAATGAGGGCTCTGGATTATAGGGCTGTACAACCATGGTACCAAACACAATTTCTGTACGTGTGCTTAAGTGAGACTCGTGTACCTACAGCAGGTGACCTCACGAGCTACAGTCTCTGCTCACCAACGGTGAGGAACTATCCTCAGGGATTGCTCAGGGATTCCCACGCCCACCGCCAGGGTCTGGCCATTAGGTACCTTCACTAGATGGACATCTTGTCTGCTCAGCTGACTTTGGGACAGATACTCTCTGTTCACAATCCATGGGTGTTTCAACACTTGAACTGCTGTGAGGCGTTGCTGCGGGTCCACGTGAAGCATCTTGGACACGACGTCCTGCCAAGGGTTCAGAGGGAAGAGGGATGTGGTGTTGGGCTGGTCAGGGACTGCCCAGGAGAACAGAACTATATATAATTTGGAGGTGATTCTTTGCATTTTGGGTCAAATCTAGGGTTATGAATATGTGATTGTATTTAAAGTGTCAAGGATTACTGACTTAGCAACAGACAGATTTATAGTAAAGGTGTTTCAAACTTTAAACGGCACACATAAGCTGCTGAAATACTAATTTAATAAAAGTGGCTGCCTTCTATAAACTCAAGGGATTCCATGCACTGGAACAAGGCACTCAGAGCCCATCTTTCTCCTTCAGAACTTTTATAGCAACACAGAAGACAGGCTGCTGGCACAGCTTACTGAGGTCAGACTGTAGTGTACTTTTCCGGCACTGGGTGGAGCCTAGCACCTTGCAAACACTAAGGGCTTGTGCACTGACCTACACTCTGAGCCCAACAGTGTACTGTTTTACTACAGGATTTGGTGATCTCCACCGAAGAAGACTGGAGTGGGAGGGATGGGCATGATGGTGACCTGGTGAGAAAAGTGTGCGTGCCAGGCCAGCCCAAACCAGAGACTTTACACCAACACAAATGTGCCGCAGGCATTAGGGTGGTCGTCCGGAACCACCCCTACAGAGGAGGCAATTTGGCCACAGAGGCTCTGAAGTTAACCTGCAGGTCTCTTCTTCCTCAGGGTCCCTAGCTGCCAGTCACTCTGCCAACTTCAGGCTCGCAGCCCTGGTCGCAGCAGCCAGCTCCCTAACCGCGGCTCCTCTGTGGGCTCCCCTAGCTGTTCATGTCTACATCTGCCTGTGTCTGTATCTCCGTCCATGCCCACAGTTCCTACTGGTTCTGCTTCTCTGCAGAACCTTACTACATTAGCAACATGAAGAAGGTCATTTTTTTTAAATAAAAAATTTGAAACACTGTGAATAAGTCTATGACGTCTGTATGGGTGGAAACATACAGGAACGTCCGGCTTCCTCACAAACAGCATGCCTATGGCAGATCCTCCAAGCCCAGGCGGTAACAATACCAGGAAATATACTCACTTTGGCTGCGTCAGATATGGAGTCCCAGTTCCCCCCAGAGAGGGCGTATTTCCCACTGCCGATCCTAGCCAGAATCTCCTCGGGGGTATCATCTGGCCCATTGGCAAAAGGGGTGAACCTGTGGGGGAGCATTGATGGCTATGAGCTCACAGCTCCACCTCAGGGCTTTCTGCCGGGCGAACAATGTCTGCCTCTTTCTACCCCGAGTCTAGGGCTCAGGCTAAGGAATGGTGTGTGCCCTAGTGCCATGGTCAGTGCTGGAAGTCAACAAGACGGGGTCACACTGGCGCCAGGATGGCAGAGAGTCTGCATGGAGATTTGGTATCCATGATGAGAGAGTGGTTCAGTGGCTGGACGCCCGAGATGTGAAGTCTGAGGGACCCAGGTGTCACTCCACCACCAAGTCTTGGCTCTTGGGTAGACTGGTTCTTGAACTTAGAAAAGTCACACCACACAAGTCAGGTATAGTCCTTGTCCGCCACCCCAACATCACACATACAATTCAGACATGCATCAGCACACACCTCCCGAGAAGAGGAACGTGCAACTCTCCTAGCGTTCCTGTCAAGAGAATGGTTCAGGCGGAAGAGGGAACGTGTGTGTGTGTGGGGAGGGGGAGGGGGTCTGTGGAGGGTATTTGTTTGTGGGCTGAGTTTATAAAGATCACACAGCTGACTGTCCTTGTCATTTCCTTATCCTACAGGGTTTGAGTAGTCACCCTAACCCAGACGTGCTGGTGTGTTTACACACAAGCACCAGGAGGGAAGGGTGACGCCTGGGGCCCTCCATTACCCAGCCAGCATGGTTTACAGCAGGATTCCCAAGCTCCAGACATCGCACGCTGCGTCGTAGCCTTGCCGCTTCAGGACCTGGAAGGGCAATGGGCAGGGTCAGAATTGTGCTGGGCAGCTCCAGTTCAGAGTGAATGGGGGCACAGCCAGGGCAGGGCGGGGCCATCTGCTGGGTCAGCCAGTGCTGCCTACCATGTTATAGCATGGCTCCTGCAGAGAAGGGGTGGGGCACAGCCAGGGCGGGGCCATCTGCTGGGTCAGCCAGTGCTGCCTACCATGTTATAGCATGGCTCCTGCAGAGAAGGGGTGGGGCACAGCCAGGGCGGGGCCATCTGCTGGGTCAGCCAGTGCTGCCTACCATGTTATAGCATGGCTCCTGCAGAGAAGGGGTGGGGCACGGCCCTTGCCTGACATGTGGCGTGACGGCAGAAGTCCTGCTTTTCTGTCGACATGTTAGCCACATTGCGGGATGCCATTCAGTGCACGTTCACAGTGCAGGGCAGCCATCCTCCAGAACCCCTTTTCCTAAACTGAAATTCCCCACGGGCCAACCCAGTCGTCTCTGACGACCCCATTCTGTTTTCTGTATGAATCTAAGCTTGCGAGGAACTTCACCCAATGGACGCAGAGTCGTCCCGGAACTCACAACATAGCAGGAATGACCTTGACCTGATCCCCCTTCTGTCTCCACCACTGCAGCACTGTATGTGGCACGATGCCTGGCTTATGCAGTTTGTGTTTCGAGATATGAGGCCCTATCGTAGGCTGGTCTCCTGCCCCTGAGCTCAGGGGCCCTTCCTGTCTCGGCCTGGTAGAGTCCCAGTGGAGACCAGGTGTGTGCCACTGTACCCTATGTCTTAGCTAACGGATACTAAGGGGGAAGAATTCTGATGGTGCCATATGGGGGTGACTGATGGGTATGTTCACACTTGAGCGACAGGGAAGAGCCCAGCCTGATGCTCACGGGTCACTATAGATTGCTGCATTGGCCTGAATGAGGCATTAGAACTCTGTGTTCAGTTTCTTCCCAGGCGAGGGTGAGTTATGTGCCACAGTGCAAGACAGGTATTAAATGCTGAGTAAATTGCAACTCTGAGTCACTGGTTAAATGACCTCCCAAGTCACATAAATACTGACTTTGTTTTTCTCTCCTCGACTATGAAACACGGCTCTCGTATGCACTCTGTCAGGACTAATAACGGCCAAACGCCATCGAAGCTTCAAACCAGCCGTTTCCAAAGGGGTCAAGGCTGCTCACTTGCCTGGATAACCCCTGGATAACCAGATACGGCTGCCTAGTCACTCTTAGACCTCACTCGGCAAAGCGCACAGCAGTGTCTTCCTCGTAGGATTCGGAGCAGACCTGACAGTTCCACTCAGGAGGCCCAACACAGGGCCTGAGCCTCTCCGACTCCATCAGCAAGGCTAGCCCCTGCTGCTATCACTGTGGTTCCACTTTACCATCAACTCACACAACAAGCCAGACTGATGTACCACCACAAATATCAGTGGCAGCAGAAGCCAGTGGAGTTGGCCTCAGGAAGCTAGCAATGGGAACGAGATACCCTTTGGAAATCCTCCGAGGTAAGGGATGGGGAGCAGAGTAGGGAACACATATGTGAGCATTTGGGTGTACACTGTTGTGGGCTCCCATCCCAAGTCGCATGATGCTGACTGGTTGTCATGGAAACACTAGAGCAGGAACCTGGTGCATCAGCACCATATAAGTGTTCCTGATGGAAGATAAGATACACACGGTGACTGAGTGGTTCTGGCCGATCCAGAGCGACCATTTGCTCTTCTCCCTCCACAGCAGGCTCTCCTTCACATCTCTTGAGGACATGGCCAAGTCCATAATACTGCCTCAATGCCCCAAGATCTCTAGTCACTATGGTAACAGGAAACAGGGTGTGCTTCCCTCAGCCTGACTATGCTGTCTTCCCTCGGTTTGGAGGACTCTACCTCAGGCGCCACAAAGTTTGCTGTGTAGCAGGGAGTCATGAGCAATCCGTTCTCTGCTCGCAGCTGCTTGGCAAACCCAAAGTCACAGATGCGGATAGATTCGGGGTTTCCAGACTCGTCCATGTACAGGATGTTACTGGGTTTCAGGTCCCGATGAACAACCTGGAAGGCAGGAAGCAGCAGTCAAGGCAGAGTGGGAGAGAAAAGGAGTGTATGCGGGAGACAAGGGAGAACTGATTCCCAGAGTAGGTTCCCTGGTGAGAGAAAAGTACTGTGCTCTTCTGAGGGGTCGCCCTATCTCTCACCCCTGCTGGTCACTCACGGCCAAGGACCCACAGAGTCCGCCTTCATACAGAAGGACAATATGATGGAATAAAACCCATGCTTTTCCAAGATGCAGGCAGCTCTGGCTACAGGGATGAAAATGTTCCCGTGAGAAAATTGGCCCACAGTGGGATTCTGGGGTATGACAGTGCACGGACCACTTGTCACAGGGACCAAAAGCACAGTGCGCTGCTATCCCAGGCACACACGGTGCACTGCTACCCCAAGCACACACAGTATGCACCCCAGGCACACACTGTGCGCTGCTACCCCAAGCACACACAGTGTGCACCCCAGGCACACACGGTGCGCTGCTACCCCAAGCACACACAGTGTGCACCCCAGGCACACACGGTGCGCTGCTACCCCAGGCACACACGGTGCGCTGCTACCCCAGGCACACACGGTGCGCCGCTACCCCAGGCACACTGACTCTGCAGCAAGGGGAGGGGTTGAGGGCTGCACAGACTGCATTGCACCACTCAAGGCCCAGACTCCAAGCATGTCCCATAGTTACAGTGACAGCTGCCACGGCAGAAGGGCCAGCAATACCACAAAACAAAGCAGCTATTTAGGACACAAAGGGACAGAAGACCCTTGTGCAGATACGCAGTGTGACGCCATGAGGTCTGGAGCTGAGCATCCCAGCTGTCCTCTTCCAGAGCAGTGAGAGGTTCTGCTAAGATCGACGTGATATACTCAGGCAATCGGGGCGGTTCATGGACACTGACGGCAGCCTCCGGGAGACTGAAGACTCCAGATCCCCCCATTAGACAGAAGGATGTCTGTGAACTCTCACATTCAGGGGCGTCTAGAATCTGGCTGTTGGGAAAGCAATGTGTGGAACTCCCGGGTCACGGGGAAGTCACACAAAAAGGATGGGCTGTGAGATCTTGGAAGAACTGTGAAGGCTTGCAAACCTGTGTTTGCAGTTGGCCCAAACCTGCTTTATGGGAATTTCTGAGGAGAGAGGGAAAGAGCAGAGGAGGGGCAGAGGTGAAGGGTGGGGTGGGAGGAAGGATGGAAGGACAGAGGCACAGGGTGAAGGGAAGGAGGGAGGAGGAAAAGACGCAGACAATGTATTAGGCTGGCTGTTCCCTCCTTGAGACAGAGATTGTGGCCTGGAGTTCCGCAGTGTGGCCTTGGTGCAGTTGGCTTTAACCAACCCATGCTTGGTCCTCTAAGACACACAAAGTCCAGGCTTTAGAACTGAGTCCCTGAGGAGCGTGGTGTAGTCTCGGCCGTCGGAGGCTGTGGGAACCCTAGCTGCTACCCTTTCTCTTTAACTTTTCAGATCACAAGTACTGAGAATTCTAAATCTCTCTTTATCAAGGCCAGGGCATCACATTCTCTTTGGTAAAATTGGTTCACACAAATCTGTGACCTTAGTTCCTGTATACTATGTATACAGATGACTTCAGACCCATAACGGGCAGCAGAACACATCACAGAAAATCACATCCCTTGGGTACATTGTTCGGCGCTGAAGGACTTGAGAGGGCACAGGAAGTACTCTGCCCTCCCACTTGCCTTCAGGCAGATACCAGTCTATAAGGATGTCTCCCTGCACCCACAACTCTGTGGCTCCTCTACAGTCTTGCATCTTCCTCCCTGTGGTTGCCAGCTGCCCCGAAGCTGGTCCACTGCCCTGCCCTGAGCCTTGCAACTGGGAGTGCAGGCAGCCCCACCTGGGTCATCCCTTGTTCCCGCAGGCTATGGGCACCCTGGCCCGGGTCTTACCCCTTGAGAATGCAGGTAGTCCATGGTCCTGGCAATGGTGCACAGCACGTCACTGGCCTCGCGCTCTGAGAAGCACCGCTGACGGAGGATGCGGTCCAGCAACTCCCCGCCGCGCATGAGCTCCATCACCAGGTATACATACTTGCCATCATCATAGACCTGGAGGTCAAGGAGAAGCACACGAAATTCAAGGACCTCTATGTCAGCATGGCTGCCGTCTTCAGGCTCCTGGTTCTGTGACGGAGCAAGGGCTCCAAATGGGGTGGAGGACAGAAGCTGGGGGCTATGTCCCTAGAAGTAAAATCAAGATGTTTGGCTGTTGGGAATGGGTGAGCACCCATTCCAGCCACACAAAAATAGCTCTTCTCTGGAGGGAAACAGCTGATACCCTGGGGGATGGGCAAGCTGGGCCACGGGATACACGGGAGCTCGAGAGAAGCGGCTGAGCTGAAATATGTTGTAGAGTCATGCTGCTGGTCTTTGAGGGGCAAGCACACCAAAGGAGGGCAAGTGACAGTAGCAACAGCACTCCACAAGAACGATGCCTCTCAACTGTCACCACGCATGTAATTCCGTGGGTCAAGCCAGCGTGCAGGCCTGGCTCTGCAGGGCTGTGGGGAGGGGACCTGGCTCCAACAAACACACAGCTTTTGCCAATACTAGCTTTAGACTCAACTTAAAATGAAAAAAAAAAAAAGATGCAAACTGGCTATTTTGGGGCCCTGTATATATGAAGACAAACACGTATGTACCCCAGTCACCAAAAGCATGGAGCCCATGTGTGCCTAAGCTTTGAGAACTAGATGAAAACGGGTGACGGAACCAAGTGCTTGTTCTCAGTTCAGTGATAATCATTCAGTCGATGAACTGCCAGAACAAGTTACTAAAATAATTTACCTGACTTTGACCTGTGTAAAAGGTGTGGCGCTAATTCGTTTCTGAGCTTATGAACTCACTGTTCTATTTTGAGGGTGGGAAGATGATGTCATCTCGGCCCTGAGCTGCTCCCCTCAAACAGCAGAGAGGGCCAACTCTGAGTCTGCAGAAGAGCTGGCTTTGGTTTGTGAATCTTCCACGTAAACCAAGAACACACAATCAGAGCACCAGGCTTGGGTCAGAGCTGGCTCCATTTAAGCTTTTGGATGAGAGACACTCACTGCCCATGTTCCCTGGGGTTGAACTCTTACTCCGTGAGCTGCTGTCAAAGGGACACTGAGAGGGTCCCAGCAGGTACAGGCTGTGGGCGTATGTCACGGGAATGACTTTGTACTCCAAGAGGTAAGGGTAAGAAGAGGGAAAACTTGCTCTCCTCTCGAACCCATACCTGCCCATCTGGCTTCATTCATAGGGTAGAGGAGCCTTGCAGACAGTCCCAGTGCGGCTGATTCCTGTGCTAATGTCCCTCATCAGGGAAGGTTCAAAGGAGGCTGTAAACATGTCCCAGCCAGAGTTGAGTGGGACCGGCCACCCTCATGCCACACTGTCAGGCAGGAACTGACTCAGTGACAAAGAACAGCACACACACGTGACACACTCAGGTGTTTCCCATTTTACGCTCGGGCACAGCATGTTGGGGGGAGTGGGGGACTATCCAGGGGTGTACATACACCCGGTTCATTCATGTATACACCCAAATTAGGGGACTTCTGGGTGGGATGTGTCTAAGGCACGTGATCCTGGGCGCACGGAACAAAAGCAATGTGAGAAAACTTGCACCATGCGCATGGTGGTGTTTCTGCGTCCACTGCAGGAAAGAGCTGCTACAGAGGCACTCACATCTTTTAGGGTGATGATGTTGGGGTGCTGGCCATACCGCAGGAGGATCTCGATCTCTTCTGAAGGGTCCCTTTTGCTCTTATCGATGATCTGAAACACACACAGCATGTAGCACTGAGAGCTTCGCTGCTGGCCTTGTTGGACCACTGCAGATGAGGGACTGAGACCCCAGAGAGTCACAGCAGGACCGCCGTCCATACCCGCATGGGACTCAACCAAGCTCACTTAAAATCTCTCAGAAACGTAGACCTAGCCTCTCCTGTCTCAGCTAGCAAAAAGGGTACAATTAAAAAGAGGAAACCGGGTCTATAATTCTAGCTACGAGGGAGCTCGGAGCAGAAAGACTGTAAGTTGTAGGCCTGTCTGGGCAACTTAATGAGATGCTGTCTCAAAGTGAAAAGAGGGATGTAGTTAGGGATACAGCTAGGGATGTAGCTTGGTGACAAAGTACTTGTCTAGCACGTGCAAGGCCCCAGGTTCAATCCCTAATACCACAAGAAAGAAGGGGTCAGCCTTCAGACATGAATCTCAAGATATCAAAAGGCCAGAGGCAGCAGGGCAGGTGTGAGCTTGCCCAGGCGCCAGCAGCCAGCACAGTCTGTGTCTGCCACTGACCTGACACACCCCCTTTCTTTTTTGGGTCCCTCCCCCTACCCAGTATTTTGCACAATGTCTTGGAATAGCAGATAAAACTATTTAACTCTAGATGGGTGGCTTCCCCTTAAGGTGCCACAAATCAAAGCCTGTCTTTGAGATAGGAGTCCCTGTGCTCCATGATGGCTCTGCCACCTCTGGAGGAGCCTGGCCTCCTATGTTTGTGGGGAGCTGATGGAGAGAAAGGACCCACGTGTGTGACTCAGACAGCACTTAGGTTGAGAATGACTCATAAATTCAGAAATGCCCCCTACCCTCAACAGCACTCTATGCCCCTGCATTCTGGCGTCATCCAGTTCCAAAGCCTCTCTGCTTTGACTACATGGGTATCCAACACCCAACATATTCCCTTTGCAATATATTCATGGGCCTGGATGATTTAGTGGTGGATGCATTTTTTCTCAAAGTCATTTCCATGATAAAGTCATCCGCTCCTAACATCAATTTGGTCTCCTCCGAAGGAGCTGAGTGGAATGAACAAGAGGAAGCCTTTTGTTGACCGCCAGGGACACCTGAATTGGAAAAGCGCCACAGGTGCACCGACACTGTCACTTAGTTTAAGAGCAGAAAAGGAATTACATATTTTCTTGAGAATGCATAAATAACCCTAGAAAGGAATAGGAGACTATCAAAAACTTTGACTTCCCAGGGCAGGGAAATGGGTATCGAGGGGATGGAGTTATGACCGGGAGACCCTGAGGTTTCCTTGAGTATAGTTGTTGAATCTGGAATCATGTGAATATTACCTGCTAAAAATTAATGTTAGAATACTGCCACTATCATAAAAACACCTGGGACAAAGCTTGACCCCTTTCCGTGGTATCTGTCTTATTCCTGTGTGTTCTTTGGGTGTAAGTCATGAAACAAATTCTGACGAACAGCCATAAACATGTGTGAACAAATCCTGTTTCTTAAAGACCTTAAGATCTCACTGACACTGAATAACACTTTAAGACTGAAGTGAGAATTAATGTGTATGTTCGACCAGGAGGTGCTGGAGGGCACGCCGGCTAGTCTGTAATAACAGGGCACACACACGAGCATGGTGGACCATGAAAACACACTGAATATCCTTTGTTCGGTGGAACTTGCGAAGCATCTCCATCAAATACCATAAGGAAGTGACGCGTTCCCTCCGGTGGCTGTTGAGAGGTGGAAAAATACACAGGATCCTTCAGTGAGTTTCCTGGTGGGACGGCTTCCTGGGAATGATGTAGCTGGGTTTCCTTGCAACTAGAGCAAGCCCTGTGGACCACATTCTTGGCTCTTCCCTCCAGGTAGTAGAGACAACCACAGTCATAGGCAGGAGGAAGGGGAAGTGTGTGTCTCACTGCTCTGCTTCTCATCAGGAAGAGAGGCGTAGAAGGGTCAGGCAGCGTCCTGCCCAGTGGACAACTGTCTCTGCTGAAGGTGGGTAAGCTCCCCACGGGTGTGATGTGTAGCATGCTGCCTCTCATGCTCCTCAGAGGTGGTAAGCCAAGGCCTGTATATACCTGGAGCAAGTATGCCTGCCATCACGGCTGGTGCAGGAGGAAGGCTCTTCTTGACAGGGAACTCACGTATGCTGGTGGCTGATGCTGCTACACAGGAGTCTTTGTCACTACCAAGGCATTCCCGCCCCCCCCTTCCAGCTTTCCCTTTCTGTGTCTGTACTTGTCCCTCCTTGTACTTCTCAGCTCCCTATCACTGAAGCACCCCTTTCTAGGTGCTGAGCCATGTGCAGGCGAGTTCTGACAGCGGCGGGGTGAGCTCCTGGCCAAGCAGGACGCACCCCCAGGCCCACTTCCTTCCACTTGTTGGAAGGACCCTAGTGTGTTGGAAGCAAGTTAAGCAGAGTGTGTAATTACTTAAAAAAAAAAAAATAACTAAGAGTTTCTCCCGTAAAGTTAAACAAACGACGAAGAGTAAGAACTCCAGTGTTTTCTTGGTAGGAAAAAAAAAATCAAAATTTCTACGCTAATTAGTCCTTCTAAAAACAAGCTCTCCCCAGGCCAGGCATCTGTTTGATTCCACTTCCTTGCTGGTTCACAGTTATGTACACAGAATGGAAGTGAGCACAGGCAGGAACACTGCTGTGCAGAGACGGCAGCCGTGGGTCCAGACTCGGCCTCCCGTGGGCAGTGAGGCCTGTCCTGTCCTGGCTGTGGTGGTCACATCCCCTGCTGGAGTTAAAAACAGGGCGACAGACATCCAAAATCACCATCCAGCGTCTCACAGAGAAGCCAAAGGCACTTTGGGAAAACTGGCTGTGAAGACACGGGAGACTGGGTTGTGAACCTCATCTTTCACCCTGCACATAGATCAGACACCTCAATGATGGCGACAGACCCGGGAGGCCCCACCAGTCCTCGTCAGGGGCGGGGTGGGGCAGGGATTAGCAGCAATGGAGAGCTGTTGTAGGGGGGGATTCAGATTTTTCAAGGTGTGGCCACAGACACAGTGCTCTGGATCAGACAGGATTTTACTCAGTGGTCACAGGCAGAATGGACGTGGAGTAGGGGCGGGTGCTGGGAGGAGGAGAATGTTCCAGAGGGGAAAGGAGGCAACAGCGAGTGGAAATGAGTTAAATAAACAATTAAAATAGCTTTGAGAGAACGGGGTGACACTTAGGAACAACTCTAAAGCACTTCAGCTTTTATTGCGTCCATTTCTTTAGCTGTGTGTGGCTATGCACAGCTCAGGGCACATGTAAGGCCAATGACAGCTTGCTGGAGCTGGCTCCTTCCTTCCACCATGTAGGTCCCGGGAATGGAACTCAGCCCATTGGGCTTGGCAGCAAGGATCTTTCATTTTTATCTGATCCTAACTGCGGGCATTTCGTAAGAACGGGTGTGCTGCCGAGGGGTTTGGTCACGCCTCGTACTGACCAGGTCCACCTGCCACCCCCAGAACTTCAGCCATAGGAGGCGGGGTTGTCAGTAGAGAGGTGCCGTGCCTGGGCTAAGGCTCTGGTTTGAAAGGCAAGGGCATGAGGAAGGGCCGGCTGAAGGGCGTCTGTTAACCTGTCTCAGTTACTCTCCGGTGGCGGCCTCTGGTTCTGGGACCAGAGAGAAAGGATGTGTCAGAGATGGAAAGATGGAATGCAGCAGGCTTCCTGAAGGCGGAGTCAAGGGGGCAGTGTGCTCCCTGCCTTGAGCAGGCTCTAGAGTGCATGTGCACAGGCCTCTCTCTTCTATAGCTCAACCTGCCCCCACCACACGACCAGCTGACGTGAGTTCACAGGCTCTGCTTGCCGGAGCTGCGTGGACACAGAAGTCCATCAACTGTTGGCTCTTCCATCTTTGAACCCAGGAAAGGTTGAGCCCTTAGAGAAGTGGACTTATTGCTGCCCATCTACAAGGAGTTTGTGTGTGCTCCTAGGCTGTATGTGGAAGCTGTCTTGCCAAGCTTTTCCATGGTCCTGCTCCATTCCGTGAGGGTTAATTTAAGCATTTTCCAAACAATAGATTATGACCCACTATAGTCTTAGAAAGGACAAGGGGATCCCTGCATGTCTACCACTTGGTTTATCCAGGGAGTTTCAAGGCTTCAATGACAAACAGGAACTCCTAGCTCTTCTTCTACTGTCAACTAGAGATAAAACTCTTAGTTTTCTTCCTGGGGTGCACAGGTTGGGAAGGGGAGCTGTCACAGATTGTACATGGTCAGACCTCACCAGGATCTTTGAGGACAGAGTCCTAACTCCCAACAAAGCCGATTCCAGATGGAGGCTCTGCGTGAGAGCTGGACGTGGGAAGACCAGAGAGAGCATGCCACTGGCCTCGTCAATGGGACCGAGGTGCAGGGCACAGAAGAACACTAAACAGTAGTGGGCTGTTTCTAGAAGGGCCCTGGGGCTGCCGGGCCAGCCGCACAATGGATGTGTTTCTTAGGCTCTCTGGCAGCACCGCTTGCTTCTAGGAGTGCTGCTGGCCTTGAGATAAACAATCTAAAGAATTTCTGTGAGAAACAACTCACACAAAGAAATACTAAAGAAGCCCACACAAGCCACAAAGCACTCAAAAGTCCTCCGGGGCGAGGCAGAACACAGATCTTCTGTACACCCCAGCCACGCGCAATCAGGACCCGTGACTGTGCCCCAGCAGGGTTGGCTCCGTGACACCTGGTGCTGACCCTGCCATAACTGTGAGCTCCTCTTTCCGCTGTAATCACCTTGAGGACTCCAGGAAGTTTGGACCAATTTGTAAAAAGGCCAGATTCCTGAAATGTTTGGCTGGTGTCTATTTTGCTAAAACCTACTGAATGTTTTCACAGTCTGAGATACCTGGGGCAGACAGCCTGTGAAGACTCACTTTCTCTTGAGAATATGCTTCTGAGAAATGTCCAGTGTCAAGAAAGGATACACAGTGCCCGGGCTCAGTGGACCAAGCAGCCTTTTCAGAGCCTGGAAAACCACTATGGGCAGAAACTGCCCTTGCCTCGTTGGCCAGCTCCACCTCTCCCTAGGCTCTCTCTGAAGAGCTGGGACAGCGTCACATGCCAAGCAGAGCTGGTATGGTTCACGTCACAATGAGGCAGCCTCAGACTTTGTCCCTCCAGTCTGTGTCCGTGTGTCTGTGTGTGGGCGCACGCGCGTGTGCACGCAAGTGTGCGGGGGAGGGGTGTGTGTGCACACGTACCACAGCATAGGTGTGAAGGTTAGAGAACAACCTCAGGATTCAGCCCTTCCCTTCCAACTTGTCTACAGCACAGTGTCTCTCATTGTTCCCCTCTGCATAGGCCAGGCTAGCGGCCCAAGCAATCCTGGGATTCTCCTGTCTCTGCCTCCCATCTCACCGAGGAACTCAATACAGACGTGTGCTACACACCTGGCTTCATGTAGGCTTTGCAGACTTGAAGTCTGCCGCAAGCATTCTACCCACAGAGCCGTCTCTCCAGCCCTATGTCTCATGTGTCGGGGGTGGGTAGCTGAGGTTAGACCGCCTCACGGTCGTGGAGAGAGAACACGCAGTGTGTGAGGCATGGTGTGTGTTTCTGTGTATGTTAGGTGCTGACTTCAGAAGAAGGAAGCTTTAGCTTTTACTAACTAGAAAGCTCTAGAAGTTAGCGTTTTGGATGCTCAGGTCAAAGATTTAATCTACAACAGTTCGGGAGGTGAAGATGACTACCCGGAGCTCGACAAACTGGATTCCGGTGTCACTCTGCACGACCCGCAGGTTTTGGTGGCTGGGGAAAAGCATTAGCTGCCCCCTTTATTCTCCATTCCTATTTATTTCTTTGATTATTTTTTCGCAGCTGTATCTTTTTTCCTTCCTCCCTCCCCCACTTTCCTTCCTTTGATAAATGCTATGCCTGTTTGCCCACTTCTGTCTCCTAGATCCTGTGTGCTTAGGGCTATTTTTTCTTGGCATGCTATACTTAGTTACTAAAGATGACTGGTTCCATGTTGGACATAACTGAAATATTTATCATTTGAAAAGACTTTTTCTTTTTGTTTTTTGAGATAGGGTCCTGCTACGTAGCCCAGGCTCATCGGGACCACTCAGTTCCCCTGCCTCAGTTTCCTGAGGGCTTTAGTTACAGCTGTGTTACCATGCCCAGCTTGCAAAATAAGTTTTAACTCATATCAAAATAAACTGAAGTCTCCCACACTGATCTCAGAAACCATGGCTGGGCAGAGCCTGCTCAGTGCCCGCGTTCCAGCTGGCGGCACTGCTCGGCGAGGCCAGGGCTCCTTGCCTTACCTTCACAGCATACTCCGTGTCAGTGGCTTTGTGAACACAGCGCTTGCACACCGAGTAGGAGCCCACCCCGATGTCCTCCTTGATCTCGTAGCCATCGGTGAAGTGGATATTGTTCCCGTGTAATTGCTGCAGAGGCCAAGACAGGGTGGTTAGCAGCTCTTCATCAGGTGCGTGGGCAGCAGACACACGGATCTAGGGCACCCTGGGAACTTGGGAGCTCGAGGAAATGAAGAGTTCCTTGCCCAAGGTCACAGAGCTATGCATAGATGGTTCTAGAACTCCTGTGGCCACTGGCTTTTAACATTCAGACACCTGGATGTTATGGGTCTACTGAGCACTTGTTTCCCCCAGAGACCTATGGTGGTGAGACTCTGTGGAGCCGGGGCAGACACACTTGTATGTGGCTACGTTGCCATTTCCAGGGTGAGTGTTCAGATGAAAGCACCAAGCCCAAATGTTTAAACCAGAAGTCAGCTCTGGCCCCCCCGCGCACAGCCCCCGCCTGCTCACCACTGAGAACAAGTGCCCCACTGAGCACAGCCACCAGGGAGACAGATGTCAGGGAATCAATTCAATGCTATCTGATTCCACTGAATGGAGACATCGAGCACTCAAGTGAGTTTACTGCAAATCCTTCAGAGTTCTCGGAGTTCTAGCTATATTCATACAATACAGAAGTCTAAACGGCATCCCCAGTGCCCCCCCCGACAACATGGCACCCACAGCTGATACAGAGAAGACAGGGGCACAGACATCCATGGGGATCCTCTCCTCAGATTTAATTTTCCCTTTTAGAAATGAATGTGTAACTGTTCAAACCACCAGGAAGATCACTATAGCAACACTCAGTGACATTTAGGGGCAGGGGGATGTCTGCCTTTGACCCGCTGTTGGCACCCAACACTGAGGTAATAAAAATCCTCAGGGTCTCCAAGGCCAGGCACTGGGGCCCTGAACTGAGCTCCTGAGGTAAGCAAACTTACCTGCACAATGGGGTGAATGGGGGCCTTGGGCATGTCTTGCTGTGAGGGCTCCTGGACCAGGCTGGAGGCCACGAAGCTGAATCCTCTGAACAGGTGATGGGCGTTTGCACTTGGGGGGACACCAGGAGAGTCTGTGGATGAGCAGTGCAGGGTTCACACCTCATGAGAGCCAGGGAAAGACCATGATGTGTACATGTGTGTAGTGACTACACATGCAGCATGTGTGCTGGCGAGGGTACATATGAGTAGAGAGGCAGAAACACACGAAACTACTTCAGGTGCTGCCAAGAGTCTGATCCGGCAAACACGCATCACGTGGAAGTTTTCAGATAATCATTGATCACGTGTTTTTAGGTTACTGACTTTGGAAGTTACTGGATATTCTTCAACAGAACCCAACACCCCTCCCTACTACAGAACAAAGCAAAATGCTGCCAGAAACTCTAGGGGGAGAGGCCAGAAAGCAGGGCTGCCATGAGTTCAGCACCTCCTTTCTGGGCTAAGCAGGTGCTGTATGCCTAAAGACAATCAGAGAAAAGCCAAGAATTTCCCCAGTTCCACATTCACCTACAGCCCAGACTTCTGCCTAAGGCCCAGCACACAGCCAGACAGCCCCTTCCACACCTGCACAGCATGTGCCAAGGCTGCCCTGCTCCGTGCCTCCAGTCCCTGCTGCCCACGGTCCAGCAGAAGAGTGTTGACTTTTCTAAGTCCATGAGGGCTGTTCCAAAGCAGGACTGCTATGCTATGGTTCCCCTCCAGGTCTGGCTGGTGGGGGAGGGGATTAGTGACAGACAGGAAGGGGCAGAGGAAGCCATCTTATGGGCACCATGTCTGGAGATGCTCAGGCTGGGATGAGTGGGCGCATGCTTATTAAATGGGATAACACGAAAGCTGAGGGTGCCATAAAAGCACAAGTAGCCTGAACATCTAGATTTGGCCAAAGGACAGCGATCTCAGGGCTGAAGGAGGGAACTCGAATTGGCATGGATTCTTGGAAGAGGAGGGAGGGGCAATGGCCCCTGCACTCTCAAAGTCACACGTCCTCCGGAGAGCCAGCCTGAGCCTTGGATTTAGTCCTCAGAATTACTGACAAAAGTACAAGTGTAGAAAATGTCCTTAGCATTATTAATGACAGCAAAAAATCACAGCCAGCCTACATGCCAGTGTTAAGGACATCGCAACTATAGTGACATTTCATTTGTATTTTAATAAATAAAGCTTGCCTGAGCATCAGAAAAGTAAAACAACCACATTGGCCAGCCTTACAGACCAGGTCTCAATAACACACACCTTTAATCCCAATAGCCACACTAACTTGCCACAGAAACCAGGCGGTAGTGGTACACACCTTTAGTCCCAGCACTAGAGAGGATTATAAAACGGGAGGAGGCAGCTCTCAGTCTCAGTCTCATTCTGAGATTCCTGAAGCCAAGATCGCCATTTTTGGATTAAGGTCAAGGTAAGAGCCAGTGGCTGGCTGTTTTGCTTTTCAGATCTTCATTCAGGTTGAACTCCATTTCAGTCTGTGAGCTTTTATTAATCGTGTTTCACACAACCACAATTAGTAACAGTCTCTTTACATAATGCTTTACTGCTGGATAGTGTGTGTGTGTGTGTGTGTGTGTGTGTGTGTGTGTGTGTGTGAGCGCGCGCGCGCGTGTCAGAGAACAACTTTCAGGAGTCTTTCTTTCTCTCCTCCCACCTTGCCTGTCTTGTTCCTGCCATGCTGCATACTCTAGGCTATCTGGCTGCCATGGTCTGCATGTGAAATGTCTCCCATAGGCTCACGTGTTTGAACACTTGGTCCTTAGCTGGTCTGTTTGGAAAAGCCATGGAACTCTGGGAGATGGAGTCTATTGGAGGAAGTCCGTCACTGGAGGCGGGCTTTGAGGTTTGTAGCCAGACCCTATTTCCTGCTCTCTCACCTTCCAGACTGCTGATGCAACGCAACAGGCTGGCCTCCTGTTCTCCCCACACCTTTCAAGCCATGATGGGCTGTAACCCTCTGAGACTGTGAGCCAAATAAACCCTTTCTCTCTTAGCTTACTCTTATAGGGGTGATTTAGCTCAGCAATAAGTGTCAATAAGGCACTGGCCCAGGAGCCTCTGGGTAATTCTCTGATTCCCACAGGAGTGCGGGGATTACAGATGCCAGCCCCCACTTTCAGTTATTTGTGGGTATCCAGGGATCAAACTTATGTTATCAGGATTTTTACCCTCTGAGCCAGCCCACTGGTCTATTTGTAAGTATTAAGGATCTGAATTCAGTTTGTATTTTAGCTGGCCCCATCCCTTAGGTGACCGACTATGACAACCAGACACAGTTAGGGACAAACACAAAAGTGTAATCCTAACAGTTTGAAAGCAAAGACAAAGATGTCAAACACCAGTCAAGTGTGGTGGTATTCTCCTGTCGGAATGGGCAGACCTGGGAGGCTGAGCCAACCTGGGCTACACGGCAAGACCCGACTCAGGAAAACAACAGAAACAACAACAACAACTAAAATTTAAAAGAAAAAGACGGAAGAGAGAGAAAAGACAGAAAAAGGATGTTGCCAAATAACGAGAACTTGCCCACTGTAAATGAAGATTCAGCTGTGTAAACATCAAATATATTTATATATAAGTAAATAGAATATGTAATCTATAACAAATTCTGTAATATATCAGGATATATAAATAAATAACATAAATAACACATTAACTAATAATATTTATAATAGATACCTTAGTTTTTTCTTGTATGATAATTTAAAAATTAATGTATATACTACATTAAATATCATATGTACATATATACATACTTACACTATATCTATATATCTGTCTGTCTGTCTATCTATCTATCTGTCTGTCTGTCTATCTATCTATCTATGAGAATGAACAGATGAACAAGTGTATATTTACACATTCTGGAAACATTTACCCTGGGGAGACAGAGTGCCCTTTCCTTCCCTTCCAGTCCTTTACTTTGACATAGAAACAATGGTGGGGAGGGGTGTGGGGAGGAAGAAGCTCCTGTCCAGGAATGTATTTTTTGTTCCTTCATATTCTGCTTTGGGTACAGGTTTATGAGGGCAGCTGCTTCACAGCCCAGGGGCAAGGCCAGTGAGGAGGGGGGCTCTGATCCCAGACAGGGCCTGGCTGTAGTTAGGTGGAAATAGCCCCCACCGTGTGCTTTCCTGGGGCAGAGATGCCAGCCCACCAGAAGAGACAGGAAGCTTCCTGGATGCTCCTGGACAGAAAGGGAACAGACCTGAGACTCACTGCCTTGCACGAGCTCAGTCTCCCACACAGACAGACACTCGTGTGACCCTGAATTAATGTGACCGAGGTGACTGCTTGGAAATGAATTCCTAATCTGCTAGACTGGGGACACTTAATTACAAGGCAAGGCATGGCAGGACTGTTTTTAGAACATGAAGTTATGCGCAGCGAGACACCCAATGGCAGAGTGAAGTTTAATGTAGACGGCTGCTTCCCTCAGCCTAGCCCTAGGGATGGATGGGCTTCTGTTGTGTCAGGAGCTTTGGTTGTCTTCCTTTACCCAGCACGCTTCTGGCTATGAGGTCTATTTTCTTGCCTTCTCTTAACAGTGAGAGACTGGACCAGGGAAAAGGTTTAACGATGGGTATGTCAGTCTCAGGGACTCGGGGGGTTAGGAGTTTGCTGAGCCTGGCAGTGCTGAGCGATAGACGGGGGTCTGTGCACAGCACACTGGGTGTGTGTGTCTGAGAGATAGACGGGGGTCTGTGCACAGCACACTGGGTGTGTGTGTCTGAGCATGTATGTAGGGAACACGTCACGTGAACTTGAACTGATGCATTTTTAGTCGTGAAAAAAATGCAGCCAGAGTCAGCAATGTTTTCCGGGCAGTAAAGACGCATACATCTCTCTGCATAGAGCCAAGAAGTCAGCGGAGATGCAAGGATGTCCGGCCTGCTGGAGTGCAGAGGTCTTTGGAAGAGGCCGGAGGAACTGACATTTCATGTGTGAGGCAGGAGAGTAAAAGGCAGGTAGCAGGCACAGAATTCAGAATGCTTTATACTCAGTTGAGAGGTACTGAGTGCCTCCTAGTTCATACAGAAGAGCGAAATTACAAGGGGAGCTAAAAGTCAACTTGTAAAAGCACCAATGAGCTCCTGGCCAGGGGGAAAGATTTTCAGTCCTTAGATTGACATGCTCCACCAAGCAGCTGACTTCTGATCAGGAAACCTAAGGTCGCTTGCGGCTTCATGTTAACCAAGACGGAAAGTCTACCGCATGAACACCCTCAGTTTCTAGATGGTGTCAGAATCACTCCACTGCTCTTTCTTTAACTTAAAGGTCTACTCAGCTTCCCTGCTGGGAAAATCAGGGTGACTTCTCTGCATCTTCAGCACTTCCATTACTGTCTCCCCCAAAGGCAAACTGCTTGACAGGGTCTATTAACTCAGTATCTGAATAAACCACAATACTAGGGCATGATATAAGCCAGTTCTAGACACAGGATTGTATGCTCCATGTCTGATGGGTTTTCCTTGGGCTAATATTAAGATAAAACATCTTTTTCTATGCACAAAAGGCTTACAAGGTTTACTTAAGGCAACAACAACCAACTAGGTTGGAGTTTGAATTCCCCATGGAATTCCAAGAGCACACGTGATCCTCAGGAAGACCCTGCACTGGCCCCTTTGCACTCAGCAGTGCAGCTTAGCTTGCTTGGAGCATTTTAAACATGCAGGTTTCCATGGCAGACTCGTAACTAATGCTACCCTTCCCAGTGAGGACCCTGCCATCCCCGAGGTCTGGGTGGAGTCTGCTCTGGCTCACAGTCACAACAAACTGCTTTTGTGTTCCTTCATCTTGGGGTTAGATGCAGGATTGGCGAGCCACTCAGGTGGCCTCCAGGCTCTGACCTCCTGAACTCAGCACCTGGATAGGGATGCTCCTCTGTGCACGGGCTCATGACAATGGGACTGACTGCTCCATGGCATGACCATGCTCAAGGACAATTCTTCCTCAGTGGTGCTGGTCTCCACCAGTCTTCTCTAGGCAGGGGCGGCCTAGAGGTCAGAGGGAGCCATCTGTGCGCTGTCTGGGGTTGAATGTCCAGAATCAACGCACACACTGCCCTGGCTCTTCATGCCATTTCGCTCAAAGAGTAGCTATCCCAGACCCACATGAAGTGCCCATGCAGTCCCAAAGGCCAGTCCATCATCATCCAGAGGAGGGCATGTCCATCTCCCTGCCTAGCAGAGCCTGTACCCAGGGAGAACAGGGTGGGGTTTCTATTCCATTTCTCCCAACTTGAAACTCATGGTTGACAATCTTGTTTTGTGGTTAGTTCCCAATAACCACACCATTTCCTATTTGTAAGTAGTGGGAAATCCCAAAGAATCCATGCACAGACCCCAGCAGCTCCACAATAGCTGGCTGAACTCGCTCCCGAGTCGACAGGGGCTGAGGGTCTGTTCTGCTCATTACCACTGCAGTGGCTCCCGCTGCCCTGCCCACAGGCAGCTGTGTTTGCAGACAGGGTCCTCACGGGAGAAGTCAGGGAGTGGTCCCTACTCCCACAGGACTGGTGTAACACAGCATTACCCAGGTTTCCCCAGTCACAGAGGAAAGGCCGTGAGAGGACACGGGAGGTGGCCAACCATAGAGAGTCCTAGCCAGGCACAGACCCTGCCAGCACCTAACCTTGAACCCAGTCTCCCTGACTGTGACACAACACACACCTCTTGCTAAGCCACCAGCCTTCCAGTGCTGCCCCATCACGGTGGTCTCAGGCAATCATGGAAAGCAGAGCCACAGACCCCAGAGATCTCAAACACCATGAAGCTAAATTTCTGTGCTGGGATCTAGTTGCACTGTATCCATCAAACAGGGCCCAGCGTTCACAGAAATAACATTTAGTTCCTAAGCCCACAGCCCTAAAGATAGCCACTTTCTCCCACAGATCACTGAAGTGAGCCACCTGCTACTTTTCTGTGTCTTGCTTGTGTGTCCCTGGGAGGATTGTCACGCCTACCATCTCACAGCCAGAGAGGGGTTCACAGAACCCTGAATGGTTGTGTGTGTCTGTCACAAGAGGAATAGTGCGAATTGGTTCTGCTGATGACCCCTTAGTGCCAAGCAGAAGTCAGGAAGGCCACATGGGTCTAAAAGTTACTCCCTAAGGGAGTGACCTCCACTCTCTGGAGTCAGATCGGAACAGACCAACTGGGAGGAACCGGTACATACCTGTGGGTGTTCTTGCAGTAAACTCGGGGTCAAAGTGGAAGGTGTCCTCAGGTCTGCCCACTGCCGGCTTGAAGGGTGGCTTGATCTCCTTGCGGTACAGCTTCTGCAGGAAGAGAGGGACAGATACTGAGAACAGGCAATGGAAAGCAGAGATCAGAGGCCAGAAGCAGCTCTCACGCTTTCCAAGATGAGGCGCATGTAGATTGTATGTGCCATCTCTATAACTATAAACACTATATCTCACTGTGCGTGTTCCACAGAAGACCATGTATGCAATACAGATTTACATGTTAGATGTGAGTTACAAAAGGTATAGTTTGAGGTTTAGAGGTTTGAGATCTGTTGAACATCCTTCTATTTAGTGCCATAGTTTTCTAACTTATTTTTGGTTATAGGATTTTTATCTCCAAGAAGGCATTATGGGTTGCCCAGACACACCGAGCACTGTGGCTGTGGAATCGCCACCTTAGAGCCTACTTCAGCAATCTGGGGACTCTGAAAACCGAGGCCCAGAAAAAAACCTTTGCTTGTGTAGCTCTTCCCACTGTCACGGCCATCAGGAAAACACACAGAAGTCCAGGACTGTCCACGGGTCCTTCCAGGACTGTCAGTGGGTCCTTCCAGGCAGACCTGCTGCTGAAACCTGCTTTCCAAACCCAAAGTGTGCTCTTTAATCCTCTGTGGAGACGATGTTGGATGAGGCCATTGAAAGACAGTGCACACATCTTTGAGATTGGGCAAGGCACCTGTGATGGGCATTGTGGATGGTGATGAGTCAAGGGTACCAAGAGGCAGAGATGGGAAAGAAGGGAGGGGAAGGAAGAAGCAGGCAGCATGGGGAGAGCTGAGATTCTAGAACAATTCATGCCCATTCCGAGGGAAGGGGAAGAAGATGGGACCGCATGGTCCAACTCATCGTTTTCAATCATTTCATTTGTCCCTCCATGTTCAGATGACATCAGCTCGGCACTGACACTGAGACAGATCTCGCATCGCACAAGTGCTGAGGATGCTGGGCAGGCACACCAGGGTCACACACACCTCACAAGTGCTGAGGAGGCTGGGCAGGTCCATCATGATCACACACATCTCACAAGTGCTGAGGATGCTGGGCAGGCACACCAGGGTCACACACACCTCACAAGTGCAGAGGATGCTGGGCAGGCACACCAGGGTCACACACACCTCACAAGTGCTGAGGAGGCTGGGCAGGTCCATCAGGATCACACACACCTCACAAGTGCGGAGAATGCTGGGCAGGCATACCAGGGTCACACACACCTCACAAATGAGGAGGATGCTGGGCAGGCACACCGGGGTCACACACACCTCACAAGTGCGGAGGATGCTGGGCAGATCCATCAGGGTCACACACACCTCACAAGTGCGGAGGATGCTGGGCAGATCCATCAGGGTCACACACACCTCACAAGTGCGGAGGATGCTGGGCAGGCACACCAGGGTCACACACACCTCACAAGTGCGGAGGATGCTGGGCAGGCACACCAGGGTCACACACACCTCACAAGTGCGGAGGATGCTGGGCAGGCACACCAGGGTCACACACACCTCACAAGTGCGGAGGATGCTGGGCAGGCACACCAGGGTCACACACACCTCACAAGTGCGGAGGATGCTGGGCAGGCACACCAGGGTCACACACACCTCACAAGTGCGGAGGATGCTGGGCAGGCACACCAGGGTCACACACACCTCACAAGTGCGGAGGATGCTGGGCAGATCCATCAGGGTCACACACACCTCACAAGTGTGGAGGAAGCTGGACAGGCACACCAGGGTCACACACACCTCACAAGTGTGGAGGAAGCTGGACAGGCACACCAGGGTCACACACACCTCACAAGTGCTGAGGAGGCTGGGCAGGCACACCAGGGTCACACACACCTCACAAGTGCGGAGGAAGCTGGGCAGATCCATCAGGGTCACACACACCTCACAAGTGCAGAGGAAGCTGGGCAGGCACACCAGGGTCACACACACCTCACAAGTGCGGAGGATGCTGGGCAGATCCATCAGGGTCACACACACCTCACAAGTGCGGAGGAAGCTGGACAGGCACACCAGGGTCACACACACCTCACAAGTGTGGAGGAAGCTGGACAGGCACACCAGCACAAACAGAAGTGAAGACAGGAAACCGACTCCAACTCCACCCTGGGGCTGCAGATTCTAGCATCTGCTTGATGTACAGTTTCGACTACAGCATTCTCAAATTCATCTGCTCCACTGAGCGACGGGCAGAGGTGTGCCGTTCCTGCGATGGCAGAGCAGCTATGCAAGCACAGAATGTGGCAGAATGAGAGGGATGGGGAGAACAGACAATGTCCAGGGCATTATGGATGGGCTGTGCCAGTGTCTGTGAGAAAGAACACAACCTCAACAAGTCTATGTCACCCAAGACATCCACCAAGTCCTCAAACAAGAGGCACTGTGGCCGCAGTCCTCAGGGGGATTTTGAAGGGGTGAGCTCTCCTGGTGCATTCAGGAGGAAGTGGTAGAAATCCTCCTGCAGCAGCGGGAGCAAGAGCACACGATGAAAACCCATTAACGAAACACTGGATGCACCTCATGTCCTCACATGCCATGAACACTATCCTCCACCTGTGCCAGCCAGTGCACAGGACAGCCAAGGCCACCAAGCTGCATCCTGCCACCCACAGAGCCACCCAGATACTCTGTGCCTCAGTTTCTCTTCAGAGAAACAGATGATGTCCCAAGCTGGCAATGTAAAAAGCACTACATGTGTGATTCACTCGTATTAATAGTTAGCAGTAACGGCGGCCATGCCTGCTCAGCCCCTATGCAGAGGGTCTGGGCTTGGGCCTCGGACAGTGGCCTGGAAAGAAGCAATTTGGCAGGAACCTACCACCCTGGGGCTGAATCTGGTGAAGTATTGTTCTCTGCCTGTCCACGTGCCATTTTGCCCGCCCTGGGTTTGCTTGATAGAAGTCGGCTGGCTGGATGCCAATCTGGACTGGTTTGCTTAGCCTGTGAGGTCACCTTTTATGTTTATTTTGGGTTTGTGCTAATCCTGAGTTCTCAGCATTGCTTCAGCCACCGAGGGAAAAGCAAACACAGCTTACATTTGCCGGCTCCACCGTCCTCTGCACGAGCTTCCTGGTCTATAATTAACTTGTAATTTTTCACTTAGCTAGGCGAGCAGCACGGGTGTTTGGGGGGCCGACCCAGAGCAAGCACTAATGTGCTGGAAGCCGAGGGCAAACGGAAAGGCAGGAAAACCACAGAGACCCTGTCACCCTCCGCCTGCCTCAGCTAACACTGGTGACCCTCACTTCTGGGTGGATGACACTCTCTGTGCCAACAGGTCACCAGATCCTCAGGGGACAGCTGGTGGATGACAGGAATTTACTCTAAAAAAAAAAAGACAGAAATATATGCTGGCAATTTGGGGGTCACAGAAGGCAATAGAAAGAAAGATAAATAGCCTGCTCTTTTCTCAGCTGCATCCTGAGGCTACACTTGGATAGACTCCACAGGCCGGATCTGATGTGGCAAATGTCTCCTTTGTCACTATTGAATGCCCGCACTGCCAAGGGGTGTGGAAGGGGATCCCCTGGTGAAGAGAGTCCTGTAGAACATGGGACTTCAGTGGTTTTCAGTGATCTGAGCTACTGACACCAAGAAGGTGCACAGGACAGTACAAAACTAAGTCCAATAGCCTGGTGCACACATGCCCACAGGCTTCTTGAAGCATGGTGTGTGTGTGCATATGTGTGTATATGTGTGCGTGTGTACATGGCGCTTTTGAAGCCATTCACACCTGTGCTCTTAGCTGGGCCCCTCCTTCCTTCCTCCTGGGTCCATCTCTTCCTACTTACCTTCCCCATGCTTCTGTTTTCTCTCACCTGGATACTCACACAGCACTGTGGTGTTGAACAGGCACCTCAGGTGCACCAGACATCTCCCCATCCCTCTAGGGTAGGGCTTCTTCCCATCACCACACTGTAGGTACCCCAGGGTGCACCAGACATCTCCCCATCCCTCTAGGGTAGGGCTTCTTCCCATCACCACACTGTAGGTACTCCAGGGTGCACCAGACATCTCCTCATCTCTCTAGGATAATAGGGCTTTTCCCCATCACCACACTGTAGGCACCTCCCTTCTGCTGCATCCAGCCATGCTACAAGCACTGCTTATGGCTAGATAAATGAACATGAAAGCAGGTTCCTGGGCTCCTCTACCATGCTGGACTATTTATCAGAGCCATAGACAAAAGAAGGTGCCATTGCTCCAGGCTCTGCAGGGTACCGTCCGGCAAGGACAGGGTGAGAGTAAACATTTGTGGTCTTGGTGACCCTGAAGGGCCTCTTTGGAGCCAAATGAAATAAAACTGAATGCCAAAAGAAACAGGCAACAACAATAAAAAGCCCTTCCCCACATTATTCTAGCCTGAATTAGTTTCAAATAATACAGAAATGCCACTCCTTAGTACAGGAATCCAGTGTCTTTGTTTGCACCAAAGGGGCATTGTTCCCCAATGACAGAGAGACCAAGGCGAGCTCTGAGCCTGGTGTAGTTTATGGAAGGTGCATATGGCTGCGGATGGGATCCCACAGACCTAGTCCAGCCTTGCCCCACTATGACCGTTAGCTTTAACTGCCAGTGGATACAGCCTAGAATAACATAGGTACAGAGTCTCAATGAGGGGTTGTCCACATTGGGTGGGCCTGTGGGTGTGTCTGTGGAAGACCGTCCTAAGTGACTGATAAGGGCGACTCAGCCCACTGTGGGTGGCATCATTCCCTAGGCATGAGGTCCTAAACTGTATTAAGAGTAGAGAAACGGAGCTATTCACAAACAAGGGGGATGCCTGTGCTCTTTCTCCATGCTCTTGGCTAGATATGATGTAACGAACTATAGAAATGATCCCTGAAAGTATAGTCTTTAGATATGATGTAACGAACTATAGAAATGATCCCTGAAAGTATAGTCTTTAGATATGATGTAACGAACTGTCTCAAGTTCCTACCACCTCAATGTCCCAGCAGTAATGGGCGGTACCCTGGAACTATGAGGGGAGACCAACTGTCTCAACTTCCCAGCAGTAATGGGCGGTACCCTGGAACTATGAGGGGAAACTAGCCTGACTTCTATAAGTTGCTTTTTGTCCAAATATTTCATCACAGCAACAGAAATAGAGCAAGAACTCTGGGTTCTAGTCCCATCTGCAACTCAGATCCTGAAACCTGAAAACTCAGACACCCACATGGCCACTGCCAGCTCCAGGATGTCTTTAGATTGTCATTCATCAGAATTCCTTCTCAGTCAGGTCCTCTGAGGGGTGCTACCTCTGAGCCACAGCCTGTGGGCATGGCTGGGCACTTCCCTTCCTTTCCAGGTACAGCCTAGGACTCCAGCTATCTCCACCCAGGCAACTCCCTGCCTGCTAAGTCACCCTCCCTGACTTAGCAACTCCCTCTCTATTTCCTGGCTGGGTCTTTGGAAGGACAGCAGTATACGCTACAGAGAAAGGGAGAGTGTGTGTGTGTGTGTGTGTGTGTGTGTGTGTGTGTGTGTGTGTGGGTGTGGTTTGGGGGGAAGATCCTTCACAGGCATCATCCTGGCCTGAGAGACTTCTGGAATTCCATCCCTGACCTCTTGCTGCTCCTCCTTACTCATCAAGGGCTCTTATTCACCCCTCCTTTCCTCTCTCTCTCCCTCCCCTCTCCACCCCACCTCACTCTCTCAAAGGCATCTTTCTGGTGGCTCCCTGGCCTATTTAGAAGCCTGGGTCAAGTCTTGTGAGTCAGCAGCCCTGATTTCTCTTGGCTCACATTTGAGGACAGAGACAGAAAGGGACAACACTCATCACAAACCGGTGGTGCCACATGGCAGATTCAAAGCTAATGGGGAGGGGAGCAGAAGAGCAAGGCCAGGGTCTGGAGACCACGGCAGGTGTCCTGTGGTGACACTGAAGAGAAGACTGAGAGGGGGACATAGAGCAGAGGGCCTGGGAAAGGCAGACCCAGGAAGATGGCCAGTGGAGAGAGGGGAACAGGTAGGTTAGGGCATGATCTCCTGATGTGGGAAGTCCTTCAATATGCATGTTGCTTTTATTGGATAATGAATAAAGCTGCTTTGGCCTATGGCAGGGCAGAACACAGCCAGGCTAGAAGAGATACAGAGAGAGAATAGGCGGAGTTAGGGAGACGCCATGTAGCCACCGAAGGAGAAATATGCCTGCTGATCCCTTACCAGTAAGCCACAGCCTCGTGATGATACACAGATTAATAGAAATGGGTTAATTTAAGATGTATAAGAATTGGTTAATAAGAAGCCTGAGCTAATAGGCCAAGCAGTATTATAATTAATATGGTTTCTGTGTGATTACTGAGGTCTGAGCAATCGGAAAGCGAATGAGCAGTTTCTGCCTCTACTTTCCCACTTTTCCCCGCCCTCTTTCCGGCCTCCCTTTATGCAGCAAAACCTGTGACCCAGCACTGAGTCATTTGTGCCCAGCTTCTCTCTCCAGTGAGATCACTGGACCCCCAAGGTAAGGCTCTACCACATCCTGGTCATCCCCAGCCCAGGAAGTCCCTGGGACAGAGGCCCTCAATGTGCAGGCTTGAATCGAACAGGGAAATGCCACACTGGCCGAGAAAAATCAGGGAGCGGAGGGCCACCCCAGAGGCCTGGCTTCCATGCCCCATATGCTAAACTGTTCTATTCATTCCTCAGGGTAACAGGAAGACAGCTGCTGTCAATGAGAAGTCTGCGGGTCAGTCTCTTCTCTTTCAGTCATTCTTTCTTTTTCTTCTTTTCTTTTTCTGATGCTGGGGGTAGAACCCAGGGCCTCACGTATGCTGGACAAGTACTCTGCCACTGATATACACCCAGCCTGATGTTTCAATATTCTGCTAAAAGATCCTCTGTGATTAACTTCAACTCCGGAAATGAAAGTCTTGTGTGTGTGTGTGTGTGTGTGTGTGTGTATGCGCGCGCGCGCTGTGTATCACAGCATGGATATCAGAAGGCACACCAGAGGGAGGACAGCCCAGAGGCTGTCAGACGTAAGCACTGCTGCTAGCCTGTCTGTCCCTGGGGTGCCTTCTGCTGAGGCAGAAGCTGGCATTAGTATGGCTTGGACAGGTGCAAGAGGATGGGTGTGCAGAGGTGCTAATGAGGATTTAGGACTGTGGGCAGGTGCTCACCAGTTTGTACCTCTCTGGGAGACAGTCAGCCATGCTGAGGGTCCCGAGCATGCTCACCCACAGGCGGGTAGTCTGTGTTTGTCCCAGACTCTTGGTGCAGACAGAGAGGCCGTGTGCACCAGGCAGCTGTAGCATCCCCCCAACCCCGTGTGCACCAGGCAGCTGCATCATCCCCTCCGCCCTCTCCTCGCCATGTGGCGTGTAGAGCGGAGACCTCGGCAAGGAACTTACATTCCAGTCTATGGTGACGAAGAAAGGATGGCGCTTGATCTCCTCCACTCCATCAATGCCAGCACCTGTCACAACACAGCAGAGAATCCATGTCAGTGCAAGCCCAAGGCCATGCGCTACCTCTGACTGCAGCTGTGTGTCGGGCAAGAGAGCGTGCAGCAGGGGGAGTCCTGGGATGGTCTTTCTGTGAGAAGAAATCTCCCACTTGCCCGTGGCCTCGGAACCCAGGGAGCGCCCATGTGACTCCAAGGCTGGGATGCGGCTGCAGCCAGAGTGGAAGTGGTAATGGAAAGGTAGGTGTCGGGGTCCAGACCTCCTGCTCCAGGAATAGGGATGCCAGGATGCCCAGAGAGAAGCAGGTGGCTGCCACAATCACAGACCATGTTTGCAACACCCAGAACCACAAACTGTCTCCACTTGGTTCTCTGATTTGCTCATTCATTGTGCCTACCGAACCTGTCCCCTTACTGTGTTTATATTAAAATCCTAAGTTGTGCCCTGCACAGGAGACAGGGGGATGTCCGTGACTGTGACATCATTCCGGATGTCACTCAACACCAGAGCTAGCCTGATGTGAATGGTGAGTTCCAGAGGAGCAGCATGAGTGTGAGAACAAGCTGGAAAACACCCCACATCCACCTGGTATGAACCTGAGTGTGGGGGAGGGGGAGGGACCCTGCCGTGTTTCCACTCAATTCTTTAAACCATGCTTCTCTAAATCAGGTCCACTGATTAAAAGCAAAGCTCGAGGCCCAAAGCTCATGTTTCCCCAGGACTGCAAGGCAGACAAGGAGTCCAGGCTCTGCTGCCGTGGGTAGGGGACAGAGCTAGCCTCAGCTACCTAGAAATAGGATCACAGGAGTCTTGTCTGCTTCTATCCCAGGGTAGGAAAAGAATGACCCCCACCACCACATGGTGCACCCCAACGTCCTCCTGGCTCTAAGTCAAAACTAGACATTCCTCTTGAGTCCATGCCCACTAGGCTCCTGGAGCCCTAGAGGCATTTTTTTTCTTCCTAAGACATCTCCGAGCAGGGCACCATGAAGGGCACAAGGCCACCTTGAGATGCGGTGGTGATCTGTCCTCTGTGGAGTCAGGCACTGGTCCCTACCCTGGAGTCTCTGGGGGTAGATCAATACGTATCCCGTATCCCGTGGTTCATGCTCTGACTCCTGGTCATCTGCTCTGTTCACAGCAGCGACAGAAACCAATACGTATCAATACGTATCCCATGGCTCAAGCTCTGACCCCTGGTCGTCTGCTCCCTGATCCAGGGAGGCATGCCTTGCCTCTGTTTAAAGAACCTCTGCATGCATATGGTTTGCAAGAACTATAAGGGGGACTCGCTGGAGAAGCTAGTGTTGGGTGCTTATGAATCTCCTCTGTTGCTCTCCCCTGGCCTCATTTTCTTCTGTTACAGTTCGAATCTGGCACCAAGCTTGGGGTTTGCAGTCTCAGCCAATAGAGCTGGTGCTGTGATTACTGCGCAGATACTGTGCAATGGTGGAAGGTCTCTGCAGCCGGGCTTTGAGAGCTGCGGTGACCTTTCGAGAACAAACCTGGTCATTAGTCTTCATGCTCGCCTTATCCTCTCCTGAGATATTTTAAAACAGATTGCTGTGGATTTGGCTCTGCTTTTATCTGGACTGAACACATTTGACAAATAGCAGGGAGCAGAGTTCCAGGAGGGGAGGATGGGAACGCACTTGTGCTGATGTGGGAGCCAGAGCGGCTACGTTATAGGATCTTGAGCAAACACCACTCAAGCCTCTCCTGCTCCAGGAGGATGCCTGCAAATCATCTCCTGTCACGGGCACTGACAAGACCCTGGAGTCGACAGAGACAGGCGGAATGCAGGGCTGTAGGGCCGGCCACGTGCCTCTCCCTCTCTCGTCTGGGGTACCTCTCTCTCTCTAGGCTCCATCGTTCTGCAGCAGGCTTCTCAGTGCCAAGCAGACACGGTGGACTGTGGCATTCAGATTTCACCTCTGATGACCACACTTACTGACACACGTTCTAATTACTGTGGGCACTTTTCACACAGAGACATCTTGAAGGGTGCTTCTCTGGATCCAGATTCTGTCCTTGATTAAAGGCACAAGGCACTGAATCAAGACCCCATGTGACCCCAGAAAAGGATTCCTCTGTTACCCACACTTAGTCAGGTCCCCTTCACACTAAAATGCCCTCCTCTAATACACCCACCAAGGACTCCCAAATTCAGCAAACCGCTCCCTAGCGGGTCTGCTGAAAAGAGCTTCCCTGGTTTTATTTTCGAAAATGGTTAATTCCTAGATCCTCTGCTATACTTTTAGAAGGGCACAGAACCCACCTGCAATGCCCCTGGCAGCACTCAGAACTCACTCTACTGGTGGCACGCCTTCCTCCCCTGACCGGCAAACCATCTGTGTCTAAGCTGTAACCACTCAGACCGCCTCCTAGGACTGATGGAAATATGAGCCCTGCTTTCTAGTTCTTAATCGCGTATATGCTATTTGCACAGCATTTCTGTAGTTGTAAAGTGCTTTCTGTCCATTTAAATGTCACCCGTTTGATGTTAGCAACCTTTGCCTGACAACTGTGTGCCATGTAGAATGCTGTGCTGTGTGTGTGTGTGCGTGTTTGTACGTGCGCGCACACACACATGTGTGCACACGTGTGTACCCTATCATTAGATAGCCCTAGGTCTATTTAAGTTCCCGAGGGATGCCCAGGGCTGGTTCTGAGCTGACTAACTTTAAATACAAGTTCAATTGTGTGTGAGGTTTGAGGAAGCCATCAAAGGTCAGTGAAGACACAGTCACGGTTGGCAGCTCTGCTTGTGGAAAGTGGAACAAGGCCCTGGAGAGACAATGCCTGCACTGTCCAGATCACCTCTGACCAGGGAACTGAACAGAGACCCAGAACCCCTGGGTGACATGAGCAGGGCTCAGCAGCTGCCCTAGACCATGGTCACTACATCAATGTGACCATCAGCCAAGTTGCCTGTGTTCCGCACACATCCGACCCTTGCTGAGCTCCCATGCTCCCATGAGAGCTCCTGTCGCTCTCTGGGAGAGGCTGCAGCCACTCGTTAGGGGAGAACACAAAGCCACCACGTCGGAAAGCCCAGGAAGCAGGTTAATAGAACTGATGTTCCTTGTCACTCATCTGGTCCTGCAGGAAGTCAGAGCAGAGAAAAAGGAGGGCTGGAAACCAGTTCCTGCAGCTGCTGAGGTTGGGGGCAGCAAGACACAGCCAGATCTCTGTAGATATGCACGCAGGACAAGCTCCCCTCAGGAGGGGCTGAAGTCCGAGGACTGGGGAACACACCCAGCAGACCATGCAGCACAGATGTGCTTCATAAGATCCTACAGGGTGAGACCCATGTCTCCCCGAGCACCAGCATCAGGGGTAGGGGGCTAGCCTGAGTCTCTGACTCACTTTCTCACGGGTAAGGGGCTAACCTGAGTCTCTGACTCACTTTCTCACGGGTAAGGGGCTAGCCTGAGTCTCTGACTCACCTTCTCACGGGTAAGGGGCTAGCCTGAGGCTCTGACTCACTTTCTCACAGGTAAGGGGGCTAGCCTGAGTCTCTGACTCATTTTCTCACTTTTTCACCCTCTACTTTGAGCTGCTAGGATTTGAAAACTGTTCTCAGTCACAGATGCTAGGTCTGGGATGGACCCTTTGTGGCATAGGTGACAGTTCTGGAAGCCAGTCAGGGCAGTAATCTTCCCTAGCCTCTGCCACGGGCTGGGTTCTCACTCCTCAGCCCACACCAGTTCATCTGTCCCCACCAAGGCTGGTGTGTCCCCTTCTCCACAGTCCAGAGGCCCCGACAGAATACCTGGGGGGTATTCGGGGCCTCAGGATGCCAAGCACCTCTGAGGGTGCCCAGCACTTCACCCGGCAGCTGCGTATGGTTGTGGATGGCACACGGAGGCTTCCACATGGGAACGGAAGTGACTGGCACAGAATACAGCAGCCAGCTGAGGAGAAGGCTGTGGGGTGTGGATGGCTTAGGCCTGGGACAGCTTGGAATGTGGGGGGCAACACAGATGGCTGGCTGCTGAGACGGTCCTCTGAACAACAGCACCCCTCCATGGGTCCCGTATAGTCCCACTCAATCTATATGACACAGGTCAGCATTTCCTATGTGCCAGGCACTGTCCTGTCTCTGTGAAGTCCACTAACAACTTTGGGGTACACACTGTTACTCTCAGTTCACAGATAAGCAACCAAGCACAGAGAGGTTAAGCTATGGATTGGCGGTTACACGGCGAGAAAGCACAAACCAGGCAGGGTCATAGCAAAGGAGCTGCTCCCCTGCCTCCCTGCACCCTGGCAGCAAGGCCTCTGAGTGCCTCTGAGGGGTGTCATCTGTAGGCTACCCCAGGACCCCCGATAATGAGGACTTTCTGTTAGATCTAGGAAGACCCCTGAGCCAACATAAGAGCAATTAGGAGATCCTTCTAGACTGTCTGCACACAGACACTTCATGTCTCTTTCATGGCACTGTGCCCTGTTTTCACCACCTGCACAAGTATGGTGAGGAAAGGCCGGGAAAGCTAGGATGGCCTGGACCACCAATGACTGTGAAGCATATTGGGGCTCAGGAAATGAACCCCAAAGTGAAGCCCCAGATAACCAAGTTCCTCCGGCCTCTCATACGCTTGTCTCTCTCCATAGAGTGCAGAGAAACCAGGACCCCTTCCCTCCAAAGGCAACAGCGAGAACCAAATCGTCCTCGCCACCCTCGCCACCATTCCCGGCAGGACCCCTCGTATGATGGTGGGTCCCAGGACACCTGTCCAAGAGATAAGGGTCCTAGGAGTGGGGTGCAGGCTGCAGGAGCCTGGGACAAGCCCTGCTGAGCCTCTGGTCTCCTCTCAGTATCGTGTGTTTACCCTCAGCCTCATTTTTGTGGGCTTTGCTGTTTCATCGAACCCGAGAAACGTTACTAGTGTCTTTGGGTCTTCTCCTGAAGAGTCCTGCCCTGTGTACAAACGGGACCAAGTTTGTCAGTTACACCTGGCAGCTCCCTGTCACAGGGTGCCAGTGTGGCCCTCAGGGTGGGGAAAAAGACCTGCATACTGCTTGCTGCCATGTGGGAAATCCTAAGACTGGGTTGGGCCCTTGTGTCTCAGAGTCTCCAAATATTGGCTGCTCCCCTTATAAACAGCACCCCCAAAAGAAAAGAAAGAAATTTTAAATTATTAAAATACTATGCAGTTGCTGTTTGCAGGGCCGGTCTGCTGAGGCGCTTGAGGCAGAGGAGGGGCCGTCTCCAGCCCTGGGAGAATAGCACATCTGGCCTGTCTCCTCTCTCGTTTCCAAGCAGACCGGCTATCCCGGGCTGCTGCGCACGGTTTAAACAGCTCCTTTTAAACTGAAGCATCCGCCATATTGCACAGGTGCAACCTCGCTGCTCTGGCCAAGTGCTGCCCGCAGCGTCAGTCGAGCTAGCTGGTGTGTGAAGCAAAGCTTCTGGGGACATCTGTCAGCATGCCTGAAGGAGATGCCATCCCTAAAGTGGAGCTGACTGAACGACGATCACAGGCTTTCACCAATTAGCTGGAATTAGGGTGAGATAAATTCTGACCAGTATCTCAGGGTGCCATCAGTTCTAAAGGTCACCAAAACAATACCCCCATCCAAATTTGCAAGGTGTAAAAAAACCAGGGCTTTTTGTTTTATCCCAACACTACAGAAACAGTTTTGAAGACGTCAGGAATCAAGACGTCTGCATTTGCAGCTGCCTGTGTGAGACAGAAGTCTGGTAGGGAATTGAAGCCCTTGCTGGAAGCCATTGAAGCCAATAAATACAATCTCAAAATACACGCAAATCCATTAAGACTAGAATGTTATATAATTATCTTTCTTCTGGTTTTCTAAATCTACCTATCTTTAATGCCCATTGGCTATACAGAATGAAAGTGTGTAAAATTCAAGGAAAATAAATAAATTGAGATTTTTCACGCAATTCAGCAAATGCAATTGTGGTGAGAATTCAGGGGGTTCTTGGCAGGTGAAGAGAGAAGAGGGACAACCTTGGTGTAAATTGAGTAGAGAATCCATGTGTGAATAACAGACAGTTTATCTGCAAGTCTGGAAGATCTCCAAGGACTCAGAAAGACAACATGAACATAGAGAGCGTTTTGCAAAAGTCTGTCTATGCCGACGGGGGACCCTGTGGGCACGATGTGACAGTGGTCCTGCCACAGTTAGTGAGGTGCCGATGCTGGCTCCGACTCAGGTTCTACACAGGACTCTGACCTGACATTGCTCCAGAATACCAAAGCCCTTTTGGCTGTCAGCCCTGGTGATAGCTTTTGAACAATAGATGGCTGTGTCCCAAGCACCGCTGTGGTCATGAAGGGCATGTCCCCTGTTTTGAGGCTTCTGACAAGAAGCCCTTGTGTTTTCCTGTTGTCCTGAAAAGCAGGTGTTTATGAAAAAAGCCAGATATAACAGGTTCCCCAAAGCTCATGGTTAGACAGGCACAGGAATGAGCTGGATGCTGTGATGGGCCAGTTTTATGAGCTGCACGAATTCCACATTTAAGATGAGGGCCCAGGATGTCTCCCTGGATGAGGGAGAGGGTATGCAGCGCCCTGGGCTGGTGAAGTCAGGAGGGACCTCAGGGACCAACTGACCTCACTCCTCAGGGAGAAAAGCTGACTCCCAAGGTCACTTACTTGGGCCCAGGTCAGGGCCAATACACACTTGTTGATAGGCACAGAGGCTCAGACAGCAAGAGCCTGTGTGTTTCACCATCTACGGCCCAAACTAATGAGGAACCCTTCACTTCTGTGGAGACCCTTATACATGCTGGAGTGGACAGAAGGAAGGCTGGTCTCTCTTCAGGGAAGTCAACAGAGACAGGAACACTGATTTTTATACTCTGGAGTCAAAACACAATGTTGGCAAAATGAGACTACAGCTGTGACATCCTCAGTCCAGGCAGATGGAATGGCCAAAAATGGCTGCTCCTAGGCAGGTCCGAGCACCACAACACCACACTGCGGGGAGACCAGAGAGGACCGTCTCGGCTGTGGATGCTGATGTGGCAAGAACATTTGAAAGTCTCTGATGGAGAACCCCCAAGTGAACAAGAGCCCACTGAGTACAGTCAAGGACAGCACCTTCTAGCATGCTAGCCAGGAGTGGGATGTAGGCAAACCATTTGCTGTCATCATTTCTTCTGCTTTACCCCGTGATGAGGACAATGGAGAGGACTGGACTAAAGACCCAGCTGGGTGCCAAACTGGCCATCACTGACCCCTGCATCTCCGACCTTCTTGGAGTGTCTAGTCTCACCTCTTTCCCGTTCTCTCAGCATCAGCAAATGCTCCCAGGGTTTTCATTGTCTAGCAGCCCAGGTCCAAGGTGAGCAGACAGCACACCTGCCTGCACTAGCTGTGACTTGTGGGACCCTCTCGCTGACCCTGGTGGCTGCTAAGGAAACCTGGTCCCCAGCCTTTCTTATGTCACCCCAACCACAGATGCCTGCTTCCTGCCTTTCTTCTACTCAGAAGTGCCAGGTGAGCAAGTTCTATCAACAAGAAGTGATAGTAAGCTTTGAGGAGGACTTTCAAATACGCTTTCCCCACAAAGGGACACAAGCACTTGCTCGCTCCGTCCCCCCTCTTTCTCCCTTCAATACGGATGCTATGGCCTCCTGGAGCTGTTGCGGCTACTTGCTGATCATAAGACAGCCAAGCATGGGAATGAAAAGACAAGTCACAGCGGGAGCCCAGCTGCCAGGTGATGCCTCAAAACCTACATCCACACATGGCCTCCTGTGACAGACCCCCCACAAGCAGAAATACATTTTTGCAGCCCAAAGCAGTTCTCATCAGATGCCTCCATTTATAAATGGATCAGGGTTCTCCTTTGAGCTACTCTACAGCACCACCACAAGCCCTTGACTCAGGGCGGCTGCTGGAACACAGTGCAGGTCACACGACTTGTTCACCTGCGCACTAAGCAGCGGCTCTCACCATCCCCTCATTGTCTCAGGGTCCCACTCAGCATGGCTGTACTTACACTGGACAGTGTAGGCCACTCAGGAAGGGACCAAAGAGTACCCCAGGATTGCAAGAAAGATCAGGTTAGGATCAAAACTTCAGAAGACAGTCGAAAGCAGGGCAGAGCTCTAGACAGGGCTCTGGGGTTCAGAGGTAAGCGGTAATGATAAGTGAATGTGTTCTCCTGCACTTTGGGGAACCTGAGAGCTACGAAGCGATTCTGAAGCAGTGTGTTCTGAGGGGTGGGGGTGTTCCGGTATGCACTGACCTAGCTCCTCTGGTCAAGACCAAGACAGAATGCTCAAAAATTCAAGGCCTACTTGGCTAAAGAGTAGATTCCAGAGGAGCCTGAGTAACTTAATAAGACCTGTGTCAAGAGGAATAGAAGGGGTGGAGGTGCATGAAGTGTTTGCTTAGCATGAGCAATGCTGGATGTGGGGACCCTCAGCATCTCAAAGAAAATCAGTCTGGAGCAAGTGCTAGCCCTGTGCTCCGGGAGGTTGATCTCAGGGCTGCTCACCAAAGAGGGGGAATAGGCTGAAGGAAGTGTGGTGGGAGGTCAGCTCCAGGACCAGTGGCCTCCTCGGTGTGGACACCAGCGGACACCACTGTGCTTTCTGACTGAGAAGGAGTGTCCCATCCTCGATGCCCCACTCCTCAGGGTGGGCGTTCTTGCTTGCAGCAGGCCTGAATAAACAGGAGTCACTGCCCCCGAGCACACGACTGCCTTCCCTACCAGGAACCAAGGAACACAGCAAGGCAAAGCTGGCAGTTCAGAGAGCAACAGGGGCCTTAGACCACTACATGTGAGCGTACATTGCCCAGTAAAAATGATCATAACCTTCTTGGTCCCATGAGAAGCCACAGTGATTCTTGGCTGAGGTCTCAGGTCCTAGCTGAGATTTGTGTAACCGATCCAAGAACAACAGCACAGAGAGACTCTGAACCATGGGTTTCCTCCAAATCAAGAGCCCAACACACACAACCCTGTACGCACAGCCATGCCAAGAATTCCACCGTGGCTCCACACATTCCCATCCTGGGGATTTCCGTCTCATCACCACACTGGCACCTTGGGGACCAGAGCTGCTTACCCGGGACTGTCACCTCCCTGTGGGTCATCTTGGTGAGCTTTTGGCAGGTTAAGTGCTCTGGTCAGCTGGGGAACAGCCCCAGCTCTTGGGCCTAACTGTAAAGTCTGCACTGGGGCAGCCCATTTCACGAAGCCTCACAAGCTTGGCCACAGAGGCAATCACAGGCTCCACGCAGGATGAGCACCCTCTCCAGTGTCTCCTGTGCACTCCACTCTAGGCAAATCCATGTCGGTTGTGAAGCAGCCATCCTCACTGGGGCTGCTCCCCCACAGACCTTGCCTGGGTCTGGGACTGATGGTCATGGGTGAGGAGGGAGGTAATGACAAGGGCATCTGGTCCAGGATGACTACAGTAGGTATGTCTTTAATACGCTCGTGAAGCGGAATTTTTCTAAAGCAACCTCGGGAGGGAATAGCTGTGCCTGGCGTGAAGCCTGGATTAGAAGTCGAATGCGGCTCTGTTTCACTGCTGGACTAGCACAGCACAGCCCTGTATTCCTCAGACCACACCACTGTATACAAGTCACCTCGCACGCTAGGAAGATGTCATAGGAAGGGGGACAGGGCTTTTAATAGGCATTTTCTAATAGCTGAAGATCATAAATGACTCACAAGTTTCCCGAATGGAAGCTGATACACGAAAGGAAGTAAACGAGGCCTGGCTTCCTTGGGGCTGAGCCAGGCAGAGAGGAAAATCTAATTATTTCTTCTAGAATGAAATATTTCCTGACTTGCCTTTGAATGAAGTGTTCCTACCTGTGAAGCAGAGCCAATGGCCTGTGTTGCTTCTGCTCATCTGTGGGATAAGCCATACGGCCAGCATGCTGTGCCCAGACTCCCACAGGACCCTTACTCCATCCCTGCGGCTCAGTCCGTCCCCCAAGAGTATCCGGGCCATGCAGTAAACCCAGTGGAGTTGGGGAAAGGGGACGGTGCTTGGTTAATGCTACAGTAAGTCTTGGCTCTGTATGTGTTGGGCTTCTTAGTTTAAGAGGCCATAAATAGAAGAGACCTTTCAACCATTCTATCTGTACTTTATGGAGTTCTTAAAGAGACACGGGACAAAAAGAAAATATCGGGGTTTTGTGCAAAAGCGGAGAATTAAAAAGGAAAAAAAGATACATTGAGAATCATACACCTTTCAGCAATCCTAATAAGATAACGTGTCTGTGCAGTTTAGACCACATGTGAGTGTTTCCTCGCTTCAGGGACCCTCTGCTTCCTGTGACCTCAGCAAGACCAAGCACACAGTTCAGTCAGAGTTAGGAACCAGGGAGGGAGTCTTCCATGTTCCCCTGGGGCACTGAACGGTGACCCCCACATTCCTGGGCAGCCTCGCTGCATTCCTGCAGGAGGGCGTACCGTGGGGACCCTTACCTAGCCGGTTGCAGGGGTTCCGCTTGAAGAGGGCCCTCAGCAGGCTCTGTGCCTCCACGCTGAGGAACTGGGGCATGCCCAGCTTGGCTCTGGAAGACAGAAGGGAACACAGGTGAGAAGGGAGAGGACAAAGGTCAAGTGCGGTGCCCCGTTCTGTGAGCCGCTCTGCTTGCAAGGGAACAGTTCCCCAAACATCTGGACGACGGTGCCAGCATTCACCTGAGGACCCCACTCTGCCTAAAACCATGTGAAGAGCTTCAGCTCATGCAACTTGTAGCTGGCTACTGACCATATTCAAAATTAAAACTGCAGTTTCCATAACTGCTACTTACTAGTCCACTTAAAACACAGTGAGGGGTCAAAGCAGCAGCAGGGATCCCCGAGAACCGACAGCATCGCCCATGGAAACAAAGTTTTCCCAATGCCACATTCCCTTAAGCAAGCGAGGGTATTGGTGTCTTAAGTTCAGTGAGCTCCTTTCCAGCACCCTGGGAACAGTGTCCTCTTACTTCCCCGGCAAGTAGAACTATGGAGAATGTCTGCAAAAGGAGCGTCCCAAAGGCCCGGAACCGGAACGTTGGCCCCTGGAGTCCTTGGACCTTACCCAGCACCAGGCACTGAGTGTGGCCTGACCCGCAGCCTGGACAGACACGGGCCCATATGGGTTTGCTGGGAGGACTGCCCCAGCTTTCACCAAAAGTAAAACAAGTTCCCATTAAAACCTAGGGAACAAAGGTGCTCCACCAAGAACACAGGGTACAGCTATTGGCAGCTACCTAGTAAGCACATGGATCAGATGCATACAGGATCACTGGCTGCCCTGGAAGACCACAAGGAAATCCTGAACCATGCAAGGCTTTGTGATGTGTCCCTGCGGTAGAGTTTCTACCTTCTGTCCTGTCTATACAGGAGGAAGTCACAAAGATATGGCTTGCAATGTCTAATGTCTCCTAAGTTTAGTAAAATCCTTTTATGCCAACATTCTAGTGGGAGACACAAGAACAGTGCTGTGACTTTTCATGGGACCCTTACTGATTTGGGGTTCCCATCTCTTATGCCCAGCTCATCAAGGACTTTATAGCAGGTGGCCAAGGGTTCAACAGTGGTCGATGGCCTCTTCTATGGCCCTAGAGCTCTCCTGTTCTTTAGGTAAATGAGTCTGAGGAGACCGAGTCAGAAACAGTTTGCAACCACACGGTGCCCCCTGCAGTCGTGTGGGGTGCAGGTTACCATGTGCAGGTTCAGCAGGGAGAGTGGAAGCCTGCACCTGTGCCCTCTCTGCCACCCAGGAGACCACTGTCATCACCTGGAAGCCAACACCGGACAATCTACGTGAGTTAATCTACGTCTGAAAGTTCATCAGAATTCTCCAGTGGGTCTTCCAGGACAGCCAAGGTTCACACACACAGCCGGCATGCAATCCATCCATGGTGATGAAGAGATGGCTCTTCCCAACACCACGGCTCCCACTGAACTCAGCAGCCCACCTCCTCCTCAGCTATCGACACAAAGCCCACGACTCAGCTCCCGGGTGGAGTGTCTACTTTGGAGCAGGTACCCACACTCACTTGAGGATGAGGGCCATCGTCTCCTTCCTGTCCTTCCCCTGGAATGGCAGGGACCCTGTGAGCATCTCGAACTGTAGAGCAAAAAAAAAAACAAAAAAAAAAAAACGGATGAGTTTGTTCCTTCATCCCCAACCCTATCCATCAGTGGGACAGCAGCCCCGTGGTGAGGCACCAGGACCTTGGCCTCCAGGTTCCCTTTCTAGCTGGAGAGGCTCAGAAGGACGAACACGGTGACTGATGGTTGACTACACTACATGTGGGTTAGGGCTTTCTTTCCCTGGTGAGCGCTGTGGAGAGCGGCAGCAGGAGAGGGGTCAGAGCAGCCTAGGGAAGGTGGGGGGTGATGAGCAGGAGGGAGACTGCTCACATGGACCGCTGCATGCTCTTTGTCTCTGATGGGAAGGATCCTGGGTACAGCCCATTAATAACACCTGATGGGGACCAGAGGGAGCCAGAAATCTCTCACAAAGACTCCCACACAGGAAACAGCACTGCTTAGGAAGGGAGTTGAGATAAGGCAGGGCCTGAAGGGCAGACCTCGCTGATCATGGGTTTCTTACTCACAAAAACAATGTTGATTCTGTGGGCTCCAGAGGCTGAGGCCTGGATCCTACAGTTATTACCAGCACCTCCATCACCATCAACACCACTGCCTCCACCACTGCAGCCGCCACCACCACCACCATGGCCACCACCACTACCACAACCACCACAATGACCACAGCCACCACTACCACCACCACCACCACCTATGCCACCACCTCCTCCTCCATCACCACCACCACGACCATCACCACCACCTCTTCCTCCATCACCACCACCACGACCATCACCACCACCTCCACCACCACCTCTTCCTCTGTCACCACCACCACGACCATCACCACCACCTACACCACTACCTCCTCCTCCATCATCGCCACCACCACCTCCACCACGCCCCCAGCACTGCCGTTGAGAGGTGAAGGCAGCGGTAGCAAACCCCACCATGCACACGAGATACTAAAACCTGCAGACATGTGTGAAGCATCTACTGTGAGCACCGCTCACTTCAGTCTAGATGAGGAGGCAGCAGCCTGCCTGGAGGTCTTTAAGCGGTCACACTAAACCTGCGAGTGCCTTGATACTTTCACTGCACCTGCCTCTGCCCCTTAACTTATGGTCCAGTGTCTTCGCTTTGCATTGTGAAAATCCTGGGAGACACGAGAACAAAGACAGAGACAATTGGCCTGCCAGCCTCATTTAAAGACACTCAGAGCACTGACCTCCTACTACACAAAACTGTTCATGCTTACTATGAAAGTTCTGTAGCATATGTGGATGAGCCAACACGCAACAAAATGTCTACTGCTGGACACCTAAGATGTCGCCAGCTAGGATCCCACTAACAGAACATATTAGACCAGTGATTCTCAACCTGGGGATCCAATGACCCTGCACAGGGGTTGCATAATAGATAGCCCGCATACCAAATAATTACATTACAATTCATAACAGTAGTAAAATTACAGTTATGAAGTAGCAACAAAACAAATTCTATGGTTGGGGGGCATCACAGCATGAGGAACTGTGTTAAAAAGGGTCGCAGCATTGGGAAGGTTGAGAGCCACTGCTCTGAACTGAAAGACACTTAAACGCTTCCTGAACTTCGGGGGTGATAACACATTAACTTTTCTCATTGCTGTGTAAAGCAGTCAAGGAAAGCAGAGTTCTCAGGCAGCCAGTGCTGGAGGGAAGGCAGGAGACAGGAGCATGAGCTGCTGCTCACACAGTATCCAGTCGGGAAGCAAAAAGACAGAGCTGGCGTTGCCCGCCGGTTTCTTCTCTCTCCCTCTCCAGTCTATGGGTGGTGCTCTCCATATCTGGAGTGGGTCTTTCCTCATCAGTTAGGCCTCTCTGGAAACGACCCACAAACACATTGAGTGTGTCTCCTAGGGGGTTCAAATCCAGCCGAGGTGCTAGAGAAAGCCAACCACAGCTGACAAGCTAACAGAGCACAGTTATAAACTTAGAGAGAGAGGAGGTTACAGTTCTTAGTCTTTTTATTATTGTTTGACAGTTTCGTACATTTACATAATGAATTTGAGTCATTTCACCTCCCACATAAATATGTCATGAGAGTGGAGCGAGAGCTGCTGGAGAGGAAGGTTTCGGTGGGAGAGAGGCGAGAGAGGGATGCTTACAATGTATTATCGGCTTTCTCTTTGTAAACCAGCGTTTAAAGGGGTTGAACAAGGCCCTGCCAGTTCAGGGCTCCGAGGTTCACCCTGTCACACTGCGCTGCCGCTGGCCCCATGCGTGATTAAAGTGCACAGACGATTGGGCTGCAGGCGACAACAAATGCATCCGTAATAAAAGGCGAGAGCAACAGATGAGAGCTCAAAAATAGACAAACATCATGAAAATGAAAGGCTGGATGCTCGGCCTGGAGATGAGCGACTCGTTGGATAAATACGATGAGCACGCATAAGCTGATTATAAAAATTACCATCTCAAAATAGGGTGCCAGTGAGGGGAACTCTTGCTGCTCCGCTCTTCCTTGCAGTCTATTTATGGCGCTCATGAAATCCCATTTCCAAGAAAGCCTGTGACTGCCTAGAATGCGAATATGTCCCACCTGTGGCCTTCTAATCCTTGCTGCAGAAATGGAGCCACGGTGCAGGCTGGTGCACAAGAACAATGTGTGGCAACAACAATCAAAGCCCGTGCTCTCTGCTCATCTCTCCCTTCATGTGGTTCATTTCTAGGTCTGCATGGTAGAGACCAATACAAGGGTGCACAGGAACGCTCGCTAAGGGCCTGCTCATGACAACACACAGGCACACAGGAATGCTCGCTAAGGGCCTGCTCATGACAGCACACGGCACACAGGAATGCTCGCTAAGGTAAGGGCCTGCTCATGACAACACACGGGTACACAGAAATGCTCGCTAAGGGCCTGCTCATGACAACACACGGGTACACAGAAATGCTCGCTAAGGGCCTGCTCATGATATGAGACAATGGTGACGCTGTCCTGCTTCTGAAGCCTCTCTGGTTTTATCTCCAGACCCCAAGAGACCACAGAAAGGTGCTCATTTTTGAGTGATGCTCAGGAAATGTCTGTCTTTCGTCTCGACTCAGGGCCTGGTACATGGTTTCCCCTTGATGAGACTTGTACCCTGGTGTTAGATGCCACCACAGCTCTTGAGTGAAATGACAGCAGCCAAGGTCCCCTTTGACTCCCATGAAAGCATACACGTGTGAGCAACCACGTGACTCCATGAGATACGGACAAGCTTCACTTGCGTAGCTACAATGCTCCCAGGATGAGAAATGGTACTCCCCAGAAGCAGTTCTCAGACCCCAGGGAACGATTCCAAAGTCAGCATCAAATTGCCATGGATTTGGGCATTGGTGCCACCTACATCCAGTCTGTGGAGGTCAGGGAGGTTGGTCTCTAAGGTGAAGTCCTGGCTTAAGGGAGAGCTAAGGAACCCAGGTCATAGGTAGCTGGAGACAGGTGTGAGCACCCCTCTCCTGCAGCCTCCTGGTAGCTGCGTGAGAAAATTCTCTGGAAGGGGATCATCATGGGAGTCGACATTCAAGTCCACTCGCTGGTCAACATTCTTAAAAAGCAACCACAAGTTGATCTGAAAACTGACAGAGGCAAAGCTCCCCTGAGCCATAGAGACCTGATGTAGAACCAGCTTAGGGTTTCCAGCCACAAGGACTTCCGTGTTGGGAGGGGCCTGGGCTCACAGGGACAAGTCGCTGACCTGGCAGTCCCCAGCCACACTTCACACCAGGACAGTGCACCCCCAGCTGGAGACACTCGGGTCTTTCTCTGACGGTTCACAGGTCACGCAGGAGCCTACGCTGAGACAGAATCAGTGTCTCTGCCACAGAGAGCTGGGGCTGGTGGAGACCGACAGACGGACTCCCTGACTGAGGTCCGAGTATGGCAGGGTTGGCGGTGGTTGGCAGAACTTTGACTGGGTCTTAGTCGGTTGGCTCTGGTTTCATATGATTGCCTGGGTTCCCCTGCGTTTCTGAACAGCAGGCACAGTATGTTCTAGAGAGTGATCTACACTGACCTAAGGCTCTGAAGTCAACAGCCAGCTCAGTACTCAGATGCGGCCCCAGGCTCTTATGTCACTGGGGGGGGGGTCCCCAGTCTACGGAATTATGAACAGCACACACCTCTCCAGGCCATCCTAGAGGTCAGGTCTACTCAGGCTTCCTAAGTCCTCATTTCCATCGTGGGGCTCAGGTCTCCTGACTATAAAGCACCTCACAACATGAGCAGTCCACAAACGATCCTTCAAGCAGATAACAGGACACACTGGCGTCCTACTGGAAAGTAACTTCTGCTGTTACCCAAGAAAGCACGGGGAACCTGAGGCTGCCATGGGCCATCCTGAGAGAAGCTGGTCATCACGTGACTGCTTGGGCATGACAAAGGGGATTGTGGGTATTAGGATCTGCCGCTCATTCTTCTCTGAGCCTTGATCTTCATTTCAGTCCCATCATGCTTAGAGATTGGGGGGCTCAGATGAGGGTGGTCTTTCGCTGTAGCCTGTGACACTGTGTCTGCTTTAGGGGAGTCATAGTGCTGGAAGCCCTGGCAGCATGTTCCCAGCTGCTCCAAGGTGGCCTGCAGAGTCCCAGCTAGAACGAAAGGAACTTCAGGCTGATTAATGCTGTTCCCTGAGCTGGGATGAAATACCCCGTAGGGAGACACAATGGTTAATCGCGATTGTCAGCTTTACTGGACTGAGAGTTTTCTAGGAGACACACTTGTGGGTATGTATACAATCGTGTTTCCAGAGAGACCCCCCCCACCGAGAGTGGGTGGCACCATTTCATGGGCTGGGGTCCTGGACAGAGAAAGGAGCGGGACCCCAGCTGAGCAGTGGCATTCCTTCCTCTCCATTTCTTGGTTGTAGCTATGACATGACCGATTACCTAAAGCTCCTGCCACCACAGTCAGTAACGTTCTAACTGCCACGCCTTCCCCAGCACCATAGACTTCCCCTCACATTGTGAGCCACGACAAACCCTGGCCTCCTCAGCTGCTTGTGCCAAGCAATAGGAACAGTTGCTGATCCATGCAGAGAGCAAGGGTCAGTTTGTCTTTCATGCTGAGAAGGCTCCCGCCACCACTGTAGGGAAGGTGGTGGCAAGCAGGGCCTGTTCACATCTGGTCAGGTCAGGACATACAGACTGATGAATGCTGGTGTACATTTTCCCACACTTATTCAGTCCTGGACCCTGGTCCATGGGATGCTACTGCCCACATCCAGTCTTCCTCTCTCAGACTCTATAGAAAGGCCTCACAGACATGCCAAAGTGCGTGTCATTAATGAGCCAGACGTGACTTCATCCAGTAGAGCTGATAAATAAAACCAAGTGTCATGACATCTGGCAAATGAGCCATCCAGCAGGACTGTCCCCCAACAACTGAGCCATCCTGCAGGACTGTCCTCTATGTATGAGAACCTGGACCACAATGGATCCTGGTGGGTACGTGTGGCAGCCACACCCTTACACACAGTAAGTACACCCTTGGGAGCAGAAGCTGGCTCCCTGCCTCAGCTTTGCAAACTCTGGGAGAGAGTGAGACCCAGGTAGGGTAAAGGTCATGGGGACATTGCATGCTGGGACCACTGTATGCCCTTGGGAAGCAGACTCAGAGTATAGGGCTGCCGTGCCAGGGAGTCTGGGGCAGGTGACATCTGAGCTGGGGAAGTTTCCAAACATTCAATGACAGAAGAGAGATGTAGTGTGGTGACCAGAATGCCCAGGAGCTGCAGAGAGGCAGCCAGGGACAGCTTAGGGTCAGGAAAGGCACCCAGAGGTAGCTCTTGCCTGCGACTATATGGGAAGCTGTCTGGCCCCGTTCTTACCCCACCTCCCGCCCCCATCAGCTGCCCTGTCAGAGAGCACAGGAGTCCATGACCTCCTCCCCTATGCCAAGGTCTATCTGCAGCACTGCTGTGCAGACCGCTGGTCACAGCAGCTGCGGGAGACAAGGGGAAGCCTGGACATACAGCGGGTCAGCCTGCTCCTGGAGGGCTTGAGCTCTCACGAGTGTGGGGCAGCAAGAAAGAGCCACTCCTGACCTACAGCCAGACTCAGCAAAGGAGATTTCAGGCCTTTCAGTAAAGCCTGCAGGAAGGGAAGGGAGGACTTCAAGGGAGGGCATCACCTCCATCCCCCTTTTCCCTACCAGCACACACCCATCACCCTGCCAGGACGGTGGTTCTCACCCACAGGGGTCTCCTACCGGGTATCCTGCATGTCAGACACTTACATGATGATTTGTAACAGCAGCAAAATGACAGTTATGAAGTAGCAATGAGATAATTTTACTGTTGAAGGTCACCACAACATGAGGAACTGTACGGAAGTGTCACAGAGTCAGGAAGGTTGAGAACCGCTGTGCCAGCGGATCTGAGGAAAACAGTGTTTGCATGTGAGCATAGCTATCTGAGCAAACATCACCCTGAAGAGAGCAGTCAACTGTCTCTTCAGCATACACAAAGACAGGACCCTTTCAATCTGTAAATAAGACACTTTGAGACAACCCTGGGACCACAGGACTTGGCTGGTGGCCTTCAGGAGACCTGGATTCTAGCCACTGCCCTCAGGGCTGGATAACCACCAGCACTGTTGCCACCTCCGTGACTGCCCCTCCTCACGTTGCACCACTAACTTACACGAGTGTAAGCGTGTGGCATGTGGCAGGCTCCCCCTCAAGCTGTTGCTTCCTTCCTTCAGGGTGCATGGTACCTCCTGGGATCTCACAGAGCAGAATTTATGACAGTTCTAAAAAGGGGTATCACAGCCATGAGCACCAGCCTAGGGTACAGGGGAGAGGGGCTGCTGATGGCTGCCCTCCGTCTCTCATGGGATGCAGCACACTGGGATACTCCATGATGGCCAGCTTTCATGAAGATCTGACAGGGAAGAGAAAGTATGGTTCTGCCCCAGGGTGGCGAGAGCATCTCTTAGTGAGAGTTAGTCTCTCCCCAGCTGGCTGGAAGGGCCCTCAGAAGTTAGCAATTTTACACAGCTAGAGTTTCCCAGCCTTGGGGATAGCTGTGGCCCCAAGTATGGATGACCATGGTCCCTTGAGGCTTCAAGGCACCCCTAGGGGCAAATCTGAACCAGGGCTCTGGACTGCACGGGTAGAGGATGACAGCTGGCTGTGTTTATAAGAGGTGCATATTTGGATGTACAGGACCTGCTGAGAGCTGCCTGGGACTTTCTTACTGCAGCATCTACTGAGGGTCTCACAGTCTCAGTTTCTTCTGGTGTTAAATGCGCACACTAAAGGGATGCCGGGAATCATTGGTGTTAGATTCCACAGCAATGAAAACCGGCCTGCAGGGAGATGTGAGTGGCCAATGAGCATCCTTCCTGTCCTGCTGGGGTGGGAAGACTAGAAAGGGAAGCAGCATGCCAGATTGGGAAATGGGTAGCATTTCTAGATGCAAATAGAAAACTGGCTAGCACCATGAACACTTTGGTGTAGGCCAAATTTTACAACATGGCAAAGTGTTTCGTCTGAAACAAGAGAGGTATGTTTAACAGAGGAGCCCCTGCCTGTCTTCACATTCCAGGTATATCAAATTCACCATCTTCCTGAGCAGGTAAGAGACGGGCCAGGGCCTTTCAAAGCCTGCTTCCCCTCCAGTTTCCAGTGTCTCGATCAAGCTGAGATGAGGAAGTCATCTGGGAAACAGCCTCCCTTACAGAAGAAATGAGCGGGAAAACCTTACCATGAGCACACCGAAGGACCACCAGTCGGCACTCTGCGTGTGGCCCCGCCGGTTCACCACCTCAGGTGCCATGTATTCGATAGTCCCACAGAACGAATAGGCTCTCTTGTCGTGGTCGATGGCCTCCTTGCTCAAGCCAAAATCTAAACACAAGCACAGCACACACACTGCCTGAGCCTGAGGCACAGCCCCACGTCTATGTGGACAGACCCCTTGATTCACCATCTCAGAGACCTAGGACCTCCAGGACATACTATTCAGGCTGAAGGTGCTTCCAGAGCCTGGCCCTCCCCGTCCCCCATATCACGAGCTCTGTCATAGCAGCAAGGGGCTCACTTCTTGGTAATGAACATGGATTCCCAGAGAGCCTTTCCCACGTATCAGCATGGGGTGATGCAGGCTGAGGGGCCCAGAAGGGGAGGAGTGAGATGTGGTTCTTGCAGGAGGAAAGGAGGCATTGCTGGCACCCGCTTGGGAAGCAGGTGCTTGTTAAATAGACTCAGCAGGTTACAGCGCACGTAGAGATGAGGCCAGGACAGGTCAATGGGTAGGAAAATGGAGCCCAAAGCCTAGAACCTGTGAACAGACTGTCTTACGGTGCAGGCACACAGTATGGATCCTGAGTAGGGTATTAACCGATGGTCCAAGTGACCTTAGGGAGGGGAGAACCATAGAGATTGCAAGAGGCTGGTACAGCAGAAGAGGAGGGGGTCCATGGAAGCTCAAAAACTCAAGGCAAGTGATTCTCCCCACGGGCCAATCTTGACATCTAACAGCTCCAGAATGGTAAAGTGGTAAATCGTGTTTCTGGTAACTTGTTACAGCAGCCACTGGGGGCTGGTATACACATGAGCAGTGGGGAATCACTGGAAGCTGTGTACACACGGGCAGTGGGGAGTCCCTGGAAGCTGTGTACACATGGGCAGTGGGTAGTCACTGGAAGCTGGTGTACACACGGGCAGTGGGGAAGTCACTGGAAGCTGGTGTACACACGGGCCACGGAGGTGAGACGGAATGTTTGTAGCTGGGCTGATTATATCAATGCTACAAGGTCTGGATATAAACAAGGGCAGCTGGGCCGCTGCTGCTGGGAGAGACAAGGCTATGACCACTGGGCAGGCCCTGCATCTGCCTTAAGGGACACGGGCTCACAGCTTCTAGTCAAAGACTCAGGGTTGCTGAGCCTTAGGCAGGTGAACAGGGGAGGTAATCTAAAAGCCTGTGTGCCCCCTTGCTGTGTGCACACGTGTGAGAGCCGGCGCTGCCAGGAAGGAGTCTTAGGTAGGAGACAGAGGAAGTATTTCAGAAGTTGGAGTTTCTCTCTGCTGTGTGTGCGTGCGCGCACACACACACACACACACACACACACACACACACACACACACAGAAGGCCAGCACTTGGGCAACAAAACTTCAGCCAGGTCAGAGAGTGGACAGGGGCTGTTATGAGGTGGTTCACAAATTCATAAGGGATAATCAGTGATGAAGGGAGATAAAGATGTTGTGTGTTTTGTTTGTTTGTTTAACCAACCTGTGATCTTAATATGCCCCTCTTCATCCAGGAGGATGCTGGAAGAAAGGGAAAGAAAACAGACATCAGAGAAACAAAAAAAGACGGAGCTCTCATGGTCCCTTAGCACGTAGAGTTCAGAGAAAAGCCCCTTGGAGCTGAGATGCTTGCCCAATGCTTGGGCTTCTGACAGGCTGCATCCCGGATAGCTTGTCTTATGGTGGACCAGCTCAGGAAGGGAGCAAAAGGCTGTGGTCATGAGACTGGGGGAGACGGACCCGTCATGAGCCTGGAGGAGGGAAACCAAGAATCCTGGTCATGAGCCTGGGGGAGGAGAACCAAGGATCCTGGTCATGAGCCTGCAGGGCTGCATGTTTTTGAGCCTTCAGATTGGAACCCTTGGATCCCTTCACAATACAATAGAGTGGGTTTTCTAACTGTTTTGGCACATAGATGCCTACAGCCTCTGCAGAGGAAATTCCCTGACCCCGGGAAGCCCTCGATGCCCAGAGACCCTCTTCTCAGAATCTCAGACTCTCTTGGCACTGGCCCCAACACTTTGGAGCAATCCTGGCCTCCAGTGAGGGCCATGCACACAGCAGGGGTTCAGCAAAGGGATTTTGAGCTGCCCACGGCTTCATCCTGGTATGGACTCCTGAACTGTTGTCTACAGAGCCTCATGTCGTGGCTGGCCTTTGGGGTGCTCTTCCTAGCGATCCCGCAGACGTGGAGAACGAGGACGGGACATTAGCTACCCTCTCCCTCACACCCTCGGCCCAGGGCACCAACATTTCTACCTGTTTTTAGGACTGTCATAAAGTCTGCTCCATGAGGCCCCAGAAGGTACCATTCACCCTAAAGAAACAAGGAAGTGGCCGGGGAGGGTGTAAACAATACCCCAAGAGGTGGGGAAGCCTGCCACAAGCCTGGGTTTCCACTCACGGAAGACCCTGAGTTCCACATCCAGAAAGACTGTGTCTGCCAGGATTGGGCGGGGTGGAAGAAAGCTGTGCAGAGTGCAGCTGGGACAGTCACAGCTCTGCGGGCTGAAAAGCACTCTGCTGAAGGGACTGTGAGGGCACGTGACACTTGAACTCACTATGGGTACGTGACCCTTGAACTCGCCATGGGTACGTGACACTTGAACTCGCCATGGTCACCTGGCTGTGCCCTCTACCACACTTGAGGGTAAATGCTATTTTCTGTATATTGACAACATGGAAACTATGGGCCACAGGTTTAAAGGATAGCCAGTGTTTTCTGGGAAACGTTAGCATATTAACTAACATGCTGAGTTATAATTAAAGAAGCAGATGTTTAATGTTTTCATCTTTGCTTCTCAGTCATACTGAGTCTTTGCACAGAATTAAGCAAATTCAAAATTCATTCCCAAATAATTCTAATTGGACCACAAAATCTTTGTTTTTATCCTGTAATTAAATGTTACTATCTTTAGCTTCAAGAACCAGCTCAGCCTTTACAAGTGAGTGGGAGCCAAGGTCCTGATGCCCAGAACGGCTCTGAGCATACAGAAGTCTTCTGTAGGGGTCATAGCTGCAGCACAGATTTGTATAAGGCTCATGAACTCCATTGAATTAATGTGAGGTAAGCTTGTGATAAGCTTTGCGTGAGCCCTGGGAGGAAGCCAGGCTCGGTGGTCACCTCCTGGGGGGTGAGGGGTACAGGGGATGCTGTCAGCACTAAGAGACATGATATCCAACCTGCTCTGAGGTGTCATTCTGACCTCCTGCTCCTGCCCATGGAGGGGTCAGGTATAGGTCAAAAGTTCCCATTCCCGCTGAGCTCCTGAAGAGAGGGCCTTCAGGGTCACGTCTCCACAGATTCATAGGATCAGTCAGTGATAATTTGTTGACTGATAGGTGATCAGAGCTACCCACTGCACACACTTCACTCCGTCAAACCCAGATGACAGCTATGTCTTCAGAGAAGCAGCTGTCTTCCTCCAAGGGCAGTGTGGGTGCAAGAGAAGGAGAAGCAGGGTGATGTCCATCCTGACTACGTGATATCTTGAACTCAAGGTATGGCTTTAGGCTGTCCTGGTTTGGAAACGTCTCAGAGGTGGCACGACAGCCAGGGACACCGTATGACTGGTCACAGGCCCCTCCTAAGTCCTCTCTTGTCTGCATGAGTCAGTGCTAGCTCCTGTGCGTTCTGCTACTCACAGACCATGCAGGAAGAAAATCAGAACCCTGAATCCCATTACTTTGCAAGGTAGTTCCTGTTTTCATTTAGACTACAGCAGAGATGAAAATATACACACTGACCTGGGGCCCTGGGGCCACTGCCCCTCAGCTGATCCCGTGAGAGAACTAATCTGACCCATCTACTAGCTAGCCATCTCAGAGGAGGCAAACCAACCATATCCCTAGAGCTTAGAGCAGCAGCAGGAAGGTGTCCAAGCCTGAATGACAGCAGGCGGGAAGAGGCGGTGATGGGGACAATCTCTTGTGTGACATGGCTCTAGGGGGTAGCTGCTGGGCAGGGGAGAGTTATGTGTGAAGAAGGGATGTGGCCTGGCCTCCCACAGTGGACAAGCCTACCCTGCCTTTGCTGAGCACCTGTGCAAGGTAAGGTGGTGACATCTGCTTAGCCTTCTTGGAACTCCAGCACTGGACCCACCCCCATGTCACGGTGCCCAGCCCACTCAGATCCTAGGTAACAGCCACTGGCGTGGGCTGGCAGCAGATGCCCCAGCAGGCTGTGAATGCCTTTCCCCTTACTTCTCTGGCTTCAGATCCCGGTAGATGATCCCCAGGCTGTGAAGGTGGTCTAGGGCCAGCGCCAACTCAGCCAGGTAGAACTTGACATCCTCCTCGGTGAACATGACCTAGAGGGGTGGGAAAGGACCAGGGTTCAGCTTCTCCCACGACTGCTTGTTTTAAAGCATGCATCGCAGAAACCAGAGCTGTCCCAGAATACGTGTGTGGAGATCCTGGCTCTCCCATGATGCTTTCCCGCCACTCCTACTGCAGGAGACTTCTCACGGTTGCAGACTGTGCTCTTACGGAGCTCATTTGGTCAGCCTTGTGAACACAACCTCAGCCCACCACCAACTGCCCTTAGCCGACAAACTGCTCAGGCTGCAGTGTAACCCCGGGATCCCGTCTTATGAGGGATGCTCCCGTGTGAATTCAAGATGGTTAGCGGTTGGAGGACTATAGAAAACGGGTCTCCAATTTTGCCTTTCTCCCTCCCCTCTTCTACCTGTCCCTGGGCTGGTGTGCAAACTGGCAGCCTAACCACCTGCCCTCTGCACAGAGGGATGCATCCTGCCAAGTACAATGTGTTGGTTGGAGGGGAGCCTGTGATTGTTGGGGTTGGTGCTGCATTCCAGGCTGGTTATGGTATCAGGACGCCTTGGAGCCAGGAGCCTTCAGTACATTAGCTTTGTCCTGTCCTGCTCACGCTTCTGCAGTAATCTCAATGGGAAGGCAAGTCCTTGCATGTTTTTGTATATATGCATGTGTAGGCATACAGATGTTTTTGCACGTATGTGCATAGAGGTCAGAGGTTCATCTCAGGTATCTTGCTTGGTCATTCTCCACCTTATTTTTTGAGAAAGGAAATCTCACCAAAACAGAGCTCACCAATTTGGTTACACTTGGCTGGCCCTGTGATGTCATGATTCCATACTCTGCTCCCCAGTGCTAAGAGCACAGGGTGAGCTGCTGACCCAGCCTTTTGAGATGGGTGGGTAGAGACCCCAACTCTTAGGTCCTCATGCTAGCACAGGAAGTGCTGCCTTCATGGGACCATCTCCTCAGGTTCCTCACAAAACACTCACCAAGAGACATCCTTGCTGAAGAGACTGCACTCCACATTACCACTACATTTTCTTTGAAAGCAGACACACAAAAAAACCCACATGCAAACTGAATGTGGCTTGAGACCAGAGCTAAAATGTGTGGTGAATGTCACCAGCCAAGCAGACAGGGCTCAGTTGCTAGTAAGGAGACCTGTCTTAGGTCCTACAAAGTGTCAGCTGGTACCCCTGGAAGTGGGAGCCAGCCCTGGACTATAGACCCTCCTCCACTCCCAGCACCCTTCCACCCCATTCTATTTCCCATGTGTGACCAGCACCTCTCCGCTTGCTGGTTTCCTTTCTGGATGCATTGACACCAGTTAATGCATCCAGTAGGTTTTGCAGTCAAATCCCATCACGTTCCAAGTTCCCCTTCATGATTGGATTCACCTAATACACAGAGTTATCATCTCTCTCTGCTTTCCTACACCTCAGGGTACGTCTTGCAGAGTCCCCAAACCCACTTTTAATCTACTGCCCACAGGTGAGTCCTTGAAATCAATCATGGTGGCCACACACACACAGACTACTGTCCAGAGCTCTGCTGAAGGAGAGAAGGCAGGAAAAGGCCTTTTAAGCTGTCATCCCCCCAACTCCCAAAGAACCCATGCACCCAGATGTGGCCACTTTATCCCTCTGCAATAATAATCTATATGTCCCATTGTAAGGAGGTACAGGGCTTTTGATCAAGAAGCCCAGCTACAGGCTATCTCATCAGATACTGAACAAAAGAAAACCACAGGTCTGGGTTTCTTGGCTAAGAGAAGTAGAGGATCCCATCATCAGAGTCCTGAATTTCTGCTACATGTGCTATTGCTCCAGGGACCTCCAGGACACAAAGGGGGAATAGCTCCAGTCTCTAGGAGCCCTCTCCCATCTGGCCACACGCTCTACCTTGATCTGCTAGTTGTCTAAGAAAGGCACAATGTAGACGCTCCTGAAAGCCTGGGAAGGTGGAGGGAAAGGGGACGATTTGAACACCACCATCACAGGCAACAAAAAAGTACTCTGTGGGGAAAACGCGAGGCACATCCCGTCAGCATGCTGCTGGACCTCTTGTTCTTTGTACGGAGCCTTCTGAAATCATTCAAATGAGAGACAAGAATGTTGCTGCTATAGACAGAATTCTGGATTTCCTTATCCTACAAAGCTGGCCCCGTGCCCCTCAAGTCATGATGGACATAGTACCTTCACAGTACAGTTCTGGAGAGTTCTCCTTGAAGTGTTGGTACACAGAATTAACTCTGCAGCTAGACACGAATGAGGCTCATGCAGTGAGAAAAGACCTGACAAGATGTTCCAAAACAGACACATGGAGACTACTATCCAGGGAGAGGTCCACATGGTGTTAAGTGTGCCTTCCCAGGATGGGAAGTGAGAGGCCATCAAACGCCGTCATCCCCACATGGTACCACAAACTGTGTTAGAAGGTTTGCTGATGCAGCCGTGCAGATCTTACTCTGCAGCTCAGGCTGGTAGTGAAGTCCAAATCCTGCCTCAATTTCCTGACTGCTGGGCTATGGGTGTGTGTAGCCATAGCTGGTGCACACACATTCATAGGACATCATCTACCACACACTTCGCATCATACAGGCCAAACGCCACACACGGCACGTTACACACACTAAATGTCCACATCACTCAGCCTACACATACCTCACACACCCATCCCCAAGATGCACTTCCCTTCCTGTTTTCCAAGACAGAAAGTCACCATGAGCTGCAGGGTCACTTACCTCTTTGGAAAGCCTGGTAAAGAGGTCCCCTCCCCGCAGGAAATCCAGAATCAGGTAGAGCTTGCCTTCGGTCTGAAAGGCTGTGGGAAGAGATATGGGGTTGAGCACTTCTCCAGCAAACACTGTTCTCTCTGACCCTGAATCTCTGTTCTTCCCAAAGCCCAGCGTCTCTGCAATTCAACAAGGCTGTGAGCCTGGAGAGCTGCCATTCATTCAGACGGGCATCACTGACCACTGAGACAGGGCCCAGCAGAAGAGGAGGGGGCTAGGTTCAGTGTTCCTCACTTTGTTGGGTTTTAGAACTTCCTTTATCCTTCTCCTCCATCCTTATCCCTTCTAGTCACAAAGTGACTGAGGGACGCGGGGAGAGAAAAGTCCGTGTTCAAGTGTGTGCCCACCGCTGGCATTACTGAGTAGGCTTCGCTCACGGAGACTGTGATAGGCAGAAACTTACTGAAACATTGACAGGAGACGGTTCTGATAAGCAGGAGGCACACTTCAGTTCCCTCCTGTGGAAGCGCATTCCTCTACCCAGGGACCAAGATGACCATCATGGATCCTCTCCACTCCAGTAATGTGGAGAACGGCTTTGCCTGCCTCTCTATGTCATGCATGACATGAAGTTATTGGTAGCGACTCCATAGTCTACACAGCTCACCCCCAGGACGTACCAAAGGCACACCTCGGAGCGAGGGGTCCCTGAGCACATAAGGACCTAGAGAACAGAGTCCCGTTATTGAGAGTCTGCCAGCACTGGCGGCCAGGTCAATGTCAGAGAGGGTCAGCAATCATGATGGTCAGGCCAACACCAGGAAGCCATCTATCACTTCTCATCAGGTTCTACACACAGGGTGCCAGGTCCGAGGGTCCTGCTACTTCTGTGTATTGAAATTTTTTATTTCACTTCTAAAAGTTCCAGAACCATTATAAATGCTGGCATTTAGAAACACAGCTGCTAACTAGAAGACCCTTTGTGGGGGATGCGTGGCCTGCAGTGGATGCAGTGTGGGCCTTGAGGGGCAGTGGAAACAGAAGCAATGCATGCAGAACAGCTGTTGAAAAGTCTGTGTAAGATGCCCAGCTCTTAACTTCCTGGTGAGAACAGCCTGACCCCCAGCACACAGCCTGGAGATGGACGATCCTGAGAAGATCTGCAGGGCCCGAGTAGGGCTGACATGCAGATTTGAGAAGCACTCAGTAAATAAAGGGCTTACTCGGTTTCAAAAATGAAACACTCCAGATGGCAACTCCAGGTTTTGCTCTGACCACAGCCCACCAGCAGCTGGAACTGTACGGGAGTCGGGGCGGGGGGCAGGGGGGAGACTTTCCTGCCTTACTGCTGCCGGCAGAGGGTGAGGCTCCAACCACAGCTGCCGTGGCTGGGAAGGCTGAGGGTTCTACCCCGCCCTCAGTCCACAGAGGAGCCAGCTTTTGTTCTTTCTGGAGGAGGGTACACCGTGTGACTCAAGACAGGCCTGAACTGTTCTTGGTCTTTGGAAGTCTCCCCATTTCACCCCAGGGCATTCATGCCTTTGCTTCCTGTTTCTAGGAACCTCTGACTGTGCTGTGGTTCTTCCGTGACCTCTGTTCGTATGAACCCCTTAACAAGCAAAGTGTGCTGTGGGGGACACGGCTGAGGAACCACCAACTTCTGGATTCTTCCCGCTGCTCCTCAGATGAGATGCAAAGGCAGAGAACTGGTGTCGGGTAGTGAGGCAGGTTTTGCTCTGAGCCTCAAGAGCCTGAGACAACCGCCTTCCCTGAGCGGCAGTCTGAGGGTCACTCCTTGGCCCTCCCTCTCTTCATCCACTTTGAAGGTCAGGGTCGGTGATCAACACACCCTATCCTGAGCACCACTGGGTGTGCCATTGTGTCTCACCATGGTGGAGTCCCTTGTACCAGATTAGCAGTGGCAATGTCACCATGATGGGCAGCCCCACCTCACAGTCTTTGGGATGAAGAAGGGCATCTTGCTCTTTCAGGAGAAAGAAACAGGAAAGAGACTGAAGAGTAGGGATTTAAGGGACCGTTGTCTCCGCATGAGACAGGATTCTGACACAAGATCGTCTTCTTTTGCAGCAATTATTATCATCACGGTCTCCTCTGATCAAAGACACCACCCTAGGGATCAAAGCATACCACACCTGCTTCCCTTACCATAATGCAGCTTGACGATGAACGGGTGATTGACTTCTGCCAGGATGTCTCTCTCCATCTTAGACCTGACCCGGTCCCGCACTGCACGACAAAAACAAAGGCTTTCAGAATGCACACGGAGAGTTCGGGGGCCCCCCCGATACCCAACGGCAGACGAGCCAGTGCAGAGCCAGCCGCACACTCGTGGAAATGTGGAGCAGAAGCATGGCCACCCTCACCTGCGCCTAGGTCTAAGGAATACATACATGTTGACACATTTGCTTCCTTGTTGCTAGCTCCTTTTCTTTATACCAGAAACACTGAACATATATTGTAGACACCATGACATTCTCCTTGTAGGAGAATCGACTCGTACGCCTTAGGATTGAGGGGTGCTCCTCACTGACTCTAGTGTCCCATCTCCTGTGGTGTCTCTGGCTTCCAGGCCTCTCATGCCCACCATCTGCAGCTTACTTCCTCAGCCTTGGGTCTAGTCAAGGGCTATTTCCTTATTGTGTTGGTAGCTATGGTTGTATTTGATTTGCATCCAGAAGAGAACAATCTTCCTCCTGCCCCCAACTTTTTACTAAGTCCAGGCCAGCTTTCTTGTAGAACGGTCCACATCCAGGTCTGTCTGACTGGAGCTCAGCTGCTTCCTCTAACTTGTATTTCTCACAGATTGAGGTCAGGTCTGGTGTCTCTACAGGATTGCAGTTAGACACTTTTGGTGGCAGAAAAGGCCTCTACCTTAACCTTCTGGGACTGGGAAGAGCCTGTGGGGCTGACCCTCTCCAGGTGATATCAGCTGGGTGAGGGAGAGGAGGAGCTGGCAAGGACTCAGCTCTCCAGGTCAAGATCTGGTACCCCTCTTGTAAGGGAGAGCAGCCCAGGGAGGGACACTCTGGCACCTGGTGACCTGTGCAATCCCTAACTCTCACTCAATGGCGTTAGCATTCATTTAGGGTCCTTGCTGAAGCATTCCAAGTTCCAAAACGATACTTCTTCCATTTCTGATGCAAGAGGAAATAAGGGGCTAACTCCTTCTCTCCCCGTCAGGATGACTGTGGACCAAGGAGGTAGAGGGTGTGTGTGTGTGTGTGTGTGTGTGTGTGTGTGTGTAGTACAACATTCTTTTCAGTGTCCCCACTGTCTCACATTCAGCCATCTGGAATACAGACGTAATTAGTTCTGAGGCAAAACAAATGAACAGAACAGAGATTGACAACCACTTGAGAATAAGAGCAACGCTCAGACTCCACAGGGTACCTGGTATGCCCAGGTCCGCGTGACCTCCTAGGACCTCTCTGAGTGAGGGCTGAACATCTGGAATGCCTGCAGTGGCAAGAGCATCCTACTACACTGTTCATCACTATTGGAATGGCAGCACACACGCCAAACGTGTTATTAAAGAAATCCTTGCTCAGGGATGGTGTAATGATAAAAAGTGGACTATGCCCAATGCTGGCGGTTGTGGAGAAACTGGAACCCACGTGTGACGCTAGGAATGTAACATGGTACAGTCATTGTGGAGCAGGTAAGCAGAGTGACCATGGAACCTAGCAGCTCTGTTTCTAGGTACCTATCCACAAGATCAGAAAGCAGTGACTTAGATATCTGTGCAGCCATGTTCACATCAGCACTACTCAGCAGACAAAATGTAACACACACATGGTGTGCGCATGACAGAGCAGTGCTCTGCTCCAAGGGGACATGATACACACATGGTGTACAGAGTATGGGGTATTGCTCTCCTGTGCCAGGATTTGCCAGGATTTCGAGAGGATGCACCATTGTGGGGAGCAGCAAGAACAAAAAGTGACAGAAGACAGAGCATGAAAGAAGCACACTGCCCAACACTGAGCAGCCCCAGAGCACCCACCAGGGTGAGGGCAGTGAAGGATCATCAGACCCTAAGAGACCTCACTCTTCCTGGAGTCCGCAAGAGAAGTCCAAGCCCAGTCATGTCTTTGGAATGACTTTTGCAAGTTTTTCTCTGCAAAGGTCATTTTCTCTGCACGTGTCTTGCTATGGAGCCCAGGGTGGACTTGATCTGAACCCTCTTCCTTCACATTTTTTCAAGTCTATTATTTTAATTAAATAAAAAAAATTTCATCTGTTTGCTCTTGGAGAAATACTCCCCAGATAAAAAGAAGGGTGCTTGCCTATACCAGGTTGACAGCACCTTCTTCCACACCCTGGAGACTCCAGAGTGGGTATCTCCTCTGACCATGGCTCCCAGGGGAAATCAACAATGGCGGAAGAAGTAGAGGGTAGGTGTGGAGCTTCTCTGTCTTCTCAGCCCCGAGACACAGATTAGGGCAGACAGAAATACAGAAGAGTTTCGGGGAGCTGATAAAAAACCAACCTGAAACCTGTTTGTTCTGTGAAAAATACAGCTCATGGCAGTTAATAAAGACTGTGGTGAAGAATGGATATTCTCTCAAAATAAAAGAGAATAGAGGAGAACTCAGGCTCTGACTCTGAGAAACCCTTTGGCATCAATCAAGTTAGCATCCACAGGGGAAATCATTTCTGCGGCCGGGAGCTCCAGGCCAGCTGCTATGGGACTGGGGTGCCTCTCTCTCTATATGCTGGGCCAGGGCGTATTTTCCTATTGCCTCAGTCACGCCTGGCCAGCCTTCTTGCACCTAGGCCATTCGTCCCAGCAGAACGTACTGGCTCTCATCTCTCGCGCCTCTTCCCTATGGGAAAGTTCCCACTCCATGACCCGGTGAATCGCGGTGGCAGAGAAAGGTGACTCTATCTCTCGTGCCTCTTCCCTATGGGAAAGTTCCCACTCCACGACCCCGTGAATCGTGGTGGCAGAGAAAGGTGACTCTAGCTCTCCGCCATCTCTCCAAGGCCTCAAATCAGGTAACCGTCGTCTGAAAAGCCGCTAGCCATCCTCAATGTCCTTGAGCTTGCTCAGTTTGAACAAAGATCAGAGTTTAGCCACCTGTCTCCCAGGTGAAGAAGGAAGTCTCCAGCTTTAGAAGGTTTCCTTCATGACAGAAAATGGTCTGTGAGCAGCAGAGTTCCTAGATATTTGGGAGTCAAAACATTTTGCAGAAAATTACCCCCTGCCCAAGAAGAGAAGAAACCCACAGATAATCAAGGTGACGGCGTGGGCTGCCTAACCAGGCCTAATTCCCCAAGACCTGCTCTTTGTTTCTTCACATGGAACTGTCTCAATGACATGACAGTTAAAGTCACTCCTTCCAGAAATTCTTCCCTCTTCTTGGTTCACACTGTGCAGACACTGAAGACAGTGGGTACAGAGCAGGGTCTAGTCCTTACATTTACACATCTGTATGTCCAGAGGTGCAACCCTGCCAACAACACACGATGGACTCCAGGGTACACAAGCGGGCAGGTCAACAAGCAGTCAGAGTCTTCCGCAAAGAAGGTGTTTGCCACATAAGAACCATAGGGCTGGGGTTTGGTTTAGCAGGGGCTGAGAGCTGAAGGAATACAAGGGGGTATTCTCACTCTGCTTTTCATCAGGATAGCTCATCGGGAGAAGAAACCCCTGAAAGAGTAAATACTTGAAGCACAACAAGTCAGCAGATGGTTCCCTGACGAGGAGATGGAAGGAGGCCGAAACGCTGGGAGTGAGGAGGACACAGAATCCTGGCCTCTGACATCCCTGCATAATGTGGTTTGGGGACCTTTGCTGCTCAGTCCCCTCATGCTGAAAAAGGGGCACTTAAAACCTGTGTTTGGAGTGTTCCTCACATACCCTGCTACCCGCCCTCCCCAGAATTTGAAATCACTCAAATGGGAATTGAACGGCATAAATGAGTTAGCTTAGAAAGACAATCTGTTCAGATGCAGACAGCCGCTGAGGCTGAGTCTCTGAATGAGTCAATGTTTCTAACGAAGCACCTCAGCTAAGACAGAAACAAACACAGAAGAGCTGAAATGAACACTCTGCCGGCTGGAACCAGCTCCAGCCAGGGACGATGTCAAGATGTTGCCCACGACACAAGAGCCATCAATGCATGCCTGCACTGGTCACCAGAGTCCTGCAGGCATGCGTGTCTGTGGAGCTATGAGTCAGTACTCTTATCCCACGGCAGCAACGTCGTGAGACGCGGGCTCTGCCGACAACACCCTGCCCGTGTCCCTTTCCCTCCTGTCACTCCAGTCCACGCTTCCCAAAGACCCACCCCTCAGCCACCAAGGGTCACAGCTGCCACTACAGTGACTGTCCGTCGGCCGCTTTGCCTGCTCAGAGAGTGGGCCAGAAGGCACTATTGTTCTTCACAATCAGCAGAACACAGTTTCCTTCTCGGAGGAGAACGTATGACCTTCAGGAAGAGAGCATTGACCTCCAGGGAAAACGACTACAAGCTAGGTCTGAAAACACAGGTAAGAAACGCTGTCGAATTAGCCCTGCAAAGGGACGCCACACTGGAGGGACGGCTGCAGGAACAGGAGCTATGTGCCGCCTGTGGGACAAGTCACCATGAGTCCTAATCACAGCCACTAACTGCTTCAGGTCATTTATGGCAGGAGCACAGCCTGACTGGGACAGCATTCTCCTAAGCAGACGGCACTCTGCACAACGGATTAAAGTGAGTGCTGCTGCCATTTTGTGTCCCTGGGCCAAATCCAGACCAGGTGATCCCCATGGAGAAAAGGACAGAGAAGCATCCGGAAGGGGTATGTGGTGGTGACACTCCAATACGCTGAGACTGGCTGTTACACCATTGGTGCTGGAGAAGCTACCTCCAGCCCTGCCTTAGCTCAGCGACCATGGGGCCAGGAGAGGCTTCCCAGGTGGCATAGCCAGGGGAGTCAGCGCTGGCTGTGTCTCCAGCCTGGTTTCCTAATCTGAACTATGTACCAAGGAATCTCCACATTGCCATGAAGAGAGGCAGAAGGGAAGTTTAAGATTCTCCAACTCGACCTTCCATGAAGCCCCAGGCACCTGCAGCAGGGTGATCTACTAGAAAGCCACTGTCCCAATCAATAAGGACATCTCTCATGGCAGTAAAGGCGCCCTCTTGCTAGCTCATGGACTGCACAGAAGAGTTCAGACCCGCTTAATGTTGGGGCTCATGGGAACAGGTTAGTGGGCAGAGCATTCCCTCCGTCAACCCCTCCATCACTGAGCAGGACACCACACTCCAGGGTTCCCTATATTTCAAGCACACAACACAAAACTGTTGCCCACAGTCACTTCATTCTGACACAAAACTGTGCCAAGTTCAAGAACACAAGAAACTATCAAAGTCCGTAAGTAGCAGCATCCTGTCACGATAGGATAGTTGACGACGGGACCCTAGCTGGGGTGGCGGCAAGCGCACACACCTGCTGTTTCTTTTCTCTTCCGGCTTCGGCACAGTTGACCTCCCTTTAGAAACGGCTTGTCACCTTTGTAATGAAAGGAGGGGGCTATGCCTGGAATTCCACACACGAAGGTAAAATAGAGCCGTGAGAACCGCCATTCTTGTTGTCAAGGCATGAGGACTCCCGCTGACAACAGTCCTCCCCCTGCACACATGGCCGCCACCGCACGTGAGAAACAGTCGATTTCCGCAAGCGCCTGCCCCTTCTCGTTTCCTTCTCAGAATGACTTTGCTATTCAGATGAGTTCCAGTTCCCTCTGCAACTGTCCTTGTGGAGCTAGTGATTGGCAAGAGGAGGGCACACCGTGGGTGTCACACACAAACCTTCTCTCTCCAAAGCTGGGGCCGTGGCGGAGGCGGGGACTGGAATTTGAGTAACTCAGGATAACAGGATGCAGAGAAGTTGGAAACAAAACAAATTTGAATGTTCCTTTGTGTAGACTCTCTTCTTCCAGTTGTGAGAGAGCGCAGGTGTGTGTGGGGGGGAGAGGTCCTGTGGGAGTACACGGGAGGCCAGGGGGTTCGTTCTACCCCCACGTGATGCATCACCATGTCTTATGGTAACTGAGGCGCCTCCATTTTCTCTTAAGAGACACTATTGGATTTCTGGGGGCAAATCTATTCCTCGGTGATAGCCTGTTATAGAAAGCTGAAATAATAAGAAATGTAAAACCATGTTTGGTATTAGCAGACTTCAGAAGAGCACAAGGGGATGGGGATTTTTCCCATTCCTTTTTGCCTACATGGCTCATCTTCACAATATGTAAGGGATTACACACTGTTCTAGAGTACTTGTTTTTAAACATTATAAGACACCCGGGATAGTCTGAATGTGACTGGCTCCTATATGCTCATAGGGAGTGGCATTATTGGGAGGCATGACTTTGTTGGAGTAGGGGTGGCCTTATTGAAAGAAGTGTGTCACTGTGGGGTGGGTTTTGAGTCCCAGTGCAAGGAGTCCAGTTCTTGTTGCCTTCTGATCAAGATGTAGCCAGCACCATGTCTGCCTGCATGCCGCCATGCTCCCTGCCATGATGATAATGGACTGAACCTCTGGAACTGTAAGCCGCCACCTCAATTAAATCTTTTCTTTTATAAGAGTTGCCATGGTCATGGTGTCTCTTCACAGCAATAGAAACCCTGACTAAGACAGCACCAGATATGAGGGGTTTATTGTTGATAACTTGAGATACAATTCATAGAGATAAAAATAAAAGCTGTCAATAATTTGGTAACTAGAAAGAATTGTTTATATGTCCACAATATCCTTGCCAGTGTGGACATGGGTGTGTATGTATGTGTGTATGTGTGTGTGTGACTGTGTGTACATGTGTGAGACTATGTGTATGTGTGACTGTGTATATGTATGTATTTATGTGTATGTGTGTAACTGAGTATATGTGTATGACTGTGTGTATGTGTGCTTATAACTATATGTGTGTGTGACTATGTATATGTATGTCTTTATGTGTATGTGCGTAACTGAGTGTATATGTGTGACTGTGTGTAACTGTGTATATGTATAACTGAGTTTGTGTGTGTGTGTACATTTAACACAGGGTCAGGTACTCATTATATTCATTCAGGAGATGTAGTTTCATATCCTATGCACAAAACTGGATTGGGAGCCATTTCTCAAGAGCACTTCTGCTTGAATTATAAATGATTTCAAAGGCTCATCACGCAAAGCAGACTGAAATTATGGGCTGAGCATCATGGTCAACCCTAATGGAACAAAGGGCAAATGAGTGCTGAGTCAGAGCATAGCTGGTCCTTCACGTCTGCATCTGCAGCACAGGCTGGGCACTGCAGCCCTCATCAGGGGCTCCCACTGCACCCTGCTTCACCTCTATCTCAGAGCTGGGAGGAAGGAGGAGGACGCATGAGCACCAAACCACACACCCATCAGGGCGAACAGCACTGATGTTGGTATCATTCACCTTCTTCTGTCCTCAGTCCCAGAGGGCACCTCATCTGGACCATAGCAGCATTCCATTGTAAAACATCTCTCCACCCCTGAGAAGTTCAGGCCCGTGAAGAATTCAAGCCTGTGTCTCCAGCCCCTACTCTGAAGCCACGCTTGCACAAGCTGCCTCTGAGGGACAGTGTCCAGTTAGTTTCTATGGCTGCAGTAAAACCAAAAGGGACTTGGGAAGAAAAACAATTATTTGGCTTACACACGCAGATGGCACTGAAGGAAGCCGGGACAGGAAGTGAAGGCAGGAGCCTGCAGACAGGAACTGAGGTAAGCCCACCGAGGAGTGCTGGTTACTGCTTTGCTCCCCAAGGCTTGCTCAGCCTGTTTTCTCAGACAACCCAAGCCCATCTACCCAGGGGTGGCACCAACCCCAATGGGCTGGACCCTCACACATTGGTCATTACCAGGAGAAGGCCCCCACAAACTTGCCTGCAGACCAAACTGGCAGGGGCATTTTCTCAGTTGAGGTTCCCTCCTCACACACCTTTAGCTTGTACCAAGATGGCAAAACCGGCTCAGCCAGCCTGTCCTCAACATCCAGAGAGTGGAAGCATCAGATACAAACTCTCCTCAGCACTATCTGCACGTCTGTCCATGGTGCAGACAGGCCACGTGACAACCACTATGGATGAGATGATAAAATGCTGGAGAGGGGGAGGGGTCTCCAGGAGAAGGCACTGAGTCGGAGTGAAGAGTCCGCCATGGAAGGATGACAACAGGAGCAGGAGGCAGCTGCTCGTGCTGTGTTCACAACTGGGACGCGGAGCGCGGTGAACGCTGGGGCGCAGCTTCCGTTTCCCGTGTTATATTTGGCCCATGGGTTGGTGTCACCACACCCAGGATGATCACCTCAGCTGGACCTCTCTGGAAACGTCTGTATAGACACTGGGGTGTGGATCTTCAGGTGATGGTGGTGATGACAAAGATCACACCGGCGTTTGCGCTCAAGGCTGTGGTTACAGGGCTGTGCTGCTGGCCCCGTGGAGCAGCCGGCTCACAGGACGACGTGTTTCAATGCTGAACAACCGCAGGAGCAGTTTCTTTTGAGGACTTCCCGATGATCTTAATGTAACGTCTGTTTCTCTGAGACAATCCTAGTAAAGTTTATCTTATTAAATTCTGGAGTTGTTTCCCATATACTTTCTTGGCCAGAAAGAATAACTGTACAACATTTTTGTGAAGAATTTTGGGCAGTCTCACCATGTTCAATTGATAACCAGCAATAATGACATAATGCCACCGTAAGATTATGCTGGCTCTGAGAAACATGCCTTTGGTGGTGGATCTGAATGATCTAGGAGAAGCCACATCCCAGGTTCACTCCTACGAATCCGTGAGCCACAAATCCGTGTTGACAATGGCCTTCCCTAGGCGTACTCAGATGACAGATCATGCCCAGGATGTCAGAAGTAGTCGATATTTACATTTTCTGACCATTGACAACATAATTCATCTCTTTTGTGGAAGAAAGATCACCCATTCTAAAGTCAGGCCTGGGATCTCACACACCTGCTCAACATAAAAGCCGTCTCCCTTGAGAGAATTCTTTCTGCCTGTATACAAGACGTTTGCAATCTACAGACACTTCGTCCATGCATCTGTCACCCTATGTCACCGGCTATCTGTGGCGTGAAACCATAAGCTTTATCTCCCCAGCTAGACAGACAGCAAGTGAGTTGAAGGCTCAGAATGACACATTCTTTGGAGTCCTCTGCTGCCAAGGACAGTACGTTTCAAGACCCACAAATCCAAGTGTCCCCTGACATCTGCTGAGTCTCCCAGCATCCCAAGGGTCTAAGCATGGGCTTCCCTCACTCAGGGTTCCACCTCTGTGAGGCCAGCACCCATCACTAAGAAGCTGGATCATGTGTCCATGCTGGTGTGAATTTCGTGCTGGTCAGGGCCTGGACCACCCTCGGCTATGACAGACAGACTGAAGAGGGGGGATCAGAGGGAGGCTGGTAAGAGTGAGACCGAGTCCGGGCTTGGGACAGGCCCTGGGGTTTAAGGCTTACCCGCACTGGGAGGATGGGCACAGCGGAGGCTGCGTATCCCCGGCCACTGGGGCCACTAAGGAGCACAGCACAATCGTGCATCGAGCTTCCTGGGAAACTGAGCAACCGCCGTGGCGGTCTGCTGTGGAGCCACACAGAGGAACAAATGGCTTCCTTCCCGCTGCTCTTTTCCCGCATGGCTCTCTGCAGCAGAGCATGTGAGATGCTACTGATGCAGCGAGCTCCCTCTGAAAGCCAAACAAACTTTGCAGAGATGGCAACAACACCCAAGAAATGCTGGCAGCTTATTGCCCAGAGTGGTGCCCCGTGCCCTCCCCTGGGGTTCCTGAAACCACGAAGACTGGGTAAAGCCATTGTGTCCTCAGATTGCCCAGGGAAGACTGCCGTAATGTCTCAGAAGGAACTGGCCCCTCCCAGGACCCTTACCTTTCAAGGTGGCTTTCTTCAGGACCTTCATGGCATAGAGCTGACCAGCGTCGGAGCCTGTGACCTTCCTCACCAAGAACACCTGAGGAGCAGAAAACACACTGGCTGTCTGTGATGGTTAGCTTTGTAACTGGACACAGCCTAGACTCACCAGGAAGAGACCCCTGAAGGATTGTCAACACCGGCCTACCTGAGCGACTGTCTATGGTGGGCTGTGCAGACCCAGCCCACAATGGGCGGCACAGCCATAGGCAGGGGTGCTGAACTGCATGAGAGTGGAGAAAGAGACGCGGACAAGCTAGCAAGCTAACAAGAGGGCATTCCCCGGACAAATTTCTCTCTGCTCCTGACTGCGGATGTGATGTGACCAGCCATCTCAAGCCCCTGCTGCTGTGACTGCCCTATGGTACCAGACTGTGGAATTCTGAGGTGGAATAAACCCACTCTCCTCTAAGATGCTTTTGTCAGACAGAGTACGCCATCACAACAGCAGGGATGACACAGGACGCTATCCCAAATTATCACTAATTAAGAAAATGCCCTACAGCTAAATCTTATGGAGATATTCTCTCAGTTGAAGTTCCCTCCTTTAAGATAAATTCTAGTTTGTGTCAAGTTGACATAAAACCAGCCAGGACAAGATTCTAGCTGTGGGCAGCAGAAGCTCACCCAGTTATTTTGTTTTTAGTTGCTGGCTCTTAAGCACATTCGTGTGGATATTTAACATTCTCTGAGACACTTCTGACACATGGAATAAATCAACAAAACAAAAGATACCTGAGAGAGGCTGAGCTTAAGGCAATATTACTAATTTTTTAAAAATATTAATGAAGAAAATTGCTGAGTATGAAAAGGAATGTTCCACACGAATGAAGAAAGTGTCGTTTTCCTAAAGGGCTCCCCACTGTAAGCCCCGATTGGTAACAGAGCCCACAGCGGCACCCAGGGCTGTGCTGCAGTTGTGAGCAGAGGCAGCTGTCCTTGGATGCATGGATCTGTGGCGCTTCTCCTTCCCAAAGGCTTCCCTCACACCCAGCCCTCCTGCATGCACTTTGGGGTATTCTAGCTCTGCACAACCCTAGCTAGCCCCCACTGGCCAAGGACACAGTACCATCATGAGCCTCTACCTGTCACAACAGTCACATTAGGGCTGCAGGTTCCCCTAGCCATGTGGCAGGTCACTCCTCACTTTCCTGGTTCTCTATCACAGACAGAGACGGTGCTCAGGAACCTGCACGGTGCAGAGCGGGGCCTGTCAGGGCCAGAGACGATCTGACGTCATCTATTCCAGCGGCACAAGCGAAGGGGAAGCGGGGAGACGCATTCAAGCCCAGGACCCACATTCACAGATGCCAGTGTCAGCCCCACTTCTCCATCATGTGCACCTCATTCCCCCTGGCCAATGTCAGTACTGCAACCACGCCCCTCAACAGGGGAGAGCATCTGGTGTCCACGGGAAAACACCATGCTCTCTGCCAGACGGCAAAGGTGCCAGAAAGGGGAAGAGCCCCGTCTTGTGTGGCGATGAGTATTTCCAGGAGCACACAGGGTCTTGGGAAGTCATGAGGACACACCATCACCGGGAATGGCTCTGATTGTTTAGATGTGTGGGACATCCATTTGCATGCGTGTGCACATCTCCATGGCTGGATGAACACGCCCATGGTACAGACCCAAGAGAGAGCCTGGGGCTCAGTCTCATATGTATCAACTGACATTCTAGATTTGAGGCACCAGACCCCCCCCCCCCACACACACACACACAGGATCTTGAGATTCCTGTGGTCCTGCACATCCCTAGAAGTTACTGCAGATGGAGGGGCTCTTGTTCTAAGCAATGCCATTTGGGTCAAGGTCACCTCCTTGGTGTAGGGAATGAGCCCAGGGTGCCAGTGTGGGTTCGTTTCTACCAATAAGCAGATAGAAATGAGACAACAGTGGTTGGAATAAGAGACTTTTTTGAAGACACAACGCATTAGTGCCTAACTGCTAAGTCCCTGCAGTCTGAAAGGACTCTTCCATCTGATACCATCTAAAATAATTCCAGCCTGCTCCTGACACTGGCAGCATCTATCTGCAGGAGGCAGGGGGCAGAAGACAGGGGTAAGAGGAAGGAAGCAGGAAGTGGGAGAAGGCAAGGGGTAGGAGGCAGGAAGTAGGAGGTGGGGCAGGAGGCAGGAGTCTAGGTGGTGATGGTGGACCCTAGATGCAATGCACATGGCAGCTCAGTGTCCATTAGATCACTGGGAGGTTAGGCTAAGAGCTGGAAAGGAGGTTGGGGCTTGGAGCAAGGCCTGTGCTGTTGGCCACACGACCAGCGCATTTTCCTGCCAACCATCAGACTGGAGTCAGTGGGAGCTGAGCACTGAGAAGCCAGCACAGAACATTTTGGCTGCACCCCTACTGTGGCGCTTTATGCCAGTATGTGGGGTCAGGGAGGCATGCATCCACGGCCAGGTCACCTATGGCCAGGTCGCTGAGTCTTCATATGGAAAAGACTATGCTGGGTCACTGTTCACTGTTCACAGGACTCTGGTTAGTAGACAGAGGAACCACCTCTATGCTGTTATATTACAGCTGAGACAAAAATCCCAAGAAAAAGATTTGCATGATGGAAAAATAGCCATGCAGGGAGAAGCCTGGGGAGAGGAAGCAGTCTGCACTGCCCCATCCCATGCACATGTAGGACTGCCTGGCCTTTCTCTGCCTTCTCCCTACACTCTGCCATGTAACATGCATGACATGATGGTGCCGCCCAGGTTCCCTGCTGTAGTTCTAATCTCCACGTGGCCATGCTAGGACGGGCTGGCAGAGCCCTGTGCCACATCACAAGACATCAGGAGGGTCTTCGCATATGTGGGCACACCGGCACCACATCCTTGGACTTGTTGGCCTCTGTCCAGGTTTTAGTCTTTGATAAGTCAGTTACAGCAACACAAAAGGGGCTGAGACAGAGTCGTGGCACATGGATGAAGAACACAGTCATCCCACCTGCCAGCATCTAAACAGAAAACCACATCCTCACCTGCAATGGACGGTGCCATTTACTGTTAGGTGAGACAGTGTCAACTGATACACAGATATTTGCGTATAAAATGCTTACAATTTTGGGTAGACAATGTCTTACTCTGTAGCCCAGGCTGGCCTCAAAGTCATGGCAATCCTCCTGCTTCAGGCTTTGAGCACTGAAAATATTTTTCCTGATGGCCTTTCATACTTTAAGAACGGGACCACTGGAGACGGTGGCTAAGGCTTACATTCGTCTGTTTTAAGCAGGATTTCTGCGTCTTTAAAGGCACAGAAACAGCTTCACTCTGTCACTATTAATACTAAGTGCCAAGATTTAGAACTGCGTGCAGCAATCTCTCTAAGGTGGTTAGAGGACAGGACAGAGGTCACCTCTCGCACCATAAGAGGAGAGACTGTGGAATTTAGACATTTATTTGGATGCAAAAAAAAAAAAAGCTCCAAAGTAACTTTGATAATTTTAGCAAATGTGGCTGCTGTGTCTCTGGTGCTTTGGCAGTGGTGTGCGCAAACCTGTTCTGCTGTCAGAACAATGCACAGGTGACTGTGTGGCCCAGGCCAGATGCAGTCACCCTGCCCCGTCCCGAGCTCTTGGGATCACTATAATGAGTGACACACTTGTCACCACGGTCTCAGTCTGGGGGACCTCCAACTGCAGGACGCTCCAGGGCCCGAGCCAAAGATGCAGAGCTACTTTCCGGGGACTCTCGGGCAACAATCTCCCCGAAAGAAGGCATTTAGAGCCCCGCTCATAATGCCGCTGTTCAATTACAGGAAAGCAAGGACATTTTAAAATGTCAGTTTGCTCACTTCTCAGAATGTGGGACTCACAATTTACCACACCCCAGGGAATTTTAAGGGAAAAAGGAGAAAGCATCTACTCCTGCCTTGGTATTTCTCAACAGAGGGGTGTTGTGGGTCAGGGGGGGCTGGAGAAGGCGGGAAGGTCCCCACCACAGCCACAGGCTCTGGAGCAGCCTGTCTGCACGCCCCATCCAGCACTGGAACACAGTACCAGGCTTCCTCATCTCCTACGCTTAGGTTGCTCTTCTTCTGAAGCCCAAGGCTGTTTTGCTCATCTTCCTCTTGTTCTAAGCCCAGACCCCCCGGGCTGATCTCAGTGCTGACGATCTGCGAACCAACACTGGCAAGGAGAGGCTGCGTCAGAAAGACTGCCCAGGCCATGCCCTGCACACGGCTACAGCACCGGAGCCACAGCTGTGGTTACCAGGTGCAGAGGACCTGTAGGACCTAGCTCCAGCCCTGGGATACTCTGGCATGGGGACCCAAGGCAGCTGAGGCTCAGCTGCCGCCTGGGAGGAAGTCCAGCCAGAGCCTCCCTATTCTGGGGTTCCCAACTGCTGCCGTAGAAGCCATCTGGTCTGTGGCACAAGGAGAGACAGGCACACAGCAGGAGTTCATCAGGGACAAAGAAGGCGCCCTGTCCATTTGCTTGTGTTGGGGCACTCATTTAATCACTCAAGCAAAGGAGGTCGGACAGTAGGCTCAGGGATGGGCAAGGGTCAGCTGGGGTCAACCAGCCCTGGGATCCACAGTATCCAGAACCTTTCCGCAGAAAGGAGACGCGCCTGCCCCACGTTTATGAGTACACAGCACATTTGCCTGCAGAGCGGGAATGGGAGAGTGTGGGGCGGTCAGTCAGACCGGTCAGCACCTCACGCTGGTCTCATGGAAAAGAAAACCTGCAAGGACAGACGCAGCATGATTTGGGATCCCCTTCGCTGCTGTGCAGAGCCCAGGAAGACCCGGGTGGCTTCTCCAGGGCAACTAGCTTCTTTCTAGAGTCCCAGTCGAGTCTCCTTGCTTCCCTCAGGGCACTGGGCTTGGAGGAACTGAGCTGAAGGCAAGAGCTCCAGGATGCGATGCCCACAGGAACTTACCCGTCCACTGTCCCCTCTTCCCTCCTCCCACTGGTACCTGCGCAGCTCCATTCCTTTGCCCTCCTGTCTGTATGAGATTAGGAACTGAGAAGGTGGGGCGTGCAACTTGTCACTAGGAGCACTGTCGAGAGCCACCTCAACGCTATTTCAAAGAAATGCTTGATAAAATGTAAGACAAGACGAATGAAGATCCTGGGGAAGTAATTCCTCCTCCACTCTGGTTTTGTTGTTGTTGTTTGTTTGTTTGTTTAAGACAGGATCTTAGGCAGCCCAGGCTGTCCTTGAACTCAGAACGTTGCTGGGGAAGACCCCGAGCTTTTGCTAGTGCAGAGATTACAAGGGTGTTCCTTCACACTGTTTACACTGTGCTGGGGTTGAACCCAGGGCATCAGAAGTACAATGTAAGCCCCATTCCTGAGCAAGACGCATTCAGGTTCAGGCAGTTTTTGTGCAGATAGACTACTGGCTGGACACCTGGACCTCTGATACACCCCTGTGGGGCTTGGGAAGTGTCCTGTCTTCCTGTCCCCAGGAACTCGGGTGCTTCTCTGTGGGGATGGAGCTGTGACAGTGACAATGTAACGGCAGTCACCCAGTGCAGAGCCAGCCGATAGCCCCAGCAGCACTTCTGTCTCCAGTGTTCTGGGAAAGAAGGCGCTGCTGGTGTGAGTCTAAACAGGAAGAGGCTCCTCCCTCGTGAGACAATAGATGTGTACATGAGAAACATCTATATTTCGCTTCTTCCATGTTGTAAACCCCCATGATGTACGTGTAACATATGTGAGTGTAAGCAGGCTTCTTGTCACTTGCCCATGCAGAAAAGGAAAAGAAGGCATTCTGCCTCATAAACAGTCAAATGAATGGGGTCTGCATGAGATCGCTCTAAGCCACTCCAAGACTTGAGTCGGACTGTACCGAGCCCACCCTCTTTCTGGCCCAGTCATGTGAAGACTGACAAGATTCGGCAAATGTCCACATGCAACCCAGAACAGTTATTCCACAGTGCCAGGACAGCTCTGCTCACATGTCAGGAAGCGCTGGCTTCGTGCTGAACTTGGGTCTTTTCGCTCTAGCAGGCTCTTAGCTCCTGCCTTGCCTATCCAGCTGCACACAGTGAGGACCACACTGTGTGTGGAAGGGACGCTGAGGGAAGAGCCAGCATTCCTGTCTCCTGAGAGACATCAGCCACCATCGCACGACCCATGGGGCAGATATAAAGACATGAGCAGGTTCAGCGCACAAACCCTTCCCAGGCCACAGCCAGCTTGGACTCATGGCTAATTTAACCCACAGCACGATTATATAAAATAAGGGAGCTACTTCATTTTACAAATGGGGAAACTGAGGAATCAAAGAGCAAAACTACTATGTCATTGACCCAGGTGAAAAGAGACTGACTCCAAATCCCTGCCTCCCTGATTCTTGAGTGATAGCTGTATAGGCCAATCCAGGGACGGTCTCCCCACTTGATTCTTGAGTGACAGCTGTGTAGACCAATCCAGAGCAGACCTCCACCCCTTTACTCATTTTCCTCTTTTCAGAAAGATCTGTTGAGACATCAACTTCCAAGACTCCATGACTTAAATGCAATAGTCGAGCTCCCTCTGCAATAACTACACGCCAAGGGGCCACTGATGAGCATGGGAGTGTGGGTGACCTGGCTTTCATGGCTCATGATTCTGACATACACAGGCTCAGCTAATATGGGCAGTGCCATGCCCAAACCCTGCCAGACTCAGCCAGTACTGCCTTTGCCTCTGATGCCAGTCCACCAGTGTCGTTCCATCCAACTCACCTTTCCGTAGGACCCTTGTCCTAAGACCTTCAGCAGCTCAAACTGGGAGGGATCGGCCTTCTCGAAGCCTTCCTTCACATGGTTGCTGATGTCAATCTCCTTTACGATACCCTCTTCCTGCAAGACAGCAGTGACACGCAGTTAGAACACAGCCAACCTCCAGCCCAATCCATCAACACCCTTCCCTAATGCTAGGAAAGCTGTCTGCTCTGGGGGCTTCCAGTGTAGGGACTGAGATGGTGCCTATGCCCAGCATGTGAGTCTCCAGCGTGGGGACTGAGATGGTGCCTATGGCCGGCATGTGAGCCTCCAGCTTGGGGACTGAGATGGTGCCTATGGTCAGCATGTGAGCCTCCAGCGTGGGGACTGAGATGGTTATGGCTGACATGTGAGCCTTCTGTCCCCCAGAGGTTGCTGTCACCGTGTCTCACCAGGACCATGGGGAAATCTGAATGTGTTCTCTATGATACCCACTCTGCAGTTTACTGTGTGGGGCTGGAATATGGCAGCAGAACAGGGACCAAATAGTGCCCTGAGGGTCTTGCTTCACCACTCGACACAGGAGACCAGGAGAGGGTCCCATGTGGACATGCAGACAATTTAGTCTCTAACTCATTCACTTCCCAGTGTTTTTGACACAGGTAACTCAAGGAGAGCTACAGAAGAGCCTTTCGTCTATAAACCAGGCACCAGGCACCAGTCTCTAAGTGTCCATCACTTCCTGCACGCTAGGAATGCAGGGGCCCAACAGTGGCCACTGGAGTTGGACAGCATTGGACAGCAGGTGTCACCCCGCACATCAGAAAGGGCAGGCCAGGAAGTCATCCCCAAACAGCCAGGAAGTCATCCCCAAACAACCAGCAGGAAGCAGCCTTCCCTGGAAGTCATCCCCAAACAGCCAGCAGGAAGCAGCCCTTCCCACATCTTCTTCCTAAGCAAACCACAGAGCCCGGTTTCCTCTCAATATCTGAGCTCCACAGCTGCAGTGTCTCCCTCCATTCAAGGACTGACTACCGTCCCCTGGGGATGACATCACAGTGGCAATGGCCACTTACACTACATATTACCTTATAGGGAAATGAGTGCCCCGGGCTATAGGTGTATACTACCATGCCTGGCTCCTTGTCTTGTGCTGATAGCGGCTGTTTCTCTTGGTGAGGCTGGCCATTTTATCCAAAACTCTACAGAGGATTTAATGCAGTTCCCTCAAAACATCCAAACCGGTGCCATGAATACTAAATGCTCAGTTTATGGCACAGGACAGAACTCTTAAAAGTAACTAGATGTTTGGGGAATGAAGCCAGTTTCAAGGTCAGATGGAAGCTACACTTACAAAGCCACCATCCCATGACTTGAGAGAGAGAAATCAGAAACCTCTATAGGCTGTAGATGACAAGGAGTGCTAAAAAATCTTACTGAGTGGCAGCAGGGTTCTAGAATGTTCCAGGAGAGCAGGAAGGAGGAAGGACAGCCATGAAGCAGCTACCAAGAGTAAAGCCGTAATAGGGCCTTCCTTTCCTGGTTTATCCCTCATCTCTTTCTCTTGCCTTGTGGCTCCAGACAAGGGTTTGACTACTATACTGGATTAAAAAAAAAGTCAGAGCAGACATCGTATCTAATTCCCACCTTCAGAGGAAATGTTTAGTTTTTTTCTGTTTAGTATAATGTTGGTTACAAGTTTGTTGTATAAACCACATGTTCTCTGCAATATGCAGATTCAACTTATAATGTATATGATTGTACGTGTGTGTATACATACATACATACATACATACATACATAAGTGCAAAACAGAAAGGACAAGGAGTTACACTCATGACCCCTCATCAATAGAGCTGCCTAAACAGGACCTGAACAACGACAATACCAACAAACATATTGTCATTGTGGAAGGGGGACTCTCACAGGCCCCACCCCGAGACCGAGACTCCAGACAACTGAGGACTGAGGACCTCTGAGAGAGGGAGAGCAGCTGGACTCAGGGACAAGCCCCTAACTGGTCATCTAATTCCCAGCGCTCAGCCCTGATACCATACACAGACAAGGAACACTAAACAGACGCAGCAGGCTGTAGCTATATATCTGTGCCTTTATACATATAACAATAGCAGTTACACAAAGAGGTCTTGAATTGGAGGGGAAGTGAGGTGAGTATACATGGAATAAGTAAGGGGGAGGAAAGAAAAATGATATAATTATATTTTAATTTTAATACACTATATTTTAAATAGAAAAGAGACCAAAGGAGGGCAAAAACAGGTGATGGATAAGGGATAAGCAAAAATAACACAGGGCATAAAAGAGGAAGAGACACTGAAGGGAGGTACAGGAGACCGGGGAGCACGGAGATGATGGAGAGGAGGGAAAGGAAAACCCGAAGCATGTTTGCTCCAAAGTGCACAGTGATATCTAACATTATATATGCTATTTTTAGTACTTTTAATTAAAAAAAAAAGAGTCGGGAACAACCCAGCAGCTGCACAACCCAGCTGCTGCGCCTCAGCCGTTTCTGAGCAGTCGCCCCGTGAGGACTGTCCTCTGTGTTTAGTCTCCGTCATCCCATCCTCAACCACATCGTTTATTAGAGGCTAATGAAGTCCAGGGCTGTTAACCTGGGCTGGTGAAGACCTAGGGAACCCTCCCCGCTGATCTCCTAACTCACGAATGCCTTATTTCATATCTCATCTGGCATTTCCATTGCTTTGGGTACGAGGGCTGGGACAGTACAGAGGCCATTCTGGAAATCAGGGGTCATGTCTAAGACATCAATTCCCAGAAAAACAACCAAATAAACTGGTGACCGGGGATCATGGAATAAAAAGCGAACTGCAAGCAGTAATGCATGTCTTTAATCTCAGAACCGGAGGCAGATGCAGGGTGATTGCCCACAAAGTCTACGCCAGCTTAGGCCAGACTTCCAATTTTGGGTCAGCTGGGGCTATACAATGAGAGCCTGTATAAGGGTAGGGGTGAAGAGGAGAGAAGAGGCCAGGAGGGAGAGTGGGAGGGAAGGAAGGAGGAACGGAATGCAGAAACAGAAATTAACGCAATGGACCCACAAATAACTGTAGAGCAGACGGGGCAACAGCAGCAGACCCAGCACGGTCTTAGTGAGCAGTGTGACTAAGGTCAACTAGACACGATGCTGGGAAGGGTCAAGGGTGACTACGCCTGCCACAGAATCATGGGAAGAAGAGAAACCTTGTGCAGGAAAGGGTTAAGTGGCGAAGGTGCAGATGGAGCACCAGCCAGCAGTGGAGACTGAATACAGGCAAGGAGACACATACAGAATGTCCTTCTCAGTGACCTGGGATGTCTTCCACGCCCACCCATGCTTGGGACAATACATTCGATACAACATTCAACTGAGTGAGTGTGTGGGGTCCCGGGAGGAACAGGAAGTTCAAACGCACCACCAAGCCCACTTTTCTCAGTCACCCTGGATGGGAACCTTCACCTTCTCTTCCTGAAGGAAGTAACTGGGCCCACAAGAGTAGACAGAGAGGCAGGCACGCGCACACACACACACACACACACACACACACAGTAACAGGCGGAGATGGTTGCCAGGTGTCTTTGTCTTCAAAAAGAAATCACACAAGCCACCTGAGAACAACAATACAGGAGCAATAGCTGAAGGGCAGGTGGAGGAGGAGCCATCCCAGAAACAAATGTGTCCTTTCCCTACCCCCACCTCAGGCCTACTGACGTGGGTTACTAAGGCGACACAAATCTTCCCCTTAAATGTTTTCTCCTCAGTTTCTCTGTTTTGAAAAGAAAGTTTTCCTCACAGTCTCCAGCCCTTTTCACCCCACTGTCTCCTGTAGTTTTATGAACCACACTGTGAAAATGAGACTCCCTGCAAGCTAGAGTCATGAGCATGACCGATGGGTGTAGTTCCACGTTTGCAGGGGCCTCGCTCCCACTGACGGTATCCACAAGGTGGAGGCTGGGTTACCTGCAGACACGTGGCCCCTGCAGGAGGCAGAACCTGTCTTCCTTTGGGACATCTAAGTCCAGTAAGACCTTTGCTCCTGAGTACACCTTGAAGCCCTATAAGTATTCTACTGTATCAATACCACATACTAACTGATGGTACCATGAACAATTAGTTCCCCTCTCTCTTTTCTAAATCTCTTCTCCAGAAATGTAAAACTAATCAAGATGATCAGTTGTCTGTCTGTGTAAGAGAACTAGAGGCCACAAAGTCCTAAGTAAGTCCAAGTCCTAAGTAAGGCTCACCTACCGCCATCACATCCAGCTAGACCAAAATTAAATTTCAAGTTTAGGCAAAACTAATTAAGTATTTTTTAAAAACAAGCAAGATTAGATACCTGCTGCAAGGAAAAAAAGGGATATAAGTGGTTTCTAGATGCCAAGAATAATAGGAAGAAAAGAAGAGTTTGTTGGTCTTACACGGAAGTTTGTATCCTTGACAGACAAGATCCCTTTGGAGGCAGGGGTGGAGCTCTCGAGCAAGGCGCATGTGAGTCTGTCCATGCAATAGGGACACTGTGCACCCTGCTCCAGGGTGCTTACATGTTCACAGGAGAAGACGGGCTTGATAGTAATCTACTGGAAATTGACAAAAAAAAAAAAAAAAAAAAAAAGCAACTCCAGAGATAGAGATCGACACACTCTTCTGTCCACAAGGGCTGCACACACATAAATAAAATACTAATAAAGTAAAATTAGGGTCTAGTGTCAATCAGAGACCTCTGAATGAGTGCGATGTGCGTATTTCATGTATACACACGCATGCATACACTGTGCTAGTTTTCCAGATATGGACACGAAGAGTTTCGTTCTCCCTGCAGGTAGCACTAACCAGTGAACCAGTGGGCTGTGCTCTGCCTGTGACATCTCCGATGGAGGCCTCATGGGTCATGGTCCCCGAGACAGGCAGTGAAAGGGCCCTGTTCCTCATCTCTGGCTACCTGCCAGAAGTAGATCTTCTTTGGGATCCTTGAGGAGAAAGCATCAGAGCAGGTGTGACTCTGCCACCCCAGCCGCACAACTTTTACTAGCTCAGTGACTCTCGCAACAGAGTCCAGACCAAATGAGCCACAGACTTCAGAATGAAGCTTAAACAACAGCAGTGGTGTAAGGATGGCGGCGGTGGAAAGGATTGTAGCCGTGTGAAGGACAGCAGTGTGAAGGATGGTGGCGGTGTGTTTCTCCTGTTTCTGAAACTGATGAAAACTTTTGGGCAGAAACCTCACGAAAAGGAGCCCACTAGACAGCTCCCCACCCCTTCTCCCCCATCTTCTCCACTCCCGGTCCATCCCATCTTCTTTGTTTCCTTTCTCTTGCAGTCAACTTAGCCATTTCACATTCTTCAAAGATTATGAAATATTTTGCTAAAAGGAAAAGAACAAATTTAACTCCAAGTTTCCCAGAGTCCCTTCCCCTGTCAACATGGTACCATTATCTACCTGTAGAGCTGTCAGAGCTGGGAACCTGGCACAAAAGGAAAAACTCACGTAGAACAAAGATTTTTACTGAAGCCGGCACAAACCAGAACTGATAGGCTTCCCATGACAAGTGCACACGGAGGCTGACTAGAGAGGGGATAAACTGGATCCATTTCCTCACAGCCAGATCCCTTCTGGCCCTACAACAGTTACTCCTGAGATCACACTTATCCTTCCTCACGAGCACCAAGCACCCAAAGATGTACAGCAAGGCCAAGGACCCTCCCTTCTGGCAGGTGGATTCCAGACCTGAGCTCCTTGTTATCCTACACGCTGTGACATGGTCTGGAAGAAGCAAGCTGGCCTGGCCAACGCTCCCGGAAGAGACTAGGGTTCACAGCATCCACGCAGTGTGTGCGGGTCCTCCACAGGGCAGGATACATGCATACTCCCCTACGTGTCACTGTCTACCCAGTGAAGTGCCCAGAGCACAGCGTCTACTCTGCAAGCGCCTGGACGAAAGCAAGAGACACTTGGTGGGACGTTTTAGATAAGTGTGTCACATCCATGTGCTGGCCCCTGCAGGACACCAGCTCAAGACAGACTAGAGAGCTGTTGTGCACATGACCTCACCATCCTTAGGAGACCTTTCCTATCCACAGTGCAAGAGGAGTTGAGAACCTCCCATAACCCTGAGGCCATATTTACATTATATATACTTTTTTAAAAAATATTTATTTATTTATTATGTATACAGTATACAACATTCTGTCTGTGTATGTCATACACAGAAGAGGGCACCAGACCTCACTACAGATGGTTGTGAGCCACCATGTGGTTGCTGGGAATTGAACTCAGGACCTTTAGAAGAGCAGGCAATGCTCTTAACCACTGAGCCATCTCTCCAGCCCCTATATATACATTTTTTTAAGTTTGGGGAAAAGTGGCAAAAAGCCATCCTTGCTTGAGGTTTGGCAAAACATTTCTGTCGTGTGGATCCACATATATGTACCACGTTGAGATCATACACCCTGCCCACCCCACATGAGACACCGGAGACGGCACACCTCCACAGAGGCAATTATTCATACCAGATAAAATGGACTGAAACTCACTCAGTGAGGATGCGAACTGCCAGGTGAGAGTTCTATCGTTTCCTGAACTCAAAGAAAAGCAGGTCTGGGCTTGGAGGCATACAGCAACAGTGCAGGAACTTCCATAACCCTGAGCCATGGACCAGAATCTGAGCCACAGCTGTGGGGCCAACAGAGGTCCATAAGCTCCGCTGTCGGCCGTGGTCTGGTGTGCAGGGCGAGCAAGCAGCGTGGAATCAGAACGGCTTCAGTGCCGTCAGCACAGGAACAGACGTTAAAATAACTACAAGGTTAAACTTCCACCGTAGGCTGTGTGTGAGCTGTGCCAGATTGAGTATCCTCAGTCAGAACAGTTCCCCCTCTCCACTGAGCCCCAGCATCAGCCACGGGCTACCCCTCTGCAGCTCTGGCTTACCCCCTGCTGGAAGACAGCACTTGAGCTAAGCACAGCACTGCTGTAAACAGAATCTGGCCAAAACAAACAAACAAAAAAAACAAAACAAAACAAAAAAACAACCAAGTCACTTAAATGAGAGAATCGAGCTACTAGCACTTGCTTTTGAAAGTCTCTTAATTGCTCTTCTTTTCCAGAACGGCAGCCTGGGGACAGTGGTGCAAATCCCCACTGAGATCTGTGTATGTGTTCCTGGACCTCTGCCAAAACTTGGCCTCGCGGCTACACACACAGCGCTGGACACACAGTCTGCTCTTACACAGCCGGGACTCAGCTCAGAATGTCTCCTCATCCAAAGCAGTGGCTGGGGCATGAGGTTTCCAGAACATTCTAACAGAATGCTAGGGAGTTGCTACCACTAAATAACTGATACAGTTCCTAAGTCCAGCCCTCAGCCACTTCTTCCAGGGTGACATGCTTTTCTTAGCGTATGTCAACTTTTAACACACTGGTTACCCAGGAAACCACTGCCGTGCATTTCCATCAGGTTTTCTCCAGACTGCATACATCTGAACCTCATTCCAAGCCTTCCGTCCACCATGCTCCCAGTCAGTGTCTGGCTTCATGAAGCCGAGTGTGACAGGGCGCCCACCTCCTCCGTCCACAGCACGGGGTACAAAGAACACACAGTAGGGTGGAGTGTGGACTGCATGAAACCTCACAGTCCCTCCCTTTCCACCCGTGGATGTGAGTCCTGACCCTGGGGGGGGGGGGAGGCTGCAAGTGCACCTGACAGCCCGAGCCCCCAGCATATGCCTACACAAACTCTCTCTCCCCGAGGTGCAGTGTGCTTCTCATGAGGAAAGGGATCCCCTCTCTTGGTCCTGGATACTCCTGCCTCCCAGTAGGAAAGACCTGACCCTAAAAAGGACAGAGCATTGCCATGGAGTGAATGCCTTCTTCCTCCTCGCCCAGGCCTGTCCTTCTCCAGTGTGGTGGTTTGAACAAGAAGGCCCCAGAGGCCCATGTATTTGAATACTTGGTTATTGGAGAGTGGCACTACTCAGCAGGGTTTAGGAGGTGTGGCCTTGTGGAGGAAGTGTGTCACTAGTGGTGGGCTTCAGGATTAAAACTGCTTAAGCCAGGCCCCGTATCTCTCTCCTTCCGGCTGCCTGTAGACCTGGATATAGAACTCTCAGCTCCTCCAGGACCAACCATGTCTGTATGCTGCCATGATGATAATGGACTCACCCTCTGAAACCCTGAGCCAGCCCCCAGTTAAATGTTTTCCTTTATAAACATGCTGTCTCTTCACAGCCATATAACAGCGACTGGGACATTCAGTGATACCACAGCAGAGACACTCTTGCCCTGCTTCTAGCAAGAGCCTACTTTAAAAAGACCATGGGAGAGGGTAGAGAACCCCTAGATAAAGGGGCACACAGGTGAGCGTGATGGGGTCCTTAGGATGTGACGGTTGCCAGGAAAGGACTTTTCAGGGAGCAAACTCAGTGACAGCAGTGAGATCAGGGCCGTGGCTCATGTGTGGAAATCTTGGAGAAAGAAGAGAATTTCTGAGTCTCTCTCTGTATCCAGGGGCTACAGGAACTCTCCTCATCTGAATCTGACCTGCTAGGATGCAGCAGGCTCCTTAGAAGCTGCTCTCTCCTCCCAAGCGCTGAGTCACTGAGTCAAAGCGGCACCTCTGTCTCAGGTGACCCTATCCTGGGTCTGCGCCACTAGGCAGCCCTCCTTCACCTCCATGCAGAAGCATAAGATCTGGCCTGGCCCTCTAGATTTCTCAGCCAAGGACCCCTGGCTGTGGTCATCCCATACTTCCCCTTTCTTGGTCTGTATAGTGTTCATCCTCTCCCTAGAAGGGCACCGGCAGTCAGTGAACACTGCTCATACATGCCTTCATCTCGCGGCAAATCCTGCTCACACATGTTCACACATGTCGTCATCCCCACTGAGTAGATGACTCTCCACAGACAGCCCCTCAGCATGGAGAGAAGCCAAGTCCCCTGATGGGGATGATGGATGAAGATTGGCAGGTTCATACTGGAGACTCAGGAAGTTGTGGGGAGGGGCACTCAGCCAATGAGTAGGATAAATAATACAAGCTTTCTACAATCAGAAAAGCAAGAGCCAAGAGGGAATCAGGAGTTGCTGTTTGTCCTATCAATTAGAACAATTCTAAAACAGTGTCTGGATTGGTGTCCTTATTCTAGGAGGCCATCCACAGTGCTCTAAAGCTTGTTGATTGAAGCACCCTTCACACATCTGAGCAGCAAGCTGTGCTCACAGCTGGGGATGGTACCTCTCACAGAGGCAAGCCTAGAGGACGTTGGTGGCTGGTGCCACAAGTGGATCTGGTACACAACACATCCTAGGATCCGACCGTATCCAAGAATTCTCTAGAAGAAAAATGCTAGGGAACCCACTCACCATCACGTAACACCCCTGGGGCATGAACTAGGATCTCTGAAAAGTTCCATCTCACCAAACACGGCTTGGGGAACCGAGAGACCAGCTTCTTCCCACGTTCACCGCATCCATAAGAGAAGAGCAGTGCCAATGGCCACTCTCCCTCCTTAGGCAGACGTCCCAGCCCAGCATGCTATGACATGCTTGACAACTCCTTTCTGTGACTAAAGCATAGCCCAGTGCAGACATCGTTCAATTGGAGAAAAGACTTCAACTGACCCACCCAGGAAAAACAACCCCGTGATTCAATGACAACAGTGATGGGAGCAGCCTCCAAGCTGGGAGTGATCACTCATGTACATGCACAAATATACATGCCAAAGTCCAGCCTCCAAGCTGGAAAGGTCACTCATGCACACGCACAAAAATACATGCCAAAGTCCAGCCTCCAAGCTGGGAGTGGTTACTCATGTACACGCACAAACATACATGCCAAAGTCCAGCCTCCAAGCTGGGAACGGTGGTCACTCACACACACGCACCAACATACATGCCAAAGTCCAGCCTCGAAGCTGGGAGCAGTCACTCACACACACGCACAAACATACATGCCAAAGTCCAGCCTTCAAGCTGGGAGCGGTCACTCATGTGCATGCACAAACATACAAGCCAAAGTCCAGCACATCCTGGGGAACTGGGAGACAATCAGACACCAATCTGGTGTTCCCTAACCAATACATACATTTCTGCCTTTACGGTTTACGGATCTCCTTCCAGCCCCGAGCTACTTTGTTATCTGCCCATCCAGGTACTGCAAATCCTTGGTTTATTCTATCCCATCTATCAGCGTCTTCCTGTCACTGCAATCCCCCTCATGCCCTCTCTCTCCTCCCCTCCCTCTCCCTCCCAGGCCAAGCGCTGGCCTGCCCACCAGGCTCCCTCACTAAGCAGGAGAGCCTCCACTCAGCAATGCCCCCTCCCCTGAAACTGAGTCAGCCCCTTGCTCCTGTCACTTTGTCACAGCCGTTTTGAAGCCACCAGCCTGCCTTGGGCTAGAAACTGGCCCTTAGTGTTCTTGGCACCTTGCTGGTGTCACCTCCCCAAATCTTAGAGTCACCCTTCACCTAACCTCACTGTCCTTCCAAGGGAGGGAGTCCTAGGAAAGTGACTTCTAGAAATGAGCTCAACCCTTGTTTTCAAGTCACAAACAAAGTAGTGACATGGGCACCACCTTGTCCCCAAATACCAGAACTCAAAAGAAGAGCCTGAGTTCAGTCCATTAGTGTGTGTGCGGAAAGGGGTGGGTTAAGAGTGGGAGAGAGGCCTGCGCCCACACTTCTTGTTGGCACCAGGCAAGGCATTCTGCACACCTCATGCCCCTTTGCCCTCAAAGCACTCTCCAAGTCTGAAGCTGCCTGCTCATAGTGGCAGATCTGACTGAGTCCCACAGTGGCTTCACAAGACTAAGCAAAAGATTTGCTCATGAGATCCCACAGTGAGAAGGGCCGAGAGGCTGATGGGCAAGCAGTGAGGGACAGCTACTGTGAGCAATGATCATGTGTGCACACATCCATGTGTGCATCTTTGTTAACATGTGCGTGCACAGCACAATGAAGTCAACAAATCCCTCCTCGACTGAGGTGCAGATGGAAGCAGCAGCCTGCCCTCAGGGTGCTCCATGGCGCCAGCAAAGACAACGGGCAGCACTACATATCAGCCGCAGCTGAATCACTCCTCAGAGCCTGACCCTGGGCCATCGGGTGTCCCCAGAGGTGACATGTTCTCGGCCTCTGGCTCACCCTGGTGGAGACACACTACACATGATGTCTCAGCGTTTCAGGAAGGACTCTCATGGGGCCTCATTCCTGTGCAGTTAGGCTGAGTGTCCCAGACAAAATTCCCATAACAGATGGAGAAGGGACTCACATCCCAAGCTCTGGGATTTGTTTGTGAATTGAATCTCTGAGTTGAACCTGAAACACTTCCAGGGACACGAGCAAGCTAAGATGGGCACCTAGAACATGCCTGGAGAACCTAAGCAAAGGCATGGGGACTCCCGTGAGAGCAGCCAGACAGGGGGTCCGGTGCTGAGGCTGAACAGCTCTCTTCCCATCGTGAAGCTGGCACCTCATCTTGAATCACACAAACGCTGCCTCTTGGAAGACCCTTTAGCAAACCTCTGACACTAGAGAGAAAAGGAGAAGGCCTCTTGTACAGAAATGGTAATAAAGGCACCTTTTATGGCTACCATACAAAACGGTTTTAAGCAATGGGGATGTGTCAAAGGGAAGCCGACTATTCTGATGCTAAAATTAATCTGAGCAGTAAGTCTGTGCTAACGTTAGCCTGGAGATCATGAAAGATTGATGATCCTCAGGCCGGGCCCAGCAGCAGGCCTGCTAGGAGAGGGAAGGTAGGAAGGAACACACTCAGCCACCCACCGGGGTGGCATCTTCCCCCAGCACCTCTGTGCCCAACCCCCGCCCCACATAACTGAACTCACAACGGGAAAGAGGTACACGGTTTAAACTGAGAGGCAGTCTCAAGGGACACCGCTTCTGCACTATGCTTTGGTCACTCTCCAGTTTCCCCGGGAGCCAGGAAACATGCATTTTCTTCTGGTTCATCCATTCCTAGGGAAACAGAGGCCTGAGCAGGCACAGTGGTCCCCTCAAGCTGCCTGTCAGAACACTCTCCCCAGATACTGAACCACCTGTGCGGGAGAGGGATGACTTTCCCACAGGAACTGCCCTGGCACACCTCCCACACCCATCTGCAACCAAGTCACCACCCTCGAAGAGGTGGAGCTGAGATCTCACAGGTAACAGCCTATCCCAGAACGTTGTGCTCTGGTAGCCTCCGATCCCACCGCCCCTGGGACTGGGAGCTAAGTACAGAGTCAGGCAGGAGCCCCTCATGGCTGGAACACCGCACTCAGGACCCACACACATCTGTGAACACCAGGGACTGGTCCAGGACACGAAGCTTGTAGGCTGCTGGAGTCACCAAGGCCAGAAGGGACGCTGCCCGGAGGACATTCTAACCCAACAGTGTCCCCCTTGTGGGTGTAAGACAGGCAGGCAGTTCTGGTGATCCCCATGGGAGAAACAGAGAACCAGGAGAGGACTGAGGTAGTAAGGGTACCACTTAAAATCAGATTGGCATAGGTTAACTCACAGGGATGACCTCGGTGCACGTGACAGCTACACTGGGTGGCACCCCGTCAGCACCTTCAGCCAGGCTCCAGGAACCCAGCATCCAGGCTTTGTGTCGCTAGCCCACGGGAACAAGGTGGGGCCAGTCATGACTGGACTATTCTGGGAGGAGACGACATCAGGGCCAGCTTCAGAACATTCTCTGGAAAGTACTCTCACCCCATTACGCACCACTGCCAAAGGACAGCTGTAATGCAGGCGCCATGTGCCAGGCTCCATCACACAAAGCCTCCCTCCCTTTTCAGTTCTGTGGTCGATGGCTTCTGACCAAGGACAGATTGGAACTAACTGGATCTACCTGTCATCACCTTGACAACGTCATTGCTGTCACCAAAAACTTTGTCTCAGGTGAGGTCAAGGTTCTGAGACAGGGGATCAAGCCAGCAGCACAGCTAACTTGAGGTACTTATGGTGTTTATATGACAATGACTCCAAGCCAGGCCAGGTCTGCTGCTACACAGAACGGCAAGAATGATTTCCTCCTTCGTTGGTGTGCACCTCTTACCCTCACACACGTCCAGTCCATCACATGGTCTCACCTGTCACCTGTCATCTTTCCAAGCTTTTAAAGAAAGGAGGTCTGCCCGCATTACACTGCAGCCCTAGACAGAGCTACACCCTCCTTGGAAGTGGAATTGGGAGCTTCACCAGACACACCTTGAACACACCTCAGCTGCCAAATGCACACACTACAGCCACCCACTAAATGCACTGCAACTGCCTTCTGCAGCTGGCCACTGCACATAACAGCAGCCACCTACTACCCAGACTGCAGCTGGCTACTGCACACACAGAAGCCACTCGCTGCACAGACTGCAGCTGGCTACTGCACACACAGAAGCCACTCGCTGCACAGACTGCAGCTGGTACATATCTCTCACCTTGCTCTGAGCTCTGTGGACCCAAGGATCTCAGACCAGCTCAGGACCATAGCCCCAGCCACAGGACATAAGAGAAATCTTGCCACATGACCTTATGTGTATATTGAGGTAAATCAGAACAACATTCCAACACTGGGTTTCTCCTAATACTGCCTAGTTCACCACCTGCAAGAACCCTGAGTTCACCCAATGAGGCAAATGTGATGTTCTAGAATGAATGCATGATTCACGGTGACATATTACCAAGCCTCTGGTGTGTGTCTGAGGTACGTCCATGATCCCTGTATAGCCATCTAAATGGCATCTTGATGCTCATCCTCCACACAGGTCCCCAGAAATGAGTGACTAACCAAGAGATGGTGACCCATAAGGTGCAGGCATATACATGAAATGAGGCCAGGGGACAGAAGTAGCAGTAGGGACATGGGAAACAGGAAAGAGGTGACAGGTTTAGTCACTTCTCAGGGCTCAGACCCCAGGATCTGTCTTTTTAAAGTGACAATCCCTGTTGGCCTCCAGGAACAACACATCTGTCACTGCCCTCAGCTTCTGGCCTGTGCCTTCACACCTGAACATGCTGTATCTCCTACAGGAGAACCTTCTGGGTAGTCAGGGCTGGCCCTGCCTTGCTGGGCACCACATGCTTGGCTCCAGTCCCTTCCCAAATGCTCCAGGTGTCTACCACTCTGGGCCCAGTGGCTACTGACTTCCCACACACAGAATGTCTGTGTTCCTTCGTGAGATCGTCTGGTCACTTGCTGGAGATTTGCCAAGAGTGGGCCCATGTGTGTGACTGGACCGACTTCTAGATGCTGCCCTGGCTCTAGGATGGATGTGTGTCCTGTCCTGGGATTTGTCATATACTTCTAGAAGAACAACAGTAGCAGCTCTTGTCCCCACGAGCGCAGCTCTCTGATGCTCCCCTGAACAGTATCCTCACCTATCCCACATAGCTCTGGGCAAGATCCGAAATATATTTTACTCTGCCACCCTAGGAGCGAGGCCTTGCACCTTCAGCTCTACTCCTGCACAATCTAAGGAAGTTCATTTTTACTGAGTATGTCTTGAGCTCAGAACCCAAGTACTGATTATTTCTTGGAGGGGAGCTCCTGAGGCTGAGGCTCCACCTCGCTGGCTGACCCAGAAGATGCATCCACTCAGCTACCAAGGCCATAAAACCAAGTGGGGAGGGCACCCCGAGCTCTCTGTACTTGGCTGGCCTAGTCACATAACAGTGGGGTCTAGGTGGCAGGCCCTAGGGCTCCAGGCACTAAGCCCCATAGGTGTGAGCACTATCTAACCTACTTCAGGGCAGGCAGGTCCTGCACCGAGTGCCTTCCTAAGGTAGCTCCTCTACCACACTCCACAGAGACACTCTGACACTTGTCACTGATCCACAGGGAGGAACAAGGTCAGCAACAGAGCTGTATTTCTGTGTCCATTATCTCCCGAAAACAGACTCTGGAGCCCCCAAAGTACAGGGCTTACCAAGATGACTAAACCAACCCTTACATTTAACAAACTCTAAAAAAGGAAGTAAAACAGGAAAAGCAGCGAGACCACAAATACAGTTTGGTGGTGCTGCCAGTAGGTTTTGCGTTAAGCCAAAATAAATATTAGACATAATAACAGAGGGCTTGATGCAAAATACTATGCACAAATCAATTCTACTCTTATAATGTCAAAAATAGCAAGGCAGTTAGATCAACGGGGAAGCCATAAAACATTTAAAGGGATAAATATTAAATAAGCACTCCTAAATATATAACAGCAAATGTTCAAATATTGAAAACATTGCCTAAAGGCAAACCCGAGATGAGTGACAGGTGGAAGATACAAGCCTGCAGAAAGACGAGTGGAAGGCTGCCTGGGGCAAGGCGTGTTTGATCCGTTTAAATCTACATTTTGAGTTCTTCCTTCGAAATTACAAATGGCAAAATGTCTCTAAACTTCACACAAATTAACAGAAAATGGCACAGAACTTGAGGAGCATTCAGTTGGTTATGAGAGGAACTGCAGTTGCTTCCTAAGTACACCTTCCTTCCGTGCAGAACAGAACAGCAAACACAAAGCCACTGCAGAGGATGAGGGGCCAGGTCACAGCCAGCCAAGAGGCAGGCAGGGTCAAGGCATGATAAAGTCACGAAAACACAGAACCAGGGGAGGGCAGGTCAGATCTGGTCATGAGAGCTGCCTTTTTGTCTTCGGTGGACGGAAAAGCAAGCATATCGCCTGGTGATCTCGGACACCAAATATCTCCTCGTGGGTCTAAAAACTGCTCGCACCCAACATGGGAGACCAGGAAATACAAAAAGCAGACACGGCTTCCAGCTCAGGAAAAGTCACTGGCAGGAAAGCACAGATTTGTGCAGAGAAAGCCCCTTAAAAGCTCATAGCAAAGGGCAAGACCAAGAGTAGCCAGGAAAAAGGTGGTGTGGTGGTCCATCCCCGAAATTCCAGTTCTGGGGAAGGAGGGGAGAGGCGGGGGAGAAAGCTCCAAGTGTAAGTCCAGCCTGGACTACTTGACAAGTTCTAAACCAGCTTAGCTGACTCAAACAAACAAACACACAGGAGGGATACATGTGTGCATGCATGTATGTGCACGTTCCTGTTCCCCCAAAGAAAATGTGGTCAGTTTCCATGTAATGAAAGTATTTCATCAAGAAATAGGTTGGTTTTTAAAGTAACTTATTCAGCAAACAAAGTAAAAAAAAAAAAAATGAGGGTTTTTTTTTCCTATCTACTTAGGCAAGATGCCAGGGGTAAAAATAATCCCCAGCGTTTGCTGAATTTCAGCACAATGACTGCCTGACAGAAGAGACGGTGTGAGCTGCACTCAGCGGAGCGCAGAGGCAGCATGGCCCATGCTCAAATACCGATGCTGAAACAACTGAGGGTTTCAGAACAGAGCGAAGGACACAGAGTTGTATACAATCCATCTCAGGGTTCTTCAGAGGGAAGACATTACGGGAACCCCACATGCTCTATACAGCATGGATAAGTCAAACACATGCAGCATGCCATCACATAAAGACAAATTATTTATGATAATTAATGGCATTACAACATGCGTATGATATTGCTTCTTTTGAAAGAACACAGAATTCCATCATGTTCAGACTCACTGATTTTATAGGAAGACTTCTGTGCAGGTACAAATTGAGAAACAGAACAGAAGCATCCCAAGTTATGAAAGGCCTGTGCCCGATCATGGGGCTTTCAGGAGTCTAGTTTTCTTTATAGTCTCTGATTCATCTCTGAGACACTCATTGACCGCTCCATAAAAACTACTGAAAGGGAGCTTGGGCTGCATGGCCTGTACCCAGGACATGCCATCGTGTCCTGTTTGGAGACTATGTCCCTCACAGTCCAGTTGTTCTTACTTCCTGTGCCTTTCATGTTTCATCAAGACCAATGGCCTCCTCTAGGGACCACACAGAGACAAGCCGAGTAGGGAGACACACTGAACTCTGCAAGCTCAACAGACTAAAAGCTAACATAAACAAAGAGTCAAGAGTTCAAAAACGAGGAAAGTGGCATCGTTCATCCCCTAGAGACCTCCCCACATCTTGACGTCACTCAAGAGAGCATAAACTACAACTTTAAATGGTTCTAAGTCTTCAAAATTGTGGGATAAAGCTGCCCTGTGCCAGCTATCTGCAAGACTCCTCACCCGTCACAAACAGATCCCCTCCATTACCCGGTTCAAAGAACTATAACTGCCCCATATGTGCATGGTGAATGGCGACATTCAGACTGGGCTCCAGTGTTAGGAGGGGGGTGTCTTGGGCAAGTGCCCAGTCATTCTGCACCTCACTTTTCATGTCTGCAAGCCTGAAGCAGATATGTCTACGCTAAGATGGTGAAGTTGAACTTTGGTAAGTCACATAGAGAAAAGACACGTCGGAAGACTCTGCTGACCACGGCAACACAGCTTTGTAAAGAAGTTTGACACTGATGCCCCACCTAGAGAGGTCCAGAGCTCAGGTCTCTGAGCTGCTACCACTGTGAACACAGAGGGCAGCGAGGGCTGACCTGGGAGCTGAAAGAGGCACAGTGGGCAGCGTCTTATGAGACTCTGAATTCAAAACCCTACCCAATCCAACTGGAAGAGCAAAGTTCCTTTGTACTTTGTTTGCCCTCGGCATTTAGTGAGAGAGTCAGGTCAAAAACACCTATCCCAGCACAAGGCTCTACAGCATGTGGAAGCAGCCAAGGGCTACAGGAGGTTGAAACAAGAGGATGGTCACCCCAAGCGAAGCCCGTGACAGGCCCTGGTCCATGTGTGCCAGATGCTCTGCAGTCACATATGGCTTGTTCAAACTGCGTGGTTCTGGTCTGTGGGTCTGTTTTGCCTTTTGTTTTTGTTTTTTGTTTTTCTATTTTCTCTGCTCAGACTGTTCTGAATAACATTGTAAAATCAGAAGTTACTATGAAATATGGAGGCAGCTGGTGTGGGACAATTCTGTCAATCATGTTTTAAATAAATGCTGATTGGCCAGTAATCAGGCAGGAAGTATAGGCGGAACAACCAGACAGGAAGTAGAGGTGGATCGATGAGAACAGGAGAATTCTGGGGAAGAGGAAGCCCATTCCTCCCCAGTCCTGTCCAGACACAGAAGAAGGAAGATGTGACCTGCCCCAGTGAAAAAGGTACCAAGCCATGTGGCTAACATATACTAGAATAATGGGCTAATATAAGTTATAAAAGTAACAAGAAGCCTGAGCTAATGGGCCAATCAGTTTATATCTAATGTAGACCCTCTGTGTGATTTTCTTTGGGGCTTACTGGCTGTGGGAACTGGGCAGGACAGAAACCCCAACAAGCAAGCCCTCATGTTACAGGCAGCCTGTACTCAGCAACATGGAAGCAGCCCATCTCTAAGACGGCAAATCCACAGAGATGATAAAAACGTGCCACCAAAGTGCAGGCTGGTTAATGTGCTTCTACTTTAAGACATGCTTAAATAAAATGTTGCTGAGTACCAGACTGCCTTGGAGAAGATGAAGAGCCCATGTCACGTAAAGTTGACATGTGTGTAAGATCACAGCCATGGGGCATACTACAAGACACTTAAGGAGAATGCAACAGGCCTTTCCAACACGAGAAGTTGATCAACAGGAAAAGAGCAGTTCTGCAGTGTTTAAAGCAACTGCATATCGTGTTTGGCCAGTCTCTACCCTTCCCTTTGCTTAGGTTCAGCATTTGCAATCTCATTTCTAGGTTAAGAGGAGGACTCACAGGTGTCCCTTTTCATGATTGTACAAACAACACACATGCCAAATAATCTGCAGAGCCACAACCAAAGGGAACAGAGACGCTTAATTACATCAGAATCCCGACTGTGGGGCTGGATCCCAGGGCTTTACTCCGCAGTGTTTAGAGGGCTTGAGAGCTGCCTTCCTGTGAGTCGCTGGGCACCCCAGCACTGCTACCATCAGGGGCCCTAGTCCTGCAGGCCCTTCTTGCCTGATGACCAATGCATCCTTAGTGCCCAGTCACTGAGCTGTGATGTCACAGCATCCCAAGGCTGACCCAACCCAAGGGCAAACGGAGAAGGAGATAGGAAAGTTAAAACAACTCTGTTCTCAGTACAAGGCACATAGCTACAACCCACCCTGAAACACACTGCAACTTACCCTGTGTTCTGCTCAGATCTGGCAGTCTAGGAGAAAGCCGAGAGCCCACAGGCTGTTACATGTTTGAATGAAATCAACCTAAACAGAGCATTCAGGATTTTCTCCTCCCCTCCCTATCTGACCCAGTCCTGTGTCCCAACAGGAAATATCAGAAGTCAGGGGCTCAAAGGGTCAGGGGGAGGTAGGGAAAGAGATATCCTGTGGGATTGATTGGGGAGGAATATTCGAGGGAACATTGAATTTTAAATGATTAGGCCCACAAAACCTAAAGCTGTGGTGTTTGTTGTTTGATCAATTGGTTAGTTAGTTTTTTAAGACAGGGTCTTATACAGCTTACACTGGTCCTGGATTTGCTATGCATCCAAGAATGACCCTGAGCTCTTTGTCCTCCCGCCTCCATCTCTTGGGTACCTGGATTACAGGCCACCACATCTGGCTTATGCTGCCCGAGAGACAGAGCTGAGCTACATCCGCAGCCTGAGTGAACTAGCAGTTTTTAATGAACAACAACAAAAAAAAAAAAGAGGGGCTGAGAAATTCAAGACTTCTTCTTCCTGCATACACTGCCCAGGATGAGAAAACTCACTCAAGGGTCACTTCTGCTTGCAATGCTACTTGCTTTCACATCAGGAAAAGCCCAGGTCTGCCTGCTCCTGGAACTGGGGTAGGGGTGGGGCTCTACCCCACACCACACCCTCCTGGGTGCAGAAGTCATGGCCCACCTCCTTTATATTCTACTACTTCCTATGTGAATACTGGGGACCATTCAAAATTCAAACTAGCAGGACATCCAAATTACAGAGCAAGGAAAAAAGAAGGTAGGAACCTTTGTCATCATAACTGTGGACCATACACTGATGTCCTAATAAGTTGGCTTTCAAACTTAGATATTTTGGGTACTTTAATGTGGATAATTATTTTTATATTTAAGAAAAATAAGTCAATGTATTTTATATCCTCTGTCATTTTCCCTGCTTTAAAGTTTGTTTGTCTTAATTTGGCTGGTGATTGCTTTTTTTAAATTCACATGAGCAAAACAGAACTAAAGTATAAATAGAAATTGAACTTGGAAAAACAAAATAATTATGCCACTATCAATTTTAAGATACAGCAATTTGAGTAAGTTTATTCCACATTTTCATGTTTTTCAGAGTATCATATTATAGCTAATTAGTTGCTAGAAACTATCAAGAGTGCTGTTCGTAAGCTCAGTCAAGGCGGCACGCTTGGCTTCAGCGTGCACAGCCCTGCACACACTACGCCAGGGAGGCTAGCGCTGCAGCAAACACGCTGGCCAGAAACCAGGCTAGCACTGTCATTCTGAGTGTGAAGAAGATGCATCCACTCTGTATCAGTGAAGCTCAGGGGCTAAATACCTCATAAGAGTCTCCCACAACTATTCCAGTTTGCCAAAGCGGGCACAGGAGGAGAGACTGGTCCTCAAAGGTCAGTGTGCCCTACACTGCTTCTTACCTACAGATAGGTGGGACTTAAGTCACAGCCAGGCTTCACTGCTGCCCAGAGAGGGCCCAGGAGACACATTCCTGAGATGCTGCATGCAGCGAAAGCTAAGCTGTCCACCCATCTCTGAGAAGCCAGTCACATGGAATCTGCCACCTCCATCTCTGGCGGCAAGAGATGTAAGTGCCTGACTAGGTGCAGGAAACACGGCTCAGTCTGAAGGGTGATATCTGCTAGAAGGAACCGTGCAACTTCTCCAGATCCCACACTCCACTTCCACAGCCAACACGCACGCTAGCCAACTACATCAAAGCCTCATCAATACGTTCAGCTCACGTACAGTGATTTCATTACCCGGTGTGACTGAGACACTAAATAAAGACTAATAAAAATGTATCCTTCGGGTCTATCTAATGATCTTGCTAGACTAGCTTCGCCGGGAAAGCAGGTCGACAAATGAAAGCGCCTTTTTGAAACTTAGCCTGCTCTAAATGCCACAGTCCGGGTTGGCTTAAGAGACAATTATTTCCAGGGTTGGCACTTCAAGATCAAGTCTCACCAGTCAGGTTCCTGGCAGGGCCTTCTTCCTGGCTTACAGTAGCTACCTCTTCAGTAGGCCCCCCCATGGCAGGGAACAGCTCTGGGCCCTCTTCTCATATGGACATCACTCCCAGTCTGGGGCCCCACTCTTGGGAGCTCTTTTTATGTTGCTTGCTTCTTATAGGCCCTGCTGAAAATGCAGTCACACGGGCGCCCGTGCTTCAAATGTGACCTGTGGGGGACACGATCCAGTCGTCGGCAATCAATCTTTTATTTGCAGTAATTTATTTACCGCACTCGGTGGTGACGTGGACACTGCTGGGGAAAATTACATTTTAAAATACATTTTCTAGCTATATTAGAGTGGTCATGCCATGGAGAAACACTGCGAAATAGAGCATGCCTGGGAATCTCGTAAGGACTTGGGCTGTACCCCAACTTGCTCACCATGACCTATGCAGTGACCTTTCCCACCTGTGCGGCTATGTATGTTATACTGGGGTAAGAACAGTTCAACCATAACTAGATGGTTCGGCTACTGTGCCAACTTTATGGCACACTGGCTGTGTGAAAAGCCAACCCTAGAAATAACCCAATGGGATCAACAGAGGGCTCACAGATGACCCGTATGAAATGCAATATTGGTGTAAAAAAATCAGAAACATTTGGCAGAACTTCGGGTTTCCAACAACACTGACTAAAGATTCAATCTGGACCAATTTTAAGATCCTAGCACACAGAAGCCTCACAGTAAGATGTCTGCAGAACACATGGAGGGTTCCTATGCCAGCAGTCAGTGTGGACGACCAGGAGCTCTATGCCAGCAGCTAGCGTGGACGACCGGGAGCTCTGTGCCAGCAGTTAGCATGGACGACCAGGAGCTCTATGCCAGCAGCTAGCGTGGACGACCAGGAGCTCTATGCCAGCAGTCAGTGTGGACGACCAGGAGCTCTGTGCCAGGAGCTAGTGTGGACGACCAGGAGCTCTGTGCCAGCAGCTAGCATGGATGACCAGAAGCTCTATGCCAGCAGCTAGCATGGACGACCAGGAGCTCTATGCCAGCAGCTAGTGTGGATGACCAGGAATTTTTAGTATCTTTGGGTCTCTGAAGCTTGGACTCCAAGAGAGTATCATGACTAATATATTTTCCTTTCCACTCAAACTGTCCTGAAATAGAGTTGAAAAACAAAGTCCAGCGTTGACTTCATGAAAAGTTAACAGAACGAGCCAGTCATGGGACCAGACAGGGAAAACAAGACTCCCGTTGGGATGGAGCTTGGTCCTCACACTGTCAGCAGCTGCCACTGCTTCCTTGTTGGTGTCTTTCTTTGGGAGCACGGGAGACTGAGGACTGCTCACATGTCTGTATAGATCAACATGGTGCCCCAATGTATTGATTGACAACCTAATTACAGGACCTGCTTTTGAAGTTCATGTGTAACTATGCCCAAAATTATTTCTTAATGTTAACAAGACTATATCAAATATGACATCAAACTTTAAAAAAACATCAAAACTATGAATAGAAATAAAAGAAAAATAACCAAAGTTTATTCTGATGCAGTGAGATTTAATGAAAGTTGGCCTCGGAGCACAGTGGACTTCTTTAAAAACACCATGGCAGAAGGAGCCAGCAGCCGACCAGAAACCCTTTCTACCCCCCACCCCCCCACCCCCATCCAAAAGTAGGGCTGTGCTACAAGACATCCCCCAGCAGATGTCCCAAGTCCTGGCCAACAGAAAGTGGCAAACAATGTTCCTTCCAGAGGTGGGGTGTTTCTTCCTAGTGTTTACAAGGCTTGAGGGTGGACCATGGACCTAAAATTCCCTGAAACACCACGAAAAAGACAAGTGAACACAGCAAGAAATGATTTTTCTCTTATTAACGTCCTGAAATGCTAGCCAAGGGCAGAACACCAAACGGGCTAAATGTCTTTGAGTGAGGGTATGTGTGCAAGGCCTCCAGTCTTCCAGGTCCACAGCAGCACGGGATAAGGAAGCAAAGAAGGTAAAATAAGACCGGAGGTCCCAATTTGCTTCTGATAAATACAAGGGAGACCTAGCCTCTAAATCGGTTCTCATCCCTGACATTTGCTCTTGTTGTGTGACACAGGGAAGCACCTTGCCATGTGTGCTCAGTTCCTGCCTCTGGAGGGAAGGTCAGCACACCTTGACCGCTCATCACAAGCAATCAATGAAGCAGCAGAAACTTAGAGGTCCTGGAACATCACAAGTCCACTCACTCACAATGGCTCAGGGGGTGAGCAGGGTTTTCTTAGGCTGACTTCACGCTAGAAGCAAGAGAGTGAAGGCCCAGACCACGGGAGGGCAGTGAATGAGTTGGTCCTTTGTAGAACAGAGTTTAGGAAGAGCTATACCGCCCCAGTGAGTCCCAAGCCAGATCAGGAACTCTGGGCTGGCCGCCACTCTTTATTGATAGAATTGTGGTCTGTGCCCCAGGCTGTCTGCAAACAGACATCCAGAATGAAAGGAGACAGAAGCTGGCCCTGGGACCGATCTCCTCCTCCACCAGCAGAAGCTGAGCAGCCAGTGTGAAGCAGAGGTCGGCTCCACAGCTCAGCACAAAGCAGAGTGGGTGCCCAGGTCTGCGCTTGGTCTGCCCAGGTCTGCACTCGGTCCGCCCAGGTCTGCGCTCGGTCCGCCGGGTCCATGCTCATGTAAAGAAGCACAAGAATGGCTGGCATTAGCTCAGAACTAAGTGCACAGCTTTGTGAACATAGGTCCTAAGTCCCTACATGTCACAGTCCCGCAGATATGGAAAATAAACCAGCTCAACAGCCAACGTCCAGGATCCTGAACAACCCTCCCCGTGGGAGGGGAACTCTAGACCAGAGGTCAGTGGAAAGCTTGAGGAGATGCTCCGCTGAGGGAGTCATCTGACCCTCAGGGCTTCCAGTTTCATCCCCATCAGTTTACGGCATGTAGGGTAGGAGCCGCGTTTCCAGCCGACAGAGTGACTCCCACACTGACCCACAGCAGAGAAAGACCACGGCTCAGACATCTCAGAAATACTGACTGTGGACTCCAGCCCTCGAAAAACAAGCCACGGGATGTTGAGACCCATGCAAGCTGTATTTGCTAGAGACATTTTCGAAATCTCTTAGTAAGAACTTCACATAAAAACAAACTCGTAAAGACTCAGTGAGATGGAAAGACATTTGTATATAGTTGGGAAAACAAGGTTTACACACTAAGGTCATCGGAGGTCATCCCAGGCATTGTGAATAGAGGTTAGAGGAAGGTCGCCCAGAATTGGCTCACTGGGTGGGAGAAGGGACACCAAGACACCAGAGGGTCTTTGAGAAACTGGTGGGATGGACTCAGTCAAGTCGAACAAAGACTTCAGGTCCAGAACCGGCAACCCTAACTGGATGATGCAGGCTACCTGGCTGGAGCAAACTTCTAATGGTTTTTACTTTCTGGTTCAACTTCAGAAATGGTTGCCAATAAAACCAGAGTACCAAGTCCTTTACACATCAACAGACTTGACAGAGCATAAACCCATCACAAGCAGAGCTCCTTCGGAGGCTGAGGCAGGGGGATTGCTGAGCCTACAACCTGGCAAACAGCCTGGACAAAACAAACTGGCCAAGAAATAGTCCTTAGGGCTCGAGATACGATCTATGGAAAGAAGATCCCATTTCAGGGCTCCAAGTATCCAAAGGTGAAGAACCCTCTTGGACTGGGCCAGCTGAAGACTGGGCCCCCATCTGACCTGAGGATCTGAGTCAGGCCTGAAGCAGCAGAATCCTAGCCCTCGGGAGGCACAGGCTGCTGTACATGAGCTCCATGTTAATATGGCCGACACCAGCCACTGTAGCCACGGCCACAGGACAAAGTGCATGTGTTCACATGCTTCACTGCGAAAGCTTTTTGACAGTAATCTGTATGTACCGCATGACGTCACTCTCTAGACTTCAATTACACACAGCAAAATTTACATACATATAAAATCCTCAGAAGAGCCAATGCAGATGAAAGAAGAATCAGTATTTATGAAGCAAAGCAGGGGAAACACAAAGACCAAGGAAACAGACAGATGGGCAGTCCTGGGGCAAGGACAGATGTGAAGTCCTGGGGAGCAGACAGATGTGCAATCCTGGGGAGCAGACAGATGTGCAGTCCTGGGGAACAGACAGGTGTGCAGTTCTGGGGAACAGACAGGTGTGCAGTCCTGGGGCAAGGACAGATGTGCAGTCCTGGGGTAAGGTCAGATGTGCCGTCTAGGGAGCAGACAGATGTTAAGTCCTAGGGAACAGACAGGTGTGCAGTCCTGGGGCAAAGACAGCTGTGCAGTCCTGGGGAGCAGGCAGATGTGCAGTCCTGGGGAGCAGGCAGATGTGTGGTTCTGGGGAACAGACAGATGTGCGGTTCTGGGGAACAGACAGATGTGCAGTCCTGGGGAGCAGACAGATGTACAGTCCTGGGGAGCAGACAGATGTACAGTCCTGGGGAGCAGACAGATGTGCAGTCCTGGGGAGCAGACAGACATACAGTCCCAGGGAAGAAACTGCCCTACCCTGAGCAAAGGGCCAGGAAAAGGAGGATCAGAAGAGATCATCCAAGTCAGAGCTTCAAATATGACCAAGGACTTAAACACAAAGCAGCACAGACAAGTCTTTGAGAGTCAGAAGGTGCCTGCCAGGCAGAGTGGCCACTAAACTCTCCCCAGTTCTGAGCACCAGGTAGAGTGGGCCCTGAGCTCTCCCCAGTTCTGAGCACCAGGCAGAGTGGGCCCTGAGCTCTCCCCAGTTCTGAGCACCGTCAAATAAGCAGGCTAGCTGCCTTTACTTGAGAATGTTCTCGGCAGGAGCAGCTTGCACTGAGAACTCAGAAGGATTCAGTCAGACTTCATGGGTCAGGAAGTTATATGTGGTAAACAGAACAAAAGACTAAAAGCCACAGACAGGCGGGGTGGGATCAGTAGGTAGAGCGTTTGCCTTGCACGTGTGAGGCCTTGGGTCCAATCCCCAGCACCACATAAAGCTGGACACAGTAGTGCATCCCTGTAATTCCAGAATTCAAAAAGTAGGTAAATGCTTTGGGTTTTGTTTGTTTATAAAGCCACGAAGCAGGCTCAGCAAACAGAACTTTCCCTGCTCCCTTTGCTGGAACCACAGCCCACTGATGTCACCGATGAGCAAAGCCATGACCCTCAAGCAGAAAAGTCCACCTGGTGCTCAGTACTGAGGGCTGGTGGCAAGCTCTCGTCAGTCTGCAGGGACAGCAAGCACGGTGGCTGGACAGTCTCCCCACCAACCTGGGAACATGGCCTTACTAGAACAGCCTCTACAAATGTAATCAATCAGCCCACTAATCTACAGCATACACGGGTGGGTGGACCCCAAGGCAGTATGGTGGCTGTCAGAGTCAGTAGCACCAGGGAAGCAGAAAGGGTCCTCTCTAGGACATCTGGAGGGAGCCTGGCCCTGCCCCGGAGTGGACCACCAACTGGGCCTCCCGAGCTGGGAGTGCAAATGTTCCTTTGGTGTGCGCCACTGTGTGTATGGAGCAGTCTGCTACAAGCGTCCCTAGGATGGGACAGCAGGCAGTGAACACTAACCAGCAGCCACGGTGCCCCATGTGACCCATTTCAAGCAGGTCTATATCGTACCAGTGCCACACAGTACCACGTGACAAGGAACTGCTGCCAAACCCAAGCTGAGGAGATGGACTAACTCCGCCATACCTTCCCAAACAGAAGCACCTACAAATGAGAAAATCATCTGGGGAAAGCTGATCGCTGGGGGCTAAGTTCCAGCTGGATGGGAGTAAGAGGCGCCGCATCAGACTAAAGATAACAGGGCAGACTGTGCGTGGCAACTGCCGGAAGACAGGAGCTGGAATGCAGTCACACGAAGACATGGTGGAGCTTAGGGGAGATGGGTGTGCCTACCCCCAATAACCACCACACGGAACGCCACCAACAACAGCACCAAGAGTTTGTTTTTACCCGTCTCTTAAAAAAATCAATTGAATTATGAAATACAACCAGGCAGAGTTCAGCGGCCGTCTAGTCCACTCTCAGAGATCTAGGAAGGTGGGCAGAGGGCAGGGCCAGCTTCGTATGCAAGCACCAGCAGAGGGTACCAACTGCTCGAGCAGCTAGAGGGGTGCCGTTCCTGGAGACGACGGCAGCCGCAGCAACTGTGTTAGGAGCACCGCGGGTGATGCTTCTGAGCCTACTGGAAATGGGCTCCGCTGGAGAAGAGCGCTGGCCCGCGTGGGCACACTGCCAGCACCTGCTGACCTGTAGGGCTGACTTCCTGGGCCTGCCACTAGGACTGTTCTCCATTGTAACTGCTCACCCAGTCCCAGCAGCAGGCGAGCGTGGAACTCACAGCAGCTGTGATTGCCCAAGGACAACCAGTAAAAATTCCAGCATGGGGCAGAGAGGGCTCCAGAGGCCCTGCCCCTAGCTAAGGAGCTTTGTGTTGAGGGACTGGAGGAGAGAGTAGGCGTGGATGAGGTACATGATATACACATAAAATTGTCAAATAATAAATTTTTTAAATTGGGGGAAGAATTTTTAAAAACTCAAATTTAACACAGCTGAATTATAAAGTCACACCTAGAAGAGCAAACAGGCACTCTTGGTCCTCAAAGGCCTCTAAGCTCACCACTCACAGGGCTCCTACAAAAACCACTGGAGCAAAAGGGCGCTGGAGAGACACGTGGCAGGAATGCCCAAGGGCATTTCAGAAAGCAAGGAAGAATCAACAGAGTTCAGTGGATCCTAAAATCATGTTTCGTAAGTAATCGACTGGTGAATTTTAACTCTGATAGAATTCCAGTTTAGACATCAGATTCTAAGCATTGGGAAGAAAAGTCCCTTATTATACCGCTGCTAAAAGAAAAAGAAAGATGAATGGAACAGAAGAACAAATCAATACAGGGCTCATGGCAAAAAGAACATATCAGAAAAGTAGCATTTATAATTGCAGGCTACCAGCACCTCCCAGGAGGTGTATGAGGCCACGCTGTCATTTGGTTATGTCATGTGTTGAGAGTAAAGAGCTGTCATCTCAGGTATTCCTTTTATTTTCCTCATAATTGTTATAAAATTTATTTGACTTTGGCGGTGAGAACATTTTAATTGCTAGCTCTTTTGCACACCGGGCAATGCAGATTCTTCAAAGATGCCACCGCGGTGTCTCCTGTCACTCTTGTCTGAGAGCCCAGAGCTGCTTCTATTCAGCGTGTTTCAAAAGGCAAACAAAACAACATAAGTAGAAAGATAAAAGAACCAGAGGAGAACAGCTCCGAGAAACCCAGCCAATGGTTCCGGGGTCCTACACTACTTCTAGAAACGACTCATTCTCTGGTGCAAACTGCACTCTATAATCCCAAAGCCTGGGCCTTTAAGATGGCTCTATGGAGAAAGTGCTGGCCACAAGCATGAGGAACGGAGTTCAATTCCCAGCAGCCATGTAGAAGGCTTGGTGCAGTCGTGTATGCCTGTAATCCCAGCGCTGGGGAGGAAGAAAGGGGATCGTCTCTGGGCTTGCTGGTTAACTGATGAGATCCAAGTTAGTGAGAGACCTTACTTAAAAAAAAATAAGGTTGAGATTGACAGAAGAAACACACACACACACACACACCACACACACTTCCAGACCTCAGGTCCTGCCCTTACAAACCAGCCTGCCTTTTATTGTTAGCTTTTTTTCCTCTCTAGAATACAAGAAAGGGTCACCATCACAGCAGGAACGGACGCAAACAAAAGCAGTGGGAAAGAGACACTTCCATTTATCTCCAGCCCCCGGAGGAGCAGGGATACCTTCCTGGTCAGTGGGATAGAGTGAACGAGTCTTCCTGAAATGCAAGGGTTTTGGAGTTCAACTTACACAGTTGTTCTAACATTCCAATGGGAAATCTACACAAAAGCAATTTTTCATGACTTTTACTTGGATTCGGCCAGTAGCATCGAAATACTATCTCAATGCATCAAACATGAAGAGACGGGAAATACTCAGGTGCTGAAAGAGGAGAGGGTGGGAACTGAATTGGTGGGGTGGTTCTAGGCTTTGCCCTGCTCTGGAAGCCACACTGTCCTGCCCTGGGTTCTCATGCTTGCCACAGTCCAGCATTGGATAGAGCTTTTGTGCACAGACTCTTCTCTGGTAAAATGTCTTCTGCCTCCCTCTGCCTGACATGGGAATGGTCCTGAAGACATGTCCACCTACCCTGCTTCCAGGGCCCCTGATGACAGCAACTGTCGCAATGCCCTTCTCAGGAAAGGGAAGAAGAGAGAATGAAAAGTGTGTGAGGAACCCAAGTGGCACCAGCCACACTGAGTAGCTGGCTCCCTTGACGGCCTCTTCCTCCACAGTCCTACTCCACAGCTGGGTAGAGCGTGGGCAGGCGGGCAGCCTGTGTTCACACATGCAGAAGCAACATGGTGAGGCTCATGACAGATGGAACAGTTTGCAAAATTAAGACTGGATTCTTTCCAGTGTGGTCAGACAGGGGACAGTAACAGAATAAAAACTCCGGCTATATATGGAGCTAACAAAATTCCGAGCTAGCTCTGGTGAAAAGGAATCGGGTGGCCCTTTCGTTTGAAGAGAGGAGTCTGCTCACTGTGAAGTAAATTCCAGTGGTTTGTGTGGCTAAAGCTCCTGACGTGTCTCTGGTCATGTGACACACCTTCCTGTTGCCTTAGGGAGAGAAAGCCTGATTTCTTTAGGAGAATGGAGGCAGGGAGAGAAGCCATGTCTCAGGTCCACTAGACTTTGCAGCAGTTCAGGAAGCGACAGGGTCTTTCTCCATATGCATTCCCAGCATCCCTCTTTCCTGTCCTCTTCCCATCCCCCCCCATTACTGACAGAGGCTTATCCCCGTTCCAATTGCACAGGAGGGTTCCTATCTGCTCTCAGAGGGCCAGCCTAGAGCATCCTCAAGCCACTGGCCCCGCCAGGCTCTCCTGCACATGTAAGGGATGAAGATATTCCCGCAGGATGCAACTGCTCATGGACCAAAAGACCAATATCACTGCATCATGCAGACTGCACTCCAACTCTCAGGCCTTCAGCTCCCACGATCTGCAAGAGTTTCACCTTGGGAGCTTGGGCTCAGCGGAGGAACCACCTAGCACACACAATTCGCAATGGCCACTCTTGGTGAGGTTTCAGAAGCACAGCCATGACACTGGTGCCAAGAAAACTAAAACACACCAGAATCTCTAGAAAAGTGGATTCTGGAAACTGCAGGAATGTTGAGATTGGGTTAAGACATTTTAGAGAGAATGTTCTCCACAGAGAAATCATAGAAGTGACCTAGCTGCCCTTACCTTGTGACAAAATTACCAATTAGCTAGATATAGGAAATACAGTGAGTGTCACATTTCTCTAAAATGCAGTGAGATGCGCATAAGTCTTTCTCCATATATATCCTAAATGAGACAAAGACCTGACAGCTGCTACTTTATAGCTCCCTCAGTCGATACGGAGTAACCCACAGACACTGACTGCCTGGATCTGGCCTGTGCCATCTTCCTTTCTTGTCAGTTTCTGAGAGATGCAGGAAGCTTCATGGAACCTTAAGGGACCAATATTCTGAAGAATGTAAGAAGCATATTTCTAAAAACACTAATGTCAAGAGCTGGACAGGGCCACAAAGACAACAACAAAGAACAGAAGCACTCTCTCAACAGAACAGAACCTCAACAATTGTCTCTCAACAGACCAGAACCTCAACCGTCTTCTCTCAATGGACCAGAACCTCAACAGTCATCTCTCATCAGACCAGAACCTCAACAGTCTCCTCTCAATGGACCAGAACCTCAACAGTCTTCTCTCAATAGACCAGAACCTCAGCAGTCTCCTCTCAACAGACCAGAACCTCAACAGTCTCCTCTCAATAGACCAGAACCTCAACAGTCTTCTCTCAACAGACCAGAACCTCAACAGACTCCTCTCAATAGGCCAGAACCTCAACAGTCTCCTCTCAATAGACCAGAACCTCAACAGTCTCCTCTCAATAGACCAGAACCTCAACAGTCTCCTCTCAACAGACCAGAACCTCAAAGTCTCCTCTCAATGGACCAGAACTGTGTGTGCTTCACAAGGACAGAAATGGTAGATGGAAGACCTATGCATCTGAGACTTTTTATCAAAACAGCAGGAAACTACATGTCTGTTAAAACTCACCTTCCTGTTGTAATTGGAGTGGCGGGGCTGCATCCCCAGCACCCCGGCCACCTGCTAGCTTATGCCCCGAAATAACAACACACAAACTATATTCTTTTAAACACTGCTTGGCCCATTATATTTAGTCTCCTCTCGGCTAACTCTCGCACCTGGACTAGCCCATTTCTAATAATGTGTGTAAGCACCCTAAGGTGCGCTTACCGGGAAGATTCTAGCCTACGTCCATCCTGGGTTGGAGCTTCATCGCGAGTGCCTCAGAGAGCAGAGCTATTGTGTCTACCCGGGAGAGCTGAGCATGGTGTCTCTGAGCTCACTTCCTCTTCCTCCCAGCATTCTGTTCTGTTTACTCCTCCCACCTATGTTTTAACCTATCAGGGCCAAGCAGTTTCTTTATTGCTTAACCAATGAAATCAACAGATTGATATATGACACTCCCACATCACCTTCCTTTTGCCTACCAGATATAGAACATCATATATTGAAAAATTCTTTATATTCAGTATGTCTTAAAAGAAAAAAAGACATCACCTCAGAAAGATGATGATAAATAAAGTTAGGGTGAAGGGAAGCACGCAAGTATTAAAAAGAGAAAACCCAAGTAACTGCCTGCTCTGCCTCAGCCCTAATCTGTGACTCTCCCGAGTCAATATTTACCGAACACACCCAGCTATATGACATAAAAATCAAGGCATATTCATCTATCAGCAATCAACTTATATACTAGCAGATACACAATATGCATGAAATGTTCTGGAAGCCACATAAATCACACATCTTTCATGATGTCAGTATCTATGACTTAAACCCATGTAGGCATTCCATTGGTTACAAAGCACATCACACACAGTATAATATTGTGTCAAGACTGCTAGGCTACCTAAGACCCAGAGCTGAGCCACAGCACCGCTGTCAGTCAGCGCCAGTGTTTCATACACAATGTCTTATTTAATTACATTAAATGTTATTCTAATGAAAGCTATTCACAAAAACAAATGGACTGTATAGGACCAAGAGAGCTGTGGTAGAGACAGAGAAGCCTTGAGATGTTCAGTCCTAAATGGGATGTCTCATCAAAGCCCTCCTGTCAGAGCTTGGGAAATGCAGAAAGATTGTAAGAGCTGAAGAGGACAGACAACATCACAAAAACCGTCTTTCAGAGACACAGGACTGATGAATGTATGAACCCACAGAGACAATGGCCGCATGCACAGGAACTGTAGGAGTTCAAGTAAGACTGGGTCCCGCTGCTGGGAGGGAAAGCAGACACGATCTCATACCCCTAACCGAGAAATTATTCCCAACTGACGGATCACACAGGAAAGGCTAGCTCCCTCCAATGGAGTCTCACTGGGTACACAAACAACACTTAAGGGCAGGCCATGCCCAGCAGTAGATGGACAACACAAAACAGGCTCACTGGGATTTTTGAAGAATTTTTTTTATAGCCTTACTGGTCTTTTGCTTATATATCACAGTTTCTGATTTTGCGTTTTTATGGGTTGTGTGCACATGCATGTGTGTGTGTGTCTGCCTATAAATGTGTCTCTCATGCGTTTTCTTTGTTGGTTGGTTTTGTTTCATTCTGGTTTGTTTGGATTTTTATTTGCCTGTTTGTCTTCTAAAGAGAGAAATAGTGTGGAGCTGGATGGGTGGGGAGAGTCTGGGAGGAAATGAAGGGGCTCTCACACTAAACTGCACAAAAATATTATTTTCAATTAAAAAAATAAAGAGGAGCTATGATAACTTAAAAACAAAGCAAGGTGAAGGCAAAAGAAATCCACCATATTTGATACCAAGGCTTATTTTAAGCAGGTAATAATCAGAACAAAGCAGTTTGGGTACAAATGAGAAAAACGAAGCAGAATAATGGTCAGAAGAACCCATCTCCTTAAGGAACTTGTGAGCAGCCTTCCCAGGGGACATGACAGATAGAACACACCTATCTGTTGTTCAGAAAGCGTCATCTCACTCACAGAGCAAAGGTCTGTACCACAGTCTGCGCAAACAGGCAGCCAAGTAAAGACTAGCAGAATACAAGGGGGATCTCAGTCGGTAAAGGATTTGCCTTGATCCTCGGAACCCACGGAGGACGTTGTTTAAAGCCACTGAGGTAGCGTGAGCGAGAAGCAGATCCCTGCAGCTGGCCAGTCCAGCCTCCTTGGCCAGTGAGTCACTCTGACCAAAGAAAAGTAGACGGCTTCTAAGTAATGGAACAGTAAGGTTTACCTCTGACCTTCACTTGCACCTACAAACATGTGCACCTTCACACATACACACACACACGTACACACGTGTGCACACATAAACACACATGTATACACACACACTACAACTTCAACCTTGAGAGACTGACAGATTACTTTTCTGCAGTCAAATGCTCTACCACTGAGCTATACCCCCGGATTACTTTCTGACTTCAGTGTTCAGGCAGACTTGTAGCTGGGAGACAGAATGAACACACCAGCAAGAGAAAGCTGACAAATTTAGCTGCATAAAATTAAAATTTTCTGTATAAAAGGGTTAAAAATAGGCCACAAACTAGATGACATTTGCATAATACATATAATTGATGTCCAGAATACAAAATGAACTCTTGTGAATCAATTAGAAGACAGAGAATAGGAAAATTACATAAATGGGCAACATAAGGAGAGGGTGGCCAGTGACAGGTGATGGCTGCCAACTGTAAGCAGGGGAACGGCAGCTCCCACGGCCAGCTGGCAGGAGCAGCGACTGCACACCCTATCTGGAGTAAACGTAAGAACGTCCGTGGCAGTGGGAACCACGTGCCCCACAGCCAGCCACTTCATTCTCAGATACAGCATAAAGAACACTCCCTGTCCTCCAGCCCCCACTACGTGTGTGGGAATAACAGATATAAATCGGTATTGTAAGCAGTGCTACTGATAACAACGGGAGGGAATGACAGCCGTCCACCCACGGGGGACTAGGGAGTGTCGGTGCGGCCGGAAAACCAAACACAGCCTAAAAGCAGGCAAACAGGGATGAAGCTCTGCTGCTGATCAGCATGAGCACACAGATACGTATGGAACCAGTTATATAACACAGGCAATGTGATTCCGCTTACACCACATGCAGACCAGAACATGGGCATGTCGTAGTGTTTAGGGAACACAAACACACCATGAGGAAATAAACAGGCATGAATAGCATCAGATCTAAGACAACAGAGAATGAAATTTGGGAAGGATCACTGGATATCTAGTCTATTGAAAAAGTTTATTTCCTAAACCAATTCACATTGACAGATCTCAATATTTAGGGATGTGAACCTCTACATACATGGACAGTGGGAAGCTGTTCAGAACTCACAGGATGGAAGGCACCTGGGATATCAAAACTCAAGCGTTCTGAATCCAGAAAAATCCTTCCGTCTGTTCATAGCCCCTGTCTCTGAAATGCCCATGGGACCAGCATTCTGGCCCACAAGGGAAGGTAGCTCCACTGAGATCAGCCTTGCATGGGCTGTGGTGGCATTGCCAAAAAAGAGGGAGTTCTTAGCACAATTCAATCAGAACCACAGAAGCCTGGGGGAATGGAGTGGGCGGAGAAGGGGGCCTCTCCCACCAGACCCTGGAGACTGTGCGGATGGGAGATCTGGAGTCCTGTCTGGCTTCAGTGGGTCGGGGCGAGGAGGCTCCTGACCAGGTTCTTTGGCCGGGAGGATGACCAGCTATAAAAAGCTGGAGTAGCACTAGGTTGCCAAGGGAGGCCATGTGGGAGGCTGTGCCACTGTGTAACATCAACAGTAGGAACTATGGCAGGCAAGCCCAAGCTGCCCAGAGGTATGAGCTGGACTGTAACAGGCAAAGGAACTGGGAGGCCTAAGGAGAGGTCAGCTAAACAAAGGATATTAGATTCAGAGTTCTGGTTTGGAAAAAAAAGGGGGGGATGCTGTGGGACAATAGCTCGGTCCACCCGGCTTCCCCGCACCACCTTCCCCTGGGCCTATCTAGACTGCATTTCCTCTTCCGGCACCTCTCCTACGAGTTCTCCACTCCTGCATTTCAGGCCTAGCTCCCTGCGCCCCATCTGACTCTGTTCCCAGCCCAGGTTCTCCCTCAGGCTCCTGGCACCACGCATGGTGTCTGTCCACCATATCAGACACACCTCTCCCAAGAGCCCGGCTGCTCAGTCCAGGCCCTGTGTGAGGCACAGGCCCCCCCAGCACTCAGTAACTTCAGGACAGTTTCTCTTTTATCCTTAACATGCTAAGTTCCTTAAAAGGAAGCCTCGGTATAATACTGGATCTGAGATCCTCAGAATTCTGTGGCAGGAGAAGAGAGAGTGGAAAAAGCTACACCAGGATTAAAACGAAAGAAGCCAGTAGGCAGAGAGAGACTGAAAGCCCTTTCCCACCTGGACAGTGTAGCAACTTGCTTATACAAGGCCTGAGACACAAGCGTGGGAGAATCGGTGCTGTGGAAAAGTCACCTGTGGGCCTCACGGCTCAGCACCCTGGCGGCTTTACCCTCGGCTCCACCCACTTGCATCTTCAGTGGTATTTCCCTTTTAATACACTTCTCCGTCTGTTTCTACCTTGAGTCCTGTGTTCCTGGTCTAATTGCTTGTTGTGAGACACAAGAACCCAGAGACTTCAGCAGGTGCCTCTTGAGACTAAGACCCAGGCCTATAACATTCTGACAAGAAACTCAAATATGTTTGTTAAGATTGAGTTTGGAAATGCCGTGCCTTCTGTTCAGGTCTTGACATTAGACAAAAACGTGTTAGACAAAAATGTGAACATGGAGGTTGAGATTCTGAAGGAAAGGGGCCATGTGTGAGGAGGGCCGTGGAGAAGACATAAGCCACCCGCATCCCCCTTGTGTATTCCTGGGGAGCTTCCAAAGATTGCGGCGAATGAGAAACAGCAGTAAGTCCCACTGGAGAGGCAAATATAGCTTCACAGACCTGAGATGAAACCACACACTCTGGCTCCACCTGGCAACTGGATGTGAACTGAGCAGAAGGCATCATCCACTATCAACAGCCTGGCCTTGGGCCTCCACCTCTTACTGCAGGCTCGGCACCTTGGATAATGTCCATGAGAAGCAAACCAAACAGAAAGGCATTAGGAGGACCCAGGGGGCTTCACACGTTTAACGTCTTGTCACAATTATCCTCTAACAATCCATAAACGGAAGCTGAAGGAACACAAGACCCTTGAACAGACCAGACTCCAGCCATGCTCACACCGCTCTCTGTGATCCACAGACCCAGGCACTCGTTAGTGTTCAAACAGCTCCCCTTGCAACAGGCTTGACTGTAAGGAGACCACGAACCTTCCTGTATCACAACACGAGAAAAGTCAGAGTTGGAAGGAAACTGTAGTGTCAAGTTTATCTGCACGAATATTGCTGACTGTATACCCTACTTATCTAAGAAGGGCTGCCCAGGGGCTTCAGAGTGAGTGTGAACTAGAGAGAAGGCAAGAGATCACATGGGAGTTAGAGCATTACTCTGTGGGTGACAGTGAGTGAGAGAAAAGCAAGGGCAAGGTCTCTGGAGAGGAAACATCTCTAGGACATGGAAGTCACCCTTATAGTTCAATGATAAAAGGCTGATCATTGCTCTCTGATGGGAACTCCCCCACAGGCCTGACTGTTCAAATATCTAGTCCCCATTGGAGGTGCTCTTTAGGGAGGTCATAAGACTTTTTGACCATTGCTATCTGATGGGAACTTCCCCCACAGGCCTGACTGTTTGGATATCTAGTCCCCAGTTGGAGGGGCTCTTTAGGGAGGTCATAAAACTTTTTGCACATGGGGCCTGCTGGTAGACTCAACACTTAAAAAGAGAAAACTGCTCTAAATAGATGTTTCTTTGAGATAGACATACAAATGGCCAAGGGGGCGGTTAATGTCATGGGTCATTCGGGAAATGCAAATCTAAACCACAGGGAGGTGCCACCCTATACCACCAACATGTTCACTCCCGCCAGTGTGGAAACCGTGAGAAAGACAGTAACAGCCTTGGTGAGAACTGGGTGCCTCCACACTGTAGTCGGCAGAAAAAAGCCCGAGGGTTCTCAGGCACAGCAGTTCCACGCCTGGGTACCTTCCCAAGGAAGTGAAAAGGTAAACCCTCAAAAACAGCCATAAGGAAATGTTCTTGGCAGCATCGTGCGACAGCCCAACAGTGGAAACATTTCAAACATCTATCAACTTCTTCATACATAAATAAATATGTGGTGTGGCCATACAATGGAGCATTATTTGGCAAGACAAAGAAATGCCCACTTGGATGGAGCCTGGAAACACTGAGCTCAGGGTGAAAGGAGCCAGACACAGCATCTCTAATTTTAAGATTCCATTTGTCTGATGTGTCTAGACAGGCCACTCTCTAGGGATACATGTCCTCCAGCTGGTACAGCTGTGAGGGTCGGGAAGAGGTCAGTAAAGGGGTGAGAGCTTGGTTTTGAGGTGAGAGATAATTTCCAGATCTCTGGGACAATACTGCAATCACAGCATCATATATGTCACACAGTGAGTGATGGACATGTCACACAGTGAGTGATGGACATGTCACACAGGTGAGCAGTGTGCATGTCACACAGATCCCACAAGATCTGCAGATGGCACCCAAGCAAGACAAAGATACACTGAGGGTGTATGCTTGTCCCTCCTCTCTCACTGTAACTTGGAGTCACTACTCAGAAGAGACTAGAACTTTTCACCCAGCCTCCTGGGAGGTACTGGCTTCTTAGTAGATGCCCCCCAAGACATGGATGGAAATCACCAAAAGACCCTAACTGAAAGGCTACCCCTTATTGTCCCCTCCCTTAATAAATGGCTGCTAAAACTCTAGAGTCTTGGCTTCCAAGGGTTTTTTCTGGGACCCTGTGTCAACCACATGGGCACCTGAAATAACGGGCATGCCCTGTTAGTTAACAGTGGAACCCCAATGGCAAAGGTTGAGTGTCAAGCACAGTTTGTCTGTAATCACTGAAAAACAAAGAATTTACAAACTGGAATATTCAGGAAGTCTGAATTAACTTCAGTTTGTGCATATGTGTGTATACATGCTATGCACATCCATGTCTGCACAAGTGCACATGTGTGTGTAGGTGCATGGGAAAGCCAGAGAACAACCTCTGGTGTCATGCTTCACGTGCCACGTACCTTTTATTTTGGAGACCGGTTCTCCCACTGGCCTGAAGCTCGCTGATGAGGCTACACTGCTTGGCCATGGCCCCAGGGACCTGCCTGCTTCCATGTCCTTGGTCTCAGATTGCAAGTACGCACCTTAATGCCTAGATCTGTATGTGTGCACTGAGAACCACATTCAGGTCCCACGGCTCCATAGCAAACACGCTACCGTCTGAGCTGTCTCTCCAGACAAGAAGTCAGAAAGGATTCTTCTATACTTATTTCAAGATAAAGAAACAGTGGTTAATTTTGAACCACTTGCTTCCATTTGCATATTTTTGAAACTTTCTACTCTTCCCCTATTCCTGTTTTTTTTTTCCCTCCTGCTACAATCTCTTCATTACATCTTTTGCTGTTAATGTAAACAAGCGTCTTCCACTACAAGGGAGCTTGTGAGGAGAGAAAGCTTGTTAGTAAAGCCATGTTCTTCTTCTTCTGGCCCTGAGTAGGAGACAGGCACACAGTGTGCCAGGCCGTTTAGAGGACAGAAATAGAAGTCATGAAGTGTTCCTTCACTCTTCTGGGAGCTCTGAAAACGGCTCTCCCGTTCTTCCCATGAATAAAAAGATAACCTGACCGCACAGTGGTGTGGAGTGGGGGGTAAGAAACACGAATCCAATGCTGGCAGAGGCGATCAGCCACCAGGAACCACTAGCAACAGGCAGGAAAACAACTCCAAAGACAAAATGCAGTGGACCGCATGGATAAAATTCTATACAACTGGGTCACTCCGCTCGCTTACTACACACTGAAATAAACGTGTTTCTTCTTAGGGTTTGCACATCGACCCCGAGGTCAGAAGAGACTGCTTCGGAAGTCCCTGTTTCCTTTTATACAATATTATATCTAGCAATTTATCAAAATGAGATAACTCGGTTAAACAGCAGTGCTTGACAAATACTTGCGCATAAGAACACAAGGAAAGAGAGAAACAACAGGCTGGCAGATGGCTGAGTTGGTAAAATGCTTGCCTTGTAAGTATGAGAACCTGAGATTGAGGCCAGGAACCCAAGCAAAAAGCCAGATATGGGTTGAAATTCCAGTATCGAGGAGATAAGAAACAGGGCGGATGTCTAGGGCTCAATGTGGCCAACAGGCTAACCTAATCAGCTGCTCTGCGTCTCAGTGGGAGACGGTCTCAAAAAGCAAGGTTCCTGGGGTACAACACTTGAGATTGACTTCCGGCCTCCACACATGAACACATATACTCCCCTGTCCCAACCAGAGTACATATACAGAGAAAGGGGGGGGGGGTGGGAGGGAGAGCCATTTCTACTTCTGTGCTTCTAAGAAATCTATTTTGTCAGTGACATCTGATGTCCACTCCTTTACTCCACACTCTAAGGGACAGCATTAAGAACTAGAAAACTAACGCAATGAAATGCTCTTTCTGTAATTCAATCATTTCCACCACGCTTTGCTGAATCCATCTTTAAATTCTTGTCTGCGTGTGCAGGATCTTAGTTGGGAGGCCAACATAGGAAAGAAAAGTAGAGCAAGAAGAGGAACCAAGGCATCCTGCAGCCACTAAGCCTCCTGTGCAGGGTCAATGGCAGGCAGTATGACGGGATTTAAAAATCACCATGGAAACACACCTCTGGCTTGCTGATGAGGGTGTTTTCAGAAGGGTTTAAGTAAGAAGGAGGGCTCACCCTGAATGTGGGCGTCATAGAGCCAGTGAGCACCAGCATCCATCCGTCTCCTGACGGATGCGTGTGACCACGCTCCTGTTGCACCTCCCTTACCGTGGAGGGTCCTCCTTTGAACTGTGAGCCACACAATCCCTTGCTTCCTTTTGATGCTTTATCAAGTATTTATTTTGTCATGGTGATAGGAAAGTGAATGACAGACATGCCGAGAAAACGAGAATAGGAATTTGTAAAAATAGGAAACCTGGGCTTTTTCAATGAATGAAAGAAATTTATTCTTCGTTTCCCCACTTTACCACCTTCATTAAATTGGTAAATTTGAAAAGACAAGTCTACTATTGTTTAAAATATAAGATTAAAATCATTACTGCATTTTCCAAATATACTTCCTAAGGAATGCCTGTGTTTTACATGTAACCATGCAGCAAAACTCCACAAGTGTGCTCAAAATTGTTAATTATGCCAAGCATGCTCATTTATCCCAATAAAATAATAACCCAAAACATTGAGACTCAAGCCCTCCACAGAGCAGCAACAGGTTGGAAAGATCTGTTCCATCTCCTGAACACCCCAGAACCATTCATCCTGCCCCACCCCACCCCTCGTCTGCTGCTACTTGCATCCTCCTCGCACAAAACATGAATAAAACAGAGAACACGAGCAACGGCAGAGCTCTCTTCTACAAAGAGGAAGTCATGAAGGGTGTGGGGTTCAAACCCATCAGATATTGAGGGGATGGAAGCCACCCTGTGTCCAGCGCTTGGCAGCCAGAAGGGGCTGGACCCACAGGCTCTCAGGTTCTTGAAAGTTCACATATCTGTCCTGTAGTGTGTGTTCCAGAACTTGTACTACCAACACATAATCTAAAGCTAAGAGCCGTGGGATGGAAAACTTCTTTTTCTTTCTCCTTGTGTTTTAGACAGAGCCTTGCTATGTATTCCAGGTTGGACTCACAAAGATCCTCCTGCCTCTGCCTCCCCACTGCTGGTACTGCAGTATCACACTCGGGTCAGAAAACACCTTCAGGAGAGCTCTTCCACAGAAGTGTGCACAGAACACATAACCTGCCATAGATACATTGTTGAGCTCAGCATTTCACCCCCATAGAAGAACACACATCACTGTGGTTAAAGACACAAGCGCAAGGCGAACACAACAGAGCAGGCTCCCGGCTCCCATGGCAGCATGACTAACTGTCGGGGTCAGGGAGAGCTCTACCAGGACCCTGGTCTGTGATATGTCGGACATACGTGAGGCAGACACACTAGCACTGACTTTCTTAGAGTTCTTATAAGATATTAAGTGAGAAAATGTACTCATGCCAGATAGCTTTATTTGCATAAAGAAAATCAAAATCACTGGGGACTGTGTAGGTCACAGATGGCTGCCGAAGTACAAATGTGGCCTCCAGGTTTCTCCATTCCTCCACAGCCTCTGAACCAAGGTCTCAAGGTCCCTCTGCTCCTGACTGCCATTCCTGGAAAATAGCTTATGTAGTGCTAGCACATATACATATATGCACATATACAGATGTTCATGCCTACATGCATAGATAGGAACACACATGCACATATATACCACTTGCAAACACACACTTATACTGACATATTTATGTATTTAATCACTTTATATTAATTCTCAGGCTGTCAAAGAGAACATTTCCTACTCATCAGTGTTAAGAGAGAGAACTTACATTAGTTAATTTGCAAATAACTTTGTCTCCTTCCTCTTGAAAACTACAAAATGCTTGGAAGACCCTTGGCTGGATAAACAATGTCCATTCTTGCCTGGTTTTGTCCCTTCTGCTCCTCTCTAGCGGGATGCAGGGACAGAGAGTGGAAGGCAGGACGAGTGTGAACAATGACGGACAGCCACATCACCAACAGCAGTGACAGAGTGCTGTGAAGAACGGCCTCCGAGGGATAAGTCTGCCTTGAAGAATGCAGAAGTGAAACCAGATTTTGTGAATTACCCCTAGCATCTGCTGTCAGAACAGAAGAGCTCAGTGTGGCCAGCCTGTGGGCCCCTGGCAACTATCTTCCGCCATTGCTCTCGTCACAATCCTGTGTGCATATGTCGAAACACGCGCCGTCACCAAGGATGTGGATGTGAGAGAATGGTCCCTCGGGGCTCTCTGGTGTGCCACACATCCTAAACACCCAGCATCTGAAACCTGGGTGCTCCGGCCTTCTCCGCTGGGTAGAAGAGATGCTGAGGGGACTGGACACCTCTTTTTTCTCACGGTGCTCTTCCAGGCCTGTTTTCTTCTTGTGCCTCCAGTTTTTCGCTCATCTTTTAATGCCCATAAGCAAGGCCTCACCTCACCAGCCCAAGAGGACTAGAGCGGCAGGGGGGGAACCCGCTGACCATGCTCCGCAATCTCAGAACTCCATGAGCACCCTCAGGTGTTTGCGTGCGGCAGACACTGCCAATCCTAACGGTAAAATTCCGAATTCACACTCTACCCCATAGAGCAAGGGACTGGGCCACTCTACACAGATTCTCCTCAGGGCAGGCTCATGTCCAGAACTCTCTCTCCCTGCCTTTGGGAGGTGGGGTGGCAATAAGTAGCAGGGTGCTAGGCAGCAGTGTCCCCGCTGTCCCAACTCTCCTGGTAGGTGAGAAGCTACCCCGCAGGGCCCATCTCTGACGGTGCCTTCTCTGTCACACTGCTGGGCAGCATTGCTGTCCACACTCAGGCAGGAAGGTGTGCAGAGTGAGGCCTGGCTGCTTCACGATATGACATCTTCTTCTTTCCCTGTGGAGTGCTTGTCCTCGGAGGCCAAGGCATTTCACTCTTCCTCCTCCGCAGGCCCTGCGCGCAGGCTCCACTTCCTTCTGCCACTGCATTTCCCTCCCCTCTGTCTTTCCCCGTCCGGCTTCCCTCCACTGGACTCCTGGGTTACTATTGAGGATACGAGAGCTTGAGCACAGGCTGCAAGCCCCAAAGAGCAGGCTCAACCGAAGTGGACGATGTGCCACGCGTGAAACCAACTCTTGGGACAGCATCTGTCTCAAGGCTCCAAACAAGCAGGGAGACTTCCAACCAGAGACACAGCTTGACCCAGACCTAACTCCTCATGCCAAATACACCTGCAGGTGTCCACTCACCTTGAGTGACGCCACCGGCCTGGGTCCACATGCCACCAGTGATGCAATCAAGTGGCTGCAGTGGCGTGGTAGAGTTATTAAGCCTTTAGTAAGGAGACTGCAGATCCTCGCGGGACTGAGTAAGCCAGATCTATCTGGCTGACTGCACCTCCTGTGCCGACTCCCCACTTCAGGATCAGGTTGGCAAGGACATCATTTGGATTCCTCTTTCATTTGCATGTGTGTCCAGTTACCCACAAGTAGCAGCGAACTGCAGGTCCTGGAGCTACTCCGCTCTTCTCTCCCTCCTCCTCACAGCTCTTCCAGAAGGATCCATCTGTTTGTTATGTGTCCGTGTGCATGTACACATCTGGGCACTCCCTCTTGGCTACTTGGTCTTCAGGTGAGACGGAACCACTCTGAGACTCCTTCTCGGGGTCCCCTAAATGCCACCACAGCTTGTCCTCCTGTCCTGCTGGGCTTGCTGCCCCACATTTCCCCCTAGCACTTTTTGAAATGGCCACATTTCCTAAGTGCACTCAATTGTTTTCTCTTTAACCCTAGAGCACAGCTGCCACAAGGATGGAGTTGTAGCTCTGCTCTGCTCACCCTGGGGTAGACCTCGGTGGATCCTTACACAGCCGAAATCTCTGCTCACCCTGGGGTAGACCTCGGGGGATCCTTACACAGCTAAAATCTCTGCTCACCCTGAGGTAGACCTTGGCGGATCCTTACACAGCCGAAATCTCTGCTCACACTGGAGGTAGACCTCGTCGGATCCTTACACAGCCGAAATCTCCACTCACGCTGGGCCACGCAGATACCAAATCAGATCCAGTACAGCCGCATGGAAGGGAAACCCCTAGGACAGCTAGCTGCTCTGCCTGGCCACTTTCTAGGCAGGCAGAGTCTAGTCTTCTACTTTTGAGGTCCTGCCCAAGCCTGCTCAGACCTCATCCACCTACACATCTCTACTTGAGCTGTGCCCACCTCTGTCTTGAAACCCACAGATCTACTCTACAGTCAGACTGACTTTAATGTGCATCTGTCCCCGACCACCAGGGTGACAAATCGCCACAGCCTGAAGGCTCCTGATTGCTCTGCTGCTGTGAGCAGGGTTGTTCTCTCCTGATGACTCTGAGAACATCCTCCGGGCTCCCTTTCTCCATCACTGTCTCCCTGTTCCTCTCCCAAAGCGGAGTCTTCTCTGTCTCCCTTTACAGAGACACATGGACATCCAGGATCATCTTCCTAATCCAAGATCCCAACTTAACAACACATGCATAACCACTTCTGCCTGAAACAGTAACATCTACCAACTTCAGAAACTGGGCTGTGCTTGTCTTTGGGGACTGACCAATAGCCATCCTCTACACCCACCAGGTATACATACCACCTGCCGAAACCAAAGCACTCTGAGTCCATGGCATTGGCAAGAACCCTCATGGCCCCAGAGAGAGCTGGGGAGGGCAGAGGGCCGTTCCACAGCTGGAGAACTGCCTTATTACTGCCACTGAACTCCAGCAGGAAACACTGGCATTGTTCATTGTTGTCTAAACACTGCCTCTCAGAGGGTCCACCTACTAAGAGACAAGCATTCACCTTGCAACCCTGCAACCCTGCAACCCTTCCATGTACAGCAGAGAGCACAGCCTCCCCTCATGAGCCAGCATGTCGGGCTGTTTTGACTTGATGCAAGAGGTTGCAAGAGGAGAGAGGACCCAAGAGGAATCAGATGTGTGATAAAGGGAGAAGAAAAAAAACACTGTAAGATGACTGAAGTTGTCAGACACGCTGCCTCTGTTTCCTTCTAACTGAGAGAAGAACTGGACAAAAGTCATGCTGCACAGAACTACTGACCCTTGAAGTTCATAAAGTCCTGCCCTTCCTGTCTAAACATGTGGTGGGGGGTAGTGTGACCTCTGCCAGGACAGGGGCATTAGGATGGAGAACACTGGATTTGAAGTGAGTGGGGGGGAGCCTCCAGAATGAGACAGCAAATGCCTGCACCCGGTTCTCATCTGTCATCTCCTGAATCACTAAGACCCACCAAAGAGCCCTGGAGAAGCTGTGGTCTCCAGAGGGATGCGGCCAGCCATGAGCAGGTGCTCCATCTGCAGTGGAGACAGCATCGAAACCCTCCTACCCTGCTGCCCTCTAGCCTCAAACTCCAGACTCTGGCTTTCTGGTGCTTTCTGAAGGACAAACTGAGGAACTTACTGCCTTGGGAAGACCCACCGTGTATACACCACACAAACTAAACTCTTCATGTAGCCATTCCTACTCAACCCAACAATGTAGCTTAAGTGGTGATGCTTTAACATGACCAGCCATGGAAGGGTAATGCCAAGCCAGGGCTTGTATTGTGTGTCTCAGCCATGGCATGTGAGTTTGGGAGCCATGGCTAGCGGAAGTGACGAAGCTTGACCACAGCCTACTAACCTGCCACACTGGCCTTTACTAGGTACCCACCATGCCTGCTACACAGATCACTCCACTGTCTCCCGATTCAACCCTCTAAGGCAGGGGGCTGCTTTTTTTTTACAGTGCAAGGAATTGGAGTTCAGTTGGTATTACTGGTGACCTTGGTGAAGTCACAGAAGTATATCAGAAGAAGGACTTCAGTGGTCTGTCCCCAAAGCTGACACACACCATCACCACAGTGTCATAAAGCACAGAAGGACACAGATGTGGGGGTCACTGCCCATCACTACCCAGACCTCATCACAGAAGGACACAGATGTGGGGGTTACTGCCCATCACTACTCAGGTCCCATCACAGGACACAGATGTGGGGTCACTGCCCACGCTACTCAGGCCCCATCACAGAAGGACGATACAGATGTGGGGATCACTGCCCATCGCTACCCAGACCTCATCACAGAAGGACACAGATGTGAGGTCACTGACCATCGCTACCCAGACCTCATCACAGAAGGACACAGATGTGGGGTCACTGTCCATCACTACCCAGGCCCCATCACAGAAGGACACAGATGTGGGGGTCACTGTCCATCACTATCCAGACCCCATTACGGAAGGAAGACAGATGTGAGAAATCACTGTGTATCACTACCCAGGCCCCATCACAGAAGGACGATACAGATGTGAGAAATCACTGTGTATCACTACCCAGGTCCCATCACAGAAGGACGATACAGATGTGAGAAATCACTGTGTATCACTACCCAGGTCCCACCCAACTACTCAGCAAGCTGTGTCCCCGCCCCCACTCCTTCCAAGCCAGGACCCTGCCAACTGCATCACTTCCTGTCCAGCAGTTGTCTTCACGCCCCTGCCATCACAGCTCACCGTGGCCTCTTGGCTGTTGCCGGGAGCTCCTTGAAAAGAGATGAACAAACTGCTCCTACACGGGAGTCCTTGTGGGGATGACCTGGGTGACCATCTCAGAGGAAAGACAAATGGGTTAGACAGATGGACCAGACTGGGATTGGAGCAGGAGTAGGGAAGGAAATGAAACTCCTGGGCGGTGCAAGGCTGTGTTTGCTCGCTGCAGACTGACACACGCCTCTCCCACACACACAATGACCATGGCAGGTCTGCTCTGACATACAGCCCTTCCTTCCCACATCACTTGCCAGCTTCATCAGGACCCACAGCACCATATTGTCAAAGGAGAGAGTAAGATCTATTCATGATCTCTGACAGTCACTGAACACATCTGCACAGGGTCTCTCTGCAGGTCAACCTCAGGACAAACCACCAAGTGGGATGCCTCCTTTCACTTTTCTCTGGGGGTAGGTGTTGCAATCCTTCCACTGAGTCACACATCGAAACTCCCAAATTCTGCTTTGCTACATTTTACAAATATAACTCACAGGCCACCGTGTGCTGCTGGGGCTCCCTGGGATGCAGACGGTCCATTGCCCCTGCTGCCGTCAGTCCAGGAGCTCAAAGGTCCAGTGCTCCACGGTGACAACTGACTAAACAGAATCCAAAAGCTGAAGGTATTCTGAAAATAAACTTCCTTTTTCTGTTTTGTCTGTTTTTCTTTCCTTTCAATTAGCTTCAAAGTCAACCTAGCCACCAGAATCATTTACCAAGGTCTCCTGTACACCTCTGCAAGCCTGTCGTGGGTTACAGACACACCTGGTACCAGCCTTTCTGAGCTTCCTGCTTTGACAAAGAGCCTCTGGCTACCAGGGCCACGTGAGCATGAAAGGGTCTGGCAGCTCCTGCAAGGATGAGAGCCCAGCACTAAACTCCCCTGTTCCACCTCCTCTCTCAGGGACCCCTCAGGCAGCTCCTCAACCCACTTAGCCACTTCCCTAACAAGCAGCTGTTTTGCCTTTTTTGTGCTAATAAAGACATTGAATACAGGATGCTTCAGATGTAAACATCAGCAGGCAGGATGTCATCTGACTTTCAGTCCTGAAAGGCCTGCTTGTCCTGGTCCAAAACACTCGAACTAACCCTCACCACAACCTTCCCAAAAGAAGTCACTTCCCTTTCTATTATAAACTCAGCTACCCACTTAATAAGTAAAGGGCAAAGAAGCAGCCCATCCATGGCATCTGTCCAGACATGGCCGCCAATCTCGCAAAGCCTCAAGTTGCAGTGGGGATCAGCTGACCATTTCAGCAAGTTCTAGACCTGCATATGCCAGTGTCTATCTAAAATCTAAAGATGCTGACAACACAGCAGGCTTGCCTTCTGTGCGTCTGCAGCATCCTTGGCTTAGCTCTTCCCCAGTCCCACCCAGGGATGAGCTGCTCATTCCTGTTTGCTGTCTTAATCTCCTGCGTGTGTGTCTTTCCACCCAAGGAAACCAGAAAATTTCTGCCAAGACTCCATCCTTTGCCATCCCTCAGCTTGCGCCCCCTATAGAGAGAGAGAGACAGAGACAGAGACAGAGAGACAGACAGAGACAGAGACAGACAGAGAAAGGAGACCCGGACTGGACTTTAGCTCTGTCCAGCCAAAGATGGGCCTGGACCCAGACCCTCCTGCCTCCACCTTCCAAGTACTGGGATTACATGCATGTTAGAGAGACCAAGGAGCAGGCCCGGGGCCTTAGGGGTGTTAGGCAAGCTCTCTGTCAGATGAGCTGCATTTCCAGCCCTAAATCTTCATTCTAAGGAAACTCAGCGTGGTTGTAACCTAGGAGAGCCAGCTCTCTGGTGACAACACTCACCTGAGACAATGTGTACTCAAATGGGGGACGGCAGAGGAAGCTGGAAAAGAGAACCCTCAGCAGAGGGTCTGGCTAGCAAATGGGCACAGCCCCGTGGAATTCCACCGGGCCTAGGTCATCTCTGACTCCGGAGGCTTAAGTACCATCACTATAAGATAAACTGCCTTTTTTGCAGATGAAGAGGCAGGTACTCCAAAGGATTAAGTAAGTGAGCCAGCTGAGGCAGGAAAACAGGAAGTGTGAGGCGGGCTAGTGAGGCAGCTAGCCAGTGAGGGCCAGGCAAGCTCACGGCAGGTGTGCAGAGGCACAGCTGGCCCCAGGGGTGCAGAACTTCCTCTCCCGCTGGAAGTGCAGCTGCTGACAGAGCCTGAGGACCTTTGCAAGAGCTGGGAATTAAGCAGGATTCCATGACTGGTGGTATTGTTACTATGTCCTTTAGGGGACCTCAAGAAACTAAGCAAATAACACCTAAACAAAGGCACACATCCCTGACGACCTGGCACACTGTGTCTTTCCTGCAGATTCAGCCCCTGAAGTCTCGTGGGAGGTCCTAACGTTATTTATAGTCATGCAACCATGGCATCATCCTCGTTCACTCATCAGTCAGCATAAGCACCTTCTTTTTTGTTGAAGGTGTTTTGTTTGTTTTTAACTTTTTCTATTTTATTTTTTTTACACAATCTTTTCCTATTTTACATACCAATCCCAGTTCCCTCTCCTTCCTCTCCTGTTTCCCCTACCTGACCCTCCTCATACCCCCTCCATTCCTCACAGACTGTGAGACTGACCTCCCATGGGGAGTCAACAAAGTCTGGCAAATCTCTTGAGGCAGGCCCAAGGCCCTCCTCCCAGAATCTGGACTGGGCAAGGTATCCCTCCACAGGGAATGGGCTATAAAAGCCAGTTCATGCACTAGAGATAAATACTGGTTCCACGGCTGGCCAGTGGGCCCACAAACTGCCCCAGCCATACAACTGTCCCCCACATTCAGAGGGCCTAGTTCAGGCCTGTGCAGGTTCCCTGCTGCCAGTCCAGGGTCAGAGAGCTCCCACTAGCTCGGGCCAGCTGTCTAAGCAGTACCTTCTGTAGCTGGGGGTCACGTATGATCAACTGAACACTGCCTACGTTTGCATCGGACCCAGTAGCTGTGAAGCCTACTTCATAGAGATCTCCTCATGGTCAACTCAACAGCTTTGATAAGTGAAGCCTTATCTGCAAACAGGATGACAGGAAAGAACGCAACAAAAGACAGCCCCATAACTAAGTCAGCGCCGATCATTCGGAGAATTCCTCGAATCAAAGCAGCTTTGCTTAGTCAACAGCACAGAGCCGTGGAGGAAAAACATATTTCTGGCTAAATTCCTAGATGCCAACTCCATCTCACATGAACAAATTTCTCCAGTTTTCCCCATCTCAACAGGGTGCACACACTCTACTGGCAGACTCCAGAATACAGGGTTGAGGCTTAAAACACCAGCCGCCCGCACCTTCCCGCGGCCTGTGAGTGAGCTGGATCCACAGCCTCCCACAGCCTCCCTGCAGCACAGGTCCTGGAGACTACACCACCATATCGGAAGAACTGGCATCCATCCATGGATCACACTGAGCTACCGAGGTCAGACAGGAGGACAGTCTTTCACTTACTGCCCCTTTGTTCCTACTTCAGAGTGTGTGAAAAAAGAGCAAATGGTTAAACTTCTATTGAGTGGTGACCGCCAGTCAGCCTATGGTATGGCCTCGTGGGAAGGGTGGTGACGGAGGCAGGGGAAGGAAAATGGGAAAAATCTCAAGAGTTTTGGTTGTACGTAATTTTGAATAAGCAAAAATATTTTGATAAGCGTCTTTGATGAAAATAAAAAGTATGTGGGGTGGGGGGAACACAACACTACAAAGACACATCTCAGACACAGTCACTGCAATTAAGGAATTAGTTGTAGTGTCTAAGAAATACAATAAAGGGTAAATAGGCAAACAACCTTCACCAACATGAACCATTTTATTTATGGTCTTTTCTTCTTTTCTCCCTCCCTCTCTCTCTTCCTCCCTCTCTCCCTTCCTCCCTCTTTCCTTCCTTCTTTTCCTAGTTGTCAAAAGCCTAATACAACAAGGACTCCCAGAATTTCCTAGGTACTTACTACTGTGAACAACTGGAAATTGCCTTCCTGGAAACTACCTAACCTAGAAGAAATTCTCTATTGATCACCAAGAATAAGAACTGTTCTTTGCACCTCAGCTGGAATCTCCCTTAACATTTGCCCCCAGCCCCTTTTCTAACATTTATGTGATTGTGACACCATGATGTGGGATTTCCCTCTGTATGCTGTGAATACCATTGGTTAGTAAAGAAAACTGTCCTGGCCTGTGATAGGGCAGAGTAGAACTAGGCGGGGAAAACTAAACTGAATGCTGGGAGAAGGAAGGCAGAGTCAGAGAGAAGCCATGGAGCCGCCAGAGGGGAAAGACGCCAGCTGCCAGCTGGAACCTTGCCAGTAGGCCATGAACCTCATGGCAAAATATAAAATAATGGAAATGGGTTAATTCTAGATGTAAAAGCTAGCAAGCAATATGCTTAAGCTATCGGCCAAACCATATTACAAATAATACAGTTTCTGTGTGATTATTTCGGGAGTCTGGGCAGCTGGGAACAAACACACAGTGTCTCCTACAACAACTCCATTATTTTTCTTTCTTTTTTTTCTTCTTTAAAAACAGTTGAGTAATTACAATATCGTCATGTGAGAACACAGACGACCTTTGGTTATCTATGACCATGACAAACAAATAAATTAGGAACTGATCTAAGTCGATCACTTTAATCCACTGACTTAAGAATACCACATGAACCATACCCCAAAAGCAGGCTTCTGTTGATTTCTTGGCCACTCACTAGATAGCAAGTTCATTTGAAGCAGAGACCATGGCTTTGTACCCTAACTGCTTAGCTCAGCATATGTGACACACCGTAAGACTTTTTTTCCTTAAGAATAAATAAGTGAAAGCCACTCAACAGTTTATCACCACCCAAAATCCCACCCTGTTCTCCTTATTTCTCACCAACTATCTTTTGGTGAAAATGTCAGTTTCAGATGAAATGATTCAAATAACGCATCAGAGATCTCCCTGGCCTTGTTAATACTGAGGAACTGGCCATTCTGTAGGCAAGCTGTCTCTCCATATCAATACCTTTAGTGGATCAGATTAAATCTAACGTTTAGTAAATAACATCATCTTAAGTAAAAACCTTTACTGCCTCTGGAGAGAATGTGAACCAGGAGTACACACCTATAAGCACACCCTTGGGGTCTCTGGAGTACACGCCTGCAGCACACCCTTGGGGTCTCTGGAGTATACACCTATAAGCACACCCTTGGGGTCTCTGGATTATACGCCTGTAGCACACCCTTGGGGTCTCGGATGGGGTTTCAGCATCCCTCAAGCTCTCTGACTTTAAAACGGACACTGGAACATTTCTGTGCTCTGAAAGCCACCCCCGCTCAGGGCAAAGCGACCCACACGGGTAATGGATCCGTGGATAAGTGCAGCTGACTCATGGGCAGGCAGGCATGGTAAGAGGGGTTACACTATCCCTGCCAGAAGACGGAAACTCATCTGAGCAATTCAGCCATCCTATCCTGTGGGCAGCTGACCTTCCCCTGGGCAGGCAGGAAGGGAACAGGAGCTTTTGGTTACCAGGCAAGGCCTGCACCACTGGGACAACAGTAGCCATGTAGTCAGTAGACACCGGATGATAGGAAAACCACCAACAAACTTTGTCGATATCAACAACTAACAGTGACTGAGTAGTGATCACCAAGATTCTAAACTGTCTTTCCAGTCACTCACTAACCTCGGCATTATCTATCCTTCCGTCTTGTAGCTCAGAAAGGGGCTTACAGAAGTTAATGGTCTTTCTAGTCCAAGGGGAGTGGGACTCTGAGTGCACATGATCAGATCCACATAGAACTGTCTAAATTCCAGAAAAGGTTGTCAAGGGAAAAAAAATAGGCTTTGCAACACATTCCAAAACATTTCACTGGGTAATTACCTCTTAATGACGACAACTTTCTGTGTGCCTGAAAAACAGCAAACACCAATGGCTACACAGTCAGCAACAACTAAAACTTGCTAACCACAGGCCCCGGCTCCTCCATGAAGGAGATTCTTTAGATCATCTGAGAAGAGCCTCCTGGGCCTCCACGCCTTCATTTGTAGCTGGACCATGGGAGGAAGCAGCAGTAACAGGCAACTCTGTAAGTCTCAGTGCGCGGCACCAGGGCCCTGCAGCCAGAGACTTCTTGGGGACAAAGTCTCTGAAGAGCTCTGGGGTCTGACATCTGTGCCCACAAAGGCTATGCAAGGCTGTGGGCTTCCCTTCAAGAGTCTCTGGAACACGTCTGCCCTCAGTGGCCCACCAGCCAGATCGCTTAAATCAATACCAATACAGAACAAAATATTTAAATGACCTTGATTTTAAGCAGAAATTCACAGTATGTTTTCACATGTGATAAGGTAACTTGGTCTCCACAGCCCCAAGTTTATCAAACACTGTGTTCTAAAAACAAAATTAATTTTAAACCAAATATAATTTTTAACAAAGATAATACTGCTTCAAACTTGAATTTGCTGTTAATTTCCTGTTTATATCATTAAACTTTGAGTTGCAAAGACAAAGACTTTTAGCTTTTCTGTATATCCTAAAGCAATTTTCGTTGAATGAGTTTATTTTTGTACAGTGAATTCCCTTTTTCATTTGTCCCAAATGTAAATGCACAACAATGCAATACTTAACGTACAATCCCTACTGACAGGCCTTCCTACTAAGTCTTCCACTCTTGCTGGGCTCTTCTGACCCATGGGTCACAAAGGACTGAGAAGGCACCTGGAGAAGTGTGAACGTTTGGGACTTACTAGACGAATACACAGAACCATCTACGTAACACATTCCCAGAGAAACAAGGAGCCTGAGGCCAGAACATCTTTCGCTGACATTACCTGGGATCTGCACTGTTCAGAAACAGCCTGAACTCACCCCAGGTCCTTAGCAAACATCGACAGAAGAGTGGGGAAGCTTTGAAGAAGACCCTTCATTCTCAGGGTCTCTCCCCTGTGCAACGGAGGAAGGATAGCAGAACAAACATCAGATGGCAGGAAACTGGGGGGGGGCAGCTGAGCAGCACACACCCATGCATCTTCACTAGCCTGTGCGGTAGCTCGCAACACGGCATCAGGTGCATCCACGGGAGACATGACCTTACTGACGGAATACACTGCTTTTGTAGACACTGACCACTGTCAAAATTTTACTTTCTCTCTCTCTCTCTCTCTCTCTCTCTCTCTCTCTCTCTCTCTCTCTCTCTCGTGTGTGTGTTTGTGTGTGTGTGTGTACAAGTGCAACAAGTGCAGCATGGTGCCTGGGATGAAGTCAGAAGACTACCGTGGGATTCAGTCCCCTCCTGTCGCCATGAGTCTCTGGGGATGAAACTCGGGTCGCTAGGCTTGGCTGTAAGCACCTTCACCTCCTGAGCCATTTCTGCCCAACTTTCTCATCCCATTGACCTGCACATCTACAGGTTTATATGGGGGCCTTAGAAATGGTATTTTCGCACTGAAAACAAAACAACAAACAAAACTTTCTTTTTTTGCTCCCGACATGCATACGCCTCGCCTGCCATTGTATTTTGGAGGCCTTTTTCATAGCCCAGTTTGTTCCTCTTTGTTGAATCAGCACACAGGCTTCTAGAACACTCAGGGCCCTTCAAGCGCCCTGTAAACGGCACAGAGAGTTTGCTCACGGGGTGTAATGGCAAAAGCAATGGGCCAGAGACAAGGAACAGCATGACAACCTCGGCACTGTGGTGAAATAGGAGATACAAACATATCTGATAGGAAGGTAAACACTTCTGCAATTTCTGTTCTTGTTGGCTAGATTCTGCAGTCCCAGAAAAATGAAGTTTGGCTTAATTTCTCTCTTCATTAAGTTTAAAGACCCCTCTCCATTACCATATAAATAATTGCAGTTGTCCAAAAGTCAGTGTTTTGCTCTCTGAGAGACATTCTAGGCCCTTTGATTCTGAGCTGGAATTAAGCAAAAGAAACTTTTTCAACAGGCAGTTCCTTGACACTTTCAGTACTATCCCTGGCTTTACTGAAAGAGCCCTGGATCATCGCAGAGCCCCTTGCCTGAGACAAAGAAATCCAAAATGAAATCTGTGACATTGCTCCTAATGGAACAACCACACACACCCCAATTCCGTGGGTCAGCAATGAAGCAGGGGCATCTGTGCCCCATAGAATCTCGAGGTCAGTTGCCAGCCTTCCTTCACACACTCCGCTTAAGCAGGTCACGGCTCTGCCATCTAAGGACTCAACTATGTGGTCTGAACACTGGGGTGAGGAAAGAGCGTAGTGTTAAAATGAAAATCACCGTTAAACACAGACGACAGGCTATGGACACCCACAGAAGAAAAGAAGAGGGACCCACAAAGGTCAAGATTTTCCGGCGTCCTTCGTGTTTCAGGGCCAATCTATCTCAAAGACGAAGCTGCAGGGAATTGCATCAGGCACTCCATCTCCGAGCGCCAGGGTGCTCTTGCACGGAAGGAACCCTCTTTACTTGGTCAACTCTACGCTGATCTCAGATACCCTGACCATCCACGCAGTACCATGCCCAAGACAGCACAGGCTGGCGCCGGAGCCTACAGAACTTGGGAATCGCGTGGAGCCTCCCAGAGAACCCCCACACCACGAGGCAACCCAGCTGCACGGGCCGCACCCCTCCTCAGGGGAGTGACCCCGAATCCTGTGCACACAGGAGCACTAGAGAAAAAATTCACTGGGGTAGATTTCAGCCGCAGCAAGAACTCGCTCTGTGCAGGTGTTGTGATGTACCAACCAACATTTGGAGCCGATTTGATAGGTTTTAATGACAACTGGACCAGTTTTCAAATAACTTCCCACGTCACACTGGGGTCTGGAGTGATGATGTACAGGACTGTGAGAAGGATTCCGGTGGCCAAACGCCCTCTGGGTTCCACATGCCCACGAAAGGTGAGGCGGGGACCCGCATCCTGCGCGCTCCCGGGAAGGGCCTTTACCTCAAGGCGACTCAGACTGGAGCTCTTGGAACGCGACTTCTTGCGCAGGTACACGGAGAAGAACCTGCGCACCGTGAACTTCTTCATGCTTAGCTCCATCGCCCCGCGCCCAGCTGCCAGGAGCCGCAGGGCCGGCGGGCGCGCATCCCTGGCGCATCCCAGGCCGGACAGCGCGCGGGCGGGCACGCGCGCCGGGGAGCCCGACGCGGTAGCCCTGGGCGCGGATGCGGGCTGCGAGCACAAAGGGCAGGCCTCGCCGGGCCCCAGGATTGCTCCCGCGGCGCCTTCGCCTCCGGCCAGGAGTACCAGCTCCCGGCAGTCCGCCCCGCCCATAGACTACGCCCAGCGCCTTGCCGACCAAACAGAGAGTGCTCCCGCGCCACGCCTACACGCCCACCCACCAATCAATGTCCACAGCAGGCGCTCTTTCTCCTTCAGCCCCATAACCCACAGTGGACAACCCCACCCTCGACCCGCCCACCCACACCAACTCCAATCAGCTCGAGCCGTCCTGCCCAGGGGCGTCGTCCCCGTCACCGCCTCCAATCAGCGCCCGTTGCCCACTCCTCCTTCTCCTACTACTCCTGCCCTCCGAGAACTGCACGGTGCGGTGTCACCCCGCCTACCTCCCCGCCCACTGCCACGGCCGCCAATCAGCGCCCACGCCCTTGTGTGCCTAATCAGCCTCTCCTGCTTGAGGCGCGCGGCTCTGGTCCGGTCTCCCGTCTGGTCCATCTGAGCTGTTGTTTTCTCCTCCTGACACTCCTGTCTACTTGGACCCCACAGTTTGGCATCATGCTTTTTTCTTCGCAGAGCAAAACTTTAATGGCTAGAGACCAAGCGTGCTAGAAAAGCGCCCCAGGAGCTACTCTCATCCAGCTGGGCCCTGCAGCCCCTTCTCTGAGAGCCATAGGAAGAAGACCCCGCCTGCATCTCGGTGTCAGCCGCCTTCCCCGTGCTCGAGCAGTAAGGACGCCTCACGTGGTCGGGGCCAGCAGCTGAGAACAAAGGCTCACATCCGCTCTCTGTGACCTCCGGCTCCATTTATAGACAATTATCCACACAGATGACTTATCAGGGCCAGCAGCAGGAACATCCTGAGGGGCAATCATAGCCTATTTTAACCTAAGTCCAAATGGTCTTCCTAGACACCCAAAAAGAAAGGCTGACTTAATAAAGTCCTGCACCCTGTGGCAGAGCGGTAGTGGACTGGAGAGGTACACAGCAGCAGACCTCCGGGGCAGCTAGGCCCTCCTCTGACCTAAGTACAGTTCCCTTGGCCTGACTTCCATGGCGATGGCCACTTTGGGGAAAACAGCAGCGTGTCCCTCCTGCAGCCCACTAGGCTCACATTCAATACTTTCCCACGCCGCTGACTGGCACGGGACACAGGAATCGGAAGACGCAGCGTGCCAGACAGTCAGCCATGTCACGGAAAACACCACATAGGCTACCTGGTCCAGAGTCAAGAGCCAGTCCTCTTTAGAGAGAATTTGGGGGGACCACTGTCGGACTGAAGTGTCCACCATAAGGGTTTGAAGCCTCAGCAGAGGCAACACACGCTGGTACAGACTTGACCTCAGTTTAGCTCTTTGGGATGCCTGAGGGGACAGGGCCTGGTCCTTCCTTAAGAAGAAAGACTAGGGTCGGGAAGTGCCCAGTCATAAACTACTATGGAGGAGCAGCTCCTGGGACTCCTGAATCAGCAAGGCGGTGGAGAGCTTAGGGCAGAGACTTGAGGGCACATTAGTTCCCGGTTCCCCCATCACTGCAACTCTCACCCCTGGAACTGATCTTGGTCCTCTTTGTATACTTGGGGCACACTGAGTCATGCAAAAATGCCCCCAGGCCACTAGGTTCAAGAGCTCACCACTTCTGAGAATGCTAGCAATTTAATAAGAAAACCTGGACAGCCAGAAAATCTCCAACACACTGAAAATGAAGTTGAAATGTACGCAAGGCAAGCTACATTCCAGAACTATGGTGGAAGGTGTTCCACCTGTGTCCGGATGCTGTTGTGATGTTAAAGCTGGCTTGGAACCATGAGGGACCATGCTTAAAATCTAGGAAATGTATGTTCCCTAATCATCCAGTTAATCTGTCACATCAGCCAATTCTGGGCCAAACTTCTTTGAGAACTATTTCATTGGAAAATAACAAACCTTTTTACTAAGTTTCTTTTTATTCTTGTTATTTTTCAGCTGAAAAGAACAGTATTTGGTATATTAAGCAAGATTTTCATTCTTTGCTTAGTTAGTTTATCTAGATATGTCTAGTTATCAATTCTAAATTTTTATGAAAATTATTTAAAAGTTATTTTAATAGCCAGGATACTTATAGAATGTTGTGGTAGAAAACACGCTAGAGTTGTTACCATAGGACAGGAGAATCACGAATGTGAACTGACCCAGAAGTAGGACATGGAAGGCTCTCTCGGCCTCAGCACTGTGTTCTCTCTCTCTGAGGAACCAGAGGCCAGGAAGAGCTATCAACACATGAGTACCCTGTGATCAGGGGCCCACACCAGCTTCTGAGGAAGATGAACACACACCTGCGCCGTTTGAAGGTGGGAAGGGCAAAGGGAGGCAGAGCATGGCTTTCCAGACCAGGTATGGGGAGAAGGGCGGAGAAGGAACCCTGTGCCAAGGCCCTGGGGTGGAAGACGCTGATACTTGCCTCATTGTCTGACCAAAGCAAGAGCTCCAAGAGTGACCGTTGGAAGACTGGGACATTATAAGAAGGAATGGATGGTACACATAAGACCATACCTTCATTTTAGAGCATCTTCTTGGCAATGGAGTACAGAGTAGAACACCCGTGACAAGTAGAAACAATACCAGGCTTTATTGAACTGCGGGGCCCCCAACTCATGACACAGAGACTTATTAATTATGAATGCTTGGCCTTAGTTTACGCTTGTTTCTGACTAACTTTTTAATCTTAATTTAACCTGTTTCTTTTCACCTACATTTTGCCTCAGGGCCTTTTACCTTTCTTTCTGTTTTATTTCCTTGCTTTCTCTGTGTCTGACCGACAGTTGCCTGGCTGGTTGAACCCTGGCCTCTCCCTCTCTTTCTCCTTCATTCTCTGGAGCCTAGGTTCCTCCTCCTACACATTCTCTCTGCCTGCCAGCCCTGCCTGTCCCTCTACTGTCTAGCTCTTGGCTGTTCAGCTTTTTATTAGACCAATCAGGTGCCTTAGGCAGGCAAGGTGAAGCAGCAACACATCTTTACATCATTAAACAAATTCCACAACATAAACAAACGTAACATACCTTTACACAGTTAAAAGTAATATTCCACAACATAAACAAACGCAACATACCTTTACATAGTTAAAGTAATGTTCGGCAACAGGAAACAGTTTTTGTAAAAGAGCTTGGGGACAACCTGAGGGAATGACAGTGCCTGGGCAGAAGGTAAGCTACAGAGGTCAAAGGCATGGACAGGAAGTATGTGAGGACAGAGGACAGCTCCTGGATACCTCCCCATCCCGGGGCTCCACTGTCATTTCTCTCCCCCACTTCTTGGTGTCATTAGCTCAGAGGCAATCACTCAGGATACACCTAGTAAATTCCCATGATTCTCTACAAAGTCACAGTTCCAATGTCACTTGTGTCTGATCCCAAGTAACAGGAACATGATAAATAAAGACATCGTGACTTTGAAGGGAGAAGAAAACAACTCTCAAACATGGGCTTGCCACTTGGTTAAAGTCTGGGGTCTTTTTCACATTAAAATATCTCATTTCCTAAAAAAAAAATACAGAAAATAATATCTATAACCAAGAACTGAGACAATTTAAAAACTACAAGGAAAATCAAATCCAAATTTAAATAAGAGCCATGATCACAAAAAAAAATGTAGTATAATAGACCAACTGCTCTGATGTGAACATCACGAGGTAGGAATTTATTTCTGTGACTCCCTAATTATTAATCATTTCTCCCCTGCATACATTAGGGAGGAGACACGACGACGAGGAGGCAATGACGGCTGCTCTGAGGAGCTGCAGCACTCTTCTCCCTGCGTCTCCATGCCAAGCCCGAAGCCAAGAGGGCGGGTGGCCAAGGGTGTGACCACACAGTGTCCTGGGAGCCCCCAGGAGCCCCAGAAGCCTACAGCCCAGCCGAGAACAAGAGGGTTCACCAAGATAACGTCAGGTTGGCTGGATGACTGAGGAAATGCTGCAGGGCCAGGGAGCATGGTCCCAAAGTTCCTCCATCTACTGAGGATATACGCTGTGTGCTGTGTGGGGAAGGAAAGAGGGTGTAGGGTCCTCTGGACAGTGTTTGCACACAGGGACTTTGAGGAACCCTAGAATCTTGACGGGAACCCACCCTGGAAAATCTAACTGTGATCTCTTCTGTCAGTCCTTTGTTCTGCCTTCCACTCCACCCCTGGACAGCTGACGCCTGTCCTCAGGCATTCTGAGCACACATCACACTGGAGCTGCAAGTTCCGTGTCAGATAGGAATGGTTCTGTGCTCCCTACTAAAGGGGAGCGTCTACCTTCCTGCTCACAGAGCAGTATCCCTACTCCTTGTGATACCAAGGCCCTTGGGCCTCCTGCATCTTGCCTATCAGCTGGCCCAATGCTAGGCTCAAGCTCTGACTTTCTTCTTGGTCTCTGGATAGGTGGAGCTCAAGGGCCTTAGTCCTGGTAATCATGGGGGAACTAAGAAATATCTCAAGAATTAGTGGCCCAGCCAGCCCTTCCCACATCTGTGTGAAGTCACCATCACCAAAAGCTGAAAACATACAAGTTGTACCTGTGTGCTCAACACAAGCAATCACATTCTCTAAAGCAGTGCTTTTCAACCTTCCTAATGCTGTGACCCTTTAATACAGTGCCTCATGTTGTGACGACCACCCCAACCAAAAAATCATTTTTGGTGCTACTTCATGACTGTAATTTTGAATTATGAACCATAACATAAATATTGGATATGCGGGATATCTGATTGCGATCCCCGCAAAAAGGGTCATTCAACCCCCGAAGGGGTCACGACCCACAGATTGAGAATACCGTCCTGGAGAAAGTCAAGAAGTAAAGAATCCTTCAGACTTAGGACCAAGATCACTAACCCAAGATCACAAAGAAACCCCTATCAGTCCCAGGCAGCAAGGCCACAATCAGATGTGTGGTGACTCAGCCAGTGGAGGTGTCTGATGCAGACAACAAGATGACCAAATGTAATATGTTCAAGGAAATTAAAGCAAGATATGCAAACATGATTACAGGCAGGAGGCCACAAACGTGACTAATCAGATGTAAAACCAAGGGAGCAAAGATGTGACATCTGACACGAGCCAGATAGGGCCGACTGAAGTGTGCCATTCATCAGAGGTGGGTCAGACGTGGTGAGGCAGAAAAAGGGCGGATCTCCACAAGCAGACCTGCTTTGTGAGTGAGCAGCTGCAGAGAAAAAAAGGGGGGGCTCTTAATTTAGCTTTCTACACACTCTGGAGATCACATGCTCCAACTCCTGCTGAAACTCTCTGAGTTTAAGACCAAGGCTCCTGTGTGTTCTTTGCCAGGCCCTACCACTGAAACCTAACCATTCCTGAAGTAGGAGTCGGCCCTAGCTTCCCAGCTTCTCCTTTGTCTCTAAAAGGTCCCTCGGTATGGTCAGCTGGACTTGTGAGCATCCTCAGGCCCTTCCCCTTTGCCAGATACAGTCAGAACTAGATACAACTGTCACCACCTCCTGCCATCTTGTCACCAAACTGACCAAGTTGCCAGGTATACCCACATCTCCCCACGCCTTCTAAACAGAGGTCACTCTCCAGAACCTAGTTAGCTCTCCCTGAAGGTCACGGGCTCTGGCATTATCTGCAAAGATGGGAAGGCCTGGGCCTCTGCCTGGGCTGTGCTCCCTGGTTTCCCTCTGTCCGTCTTTCTTCCATGTTTGGTGCCCTGTCTTCAGGGCTGTGTGGTATTGCCGCTTTCTATGGTCTGGCCTACACCTCACGCTAACACTAACTAAATGACCAGATAAGCATCAGGTGACTCTATTCTGTCCTGCTGTTTCCAGGGATTTACTTGCTATGGAGAGCTGTAGTTTACAATATGGCTTTATCTCTGCAACACGTTCCTCCAACAAACACAAAGGACCCCATTTTCCACAGTGAGGCCTGGCAACTGGTAAATAAGAGAAAAGGGACTTTTTCTATCATGCCCCCACCCCAAACCTGGGCAGGAATTATAGAGGAACTGTGGGGAGGGAAGCAGGAAACAGGAAGCAGATTGAAACTATAGCAGGAAGGATCCTGTAACTTGAAAGGGAGGGGGGAAGCTTTTCATAATAGAGAAGGCTAAGAAATCTGAAATGGGGTCAAAAGACAATGTAAAGCTCTTGCTAAGATTTTTTTTTTGCTAGAGATTTTCATCATTTAAAAATCTTTCATGGGTACCAACAGCACATCCATGAGGGACAGAAGCTCTGAAGGCCACAGGGTGGAGGGGGCTGGACCCCTCCCCCTCCTCACAGACACTCTATGGTTAGAGGACCGAGGGAGGAAGTTCAGGACTGGGGTGAGGCAGAGGGGAATTCTAAACCATATGGCTGAGGACATTTGTATAGTTGGCCTTTCTGGGAAATACACAGATAACCACTAAAACGAGGACCCTCCCCACCCCGCCCGCCTTGTCTTGACTCTTAGCTGGTCCTGAGGCCTGTGGGAACATCTGTCACATAGGCCAAAGGTTTCTCCCAGAGAATCTGGAGACAGCCCCAGGAGCCACACAGGGTAGGAAGCTATGTTAGACTACCCCAAAGGTTGTGTCCCTAAACGCCAGCAGGTGAGCCAGAAATGCTGAGGGAAACGGCCCTGCCTGGCATAAGAATTAGAAAGAACAGGGAGATGCCAGCCTGAAGCCAAAGGTCACACACTTGTTTTTAAAGGTCCACGCTGGGAATACGCAAAGCTTATGCAGGACCTGTATGCGCTTGCTGGACGTGTGCCCTTCAAGCACATCCCATAATAAACTCCAGCCATGTGCGCTCATAAGCCTAAGATGATAAAATCCCGCTGAGCATGAGGCAGTAGAGAGGACAAGTAGTTGAAGTTTGTATTCAAATGGCATGTATTCGAAGGCTCAGCTAATGTCATTGCAGGGGAAAAGAAAAAGCAGAATTCAAAGAATTACAAGTAAACTAGATGCTGTAAAATGACCAAGCAGGTTTGATTAAAAAGTAAAGCTTGAAGACTAAGAGGGGGAAAAAACTGATAAATACATCAGTGTAGAATATTAAAAGAGGAAAAGTGTCAGTTTAGGGGAAGTCCTAGAGAAGACTGGTAAAGGAGAAGTCAGAGCGGATCCAGACAGAACGTGAAAGGGTGGGAACCAGAAAAGGGGCTGAGAGAGACAGAGGGAGGACGGTCCCGTAAGCCCGCAGTTGATAAACTCCAGTCTTATTTACAAAGATATGGTAATTCCAAGGGGATTGATTAAACAGAAAGAACCGCACACCTAAACCCTGCATAGTCACAAAAGCGGCAGAAGTGGGGCCCCAGGCAACACGAGACAGATTTGACGGCAGAGGAAGCCAGTCGCCAGCTCAGAGACCGCACCCAGAGCCAAGGAGAATGGAGCAATCTGTATCAAACACTGAGAGAATCAAATGAAGAGACCACTTTAGCCTCAAACTCTCCCTGCAAAAGAAATAATTCTCACGAATAAGAAGATATTTGCTCAGAAGCAACCTGAGGATGTGCGCAACCAATAAAATCTTAAGAGCAGTGCTAGGTACACAAAAACTGGATAAGCAGGAATTAAAATATTATATAATGTGTGCATTTAAATCAAGTTACAAACAAAGTCCCGGTTTTAAAAACCTACACATAGCGGGCTGGCAAGATGGTTCAGTGGGCGGAGACGCCTGCTGCTAAAGCTAAGAGTCCACATTTGACCACGAGGCCTCATGAGAAAGGACTTCTGCAGCTGTCTTTGTGCTTTTATGTGCGTATATACCCACACACACACACACTAATAAATAAATATAATGAAAGTTTAATTAGAACGTACAGAAGGAGTGGGATCTGAGTTCCAGCCTCGTCTTTGGATTTTCAAACAGTTTCAGGTGGAAGCACATTTGCTAGAGTTCCTAGAGTAATCAATAGAAATATAAATCCAATGTAAAATTAAAAGCAATACATGATTGCTTACAAATGCAATCAAAGAAAAAGTATAACATGAGAAAAATTCAAAAGAAAGGAATCAAGAGCAAAGCCAGAGAAGAAGGAAGATGCACTTGATGAGCCACCGGCGTGGACCAGAGCGTTTCTGTACTCTACTGTTTCTCAGGATGGCACACAGGAGGCTACCGTTCCCTCTGGGATTAGAGCAGGCTAGTTTACCATGTGCCAAAAGCTACTCCATCGCTAAGCTTGGTGTTCCTCGACTAGAATGCAGTGATGTGCGTCCAGCATCCCTCTGGCCCTTCTGGACCATCAGGACCTAGGGGGCAAGGACGCAGTTGCCCATGCAACTGCCTGTTCCTCGAGGGGAGCAGCCCCTTGCTCATCAGCCTGGAGGCTCATATTTTCTTCCGCTGTGCCAAACAATGCCAGGCTGATTATCAGTTTGTAAACGATGTAAGGCCAAATTATACATTTAACATTTTAAAAGTAGAAGAAATATTTTTAAAACAATAAAAATTACAATCAATATTAATACGCCAGATTCTCCATTTAAAAGATAGACTATAAAACTGGCTTAAAATAGTACAAATTAGCTATAGAGACATAGCTAAAGCAAGGCATATGGAAACAGAACACGTTCAAACAGAAGAATGGAAAAAAGATACACCATTCAATTAGCCCTAAGAGAGATGAGGAATTAGCCTCACACAAAAGCACTGATAGACAGGAGATAGTCACTCCTCACTGATGGAGTCAGCAACAGGGAGGAGGCAAGCGTCTAAATTTGCATGCACTAGGTAATACAGCTTCAGAAGATACTGCCAAACAACGAAACAAAAACCGCTCGACAAACCCACTATCATTTGGAGAAACTGTTAACACTTCTCTCAGTAAATGGGAAAACTCTAACAGAAAAAAAGGTCACTGCGTATTTGAATAATTGAATCACACAGTACGAGAGCTGACTTGGTGTGCATGTGCAGTACACCAGGCCCGGTAGAGCTACATGTTCTTCTCAAATGCACATGTAGTTTAGATGACAAGGCATGTATAAGTAAGCTATGTAGAAGATAATCCCACTAGTAGTTGCTATTGTAAGAACTGTTTTTTTCCTATCATAGTATAAAAATAATTTTACCTTCATAATTGAAAATAACACATATGATTGGCTTTTTTTTTTCTGAGCCAGAGTGTCATGATGTAATCCAGGCTGACCTGGATCTTACAATGTAGCCCAAGCTGGCTTCAAACTCACAACAATCCTCCTGCCTCAGCCCCACTGGAGTTCTGGGATTACAGACATGAGCCAAAACACTTAGCTATTATTGGCAACTTGAAAATGTACATTTTTAATAGCCTTGAATCAAATACTAATTTATCACAAAGGTTAAAGATTGTTTGGATTTAAGATATTAAAAACAGGGACTGGAGAGATGGCTCAGTGGTTAAGAGCATTGCCTGCTCTTCCAAAGGTCCTGAGTTCAATTCCCAGCAACCACATGGTGGCTCACAACCATCTATAATGAGATCTGGTGCCCTCTTCTGGCCTGCAGGCATGCATGCAGACAGAATATTGTATACATAATAAATAAATAAATATTTTAAAAAAAGATATTAAAAACAGCTGGGCGGTGGTGGCACACGCCTTTAATCCTAACACTTGGGAAGCAGAGGCAGGTGGATCTCTCTGAGTTTGAGGCCAGCCTGGTCTATATAGCAAGTTCCAGGACTACACAGAAAAACCCTGTCTCAAAGAAAAACCCTGTCTCGAAAACAAAAACAAAACAAAACTATAAAAAATGTACAATTAAGTTGGAATTGAAAGATCTATAGCATCAAATGATCAAATGATCAAAAGATGTTTGAAATAAACATTGACCTTAAAATAGAAAGGAAGAGGGAGTTCCAGAAGAAAACTGCCAGGTACCATAGAAAGAAGAAAACAATAAAAACAATAATCAAGACACATGAAGAAAGAAAAGTAAGGTTAGACAATGCAGAGGTGGGTTTAGTTTTCACAAGAGCTTTGTGGGCTACTACAGGAAAGGATGGTACAGAGGCAGGCAGGACAGCAAGTCAGGGGCTTGTCCCTGACATGCATTTATAGTTAGCACAAATCACACAGCGGCCGCAGGGAGAGGTCACGTGACCACTGCACCCAGTCATGTCATCGAGATGTTATCATAGACACCTTGCAGCATTTTCCAGATCCGCGTCCTGGGCTACCGTTCTCTTGCAAATTCTAACAAAATGTTTATCCTGAGCTAGCTCCATGGACATCACCAGACACAGGCGTGGAGACTGATGCTATCTCCTCTTGCTCCCTGGGGTCCAAACTCTTCAGACAGGCCAGGTTCCTCACTGTCTGCCAGCTACACACGTCCTGCATCATGTCCTTCAGAGATGCTCCCCATTAGCCTGCGTCCATCAGGTCTCCTGGCAGATGTTCCTGGTGAACCTAGCCCCCCACATGGGAACGTTTAGAACTTAGGCTTATGTGTGTACTTCTAGAGTGCTTCTCTCGGACCAGGGACCCTACGAGGGTGTGGGTTATGTCTGTCTTGCAGATCATCACACACAGTGCCTGACATCTATCCCGACAGCCACCAGAGCTACTGGGCGCCATTCACTTTTGATGAAAGACAGGAAGAGAATAAACTTGGGAATGGTTTTGATAACCCCCTTCTCCCCCTCCTTTTTCTCTTTCTAAGCCAATAACTAGACATCACACGTTGATTAACCATGAGGTAATTTTAGGTTGTGAAGGACACACGGTACGCACTTTTTAAAAAGGAACTTTACAGCAGGGAGCAGACACCACCATCACAGTACATCCGGAAGCTCTGTGATGGCTCCCAGCCCTAACACCATTCCTTTAAGTCACTCTGTGCCTGGGCTTCCTTCTTAGAACACCTAGCTGGAATTCTGGGAAGTGCAGGAAGTTCCATACCCTGATCCTGTCACCATCTGCAGAATCTCCAGTTTTCTTGGGGAAAGATAAGATTTAGGGTGCAAGCAGGAAGGGATATTGTAGACAAATTTTGGCTTACAAAATTCTGAATAGCCTGAAAACATGAAAAAGTCAAAAGAAATCAAGGACTTAGGAATTTATCATCTCCACATAGAATTAACATAAGCAGTGTTGCTATCTTAATTGTGTCGTTCAGAAAGATCAGTGGCAGTCCCAACCTCTGGCTCCAGGAAATAGAACCTTATTTGGAAACAGGGTCTTGGCAGATAAGACCACGTAAAGCTGGGGTAACTGCTGTAGGGATGATCCTAAACGCAACACCATAGGTGTTTTCATAAGGCAAGAGGAATAGAGGGAGAGAGAGAGAGGGGAAGGGGAAGAGAAAGAGGGCAGGTGAGGGTGTAGTTCTATGCTTGTAAGAAGTTGGGGGGGGGGGTGTTATATCCCCGTTGCCTTCAGAGGGAGCCGGACTGAGCACAGTCTGTGTTCAGCCTTCTATAGAGAATAGATCTCTATTGTTCTAAGTGCCCCAGCTTGTGGAAGGTTGTCATGGCAACCCTGGGAACCCAACAACATAAACTGCATTCTTTAAGGCTAACTATTGAACTTCACATCCGACAAAAACTTGACCTTAGTAGCACAGAGAAGCATTCGCCTTTCAAAGTTTACACGGCAGGACCAGTTGTGGCGAAGGCTGCCAATGGGACAAGTGGGCTGCAGTTGGGCCAGGATTCGGCTTCAACCTCAGGTTCCTTAGGGGTCTCTCCCACTGGAGGCAAGGCGGTGCAGAGGCGTGTGCTCCAGTGCAGCCGCTAAGGTCCTCGCCGCTTTGCCCCTTCCTCACTGGACTGCCCACTTCCCTTCCCTCTCTGGCATGTCCCCTTGCATCCCCTCCCTGCAGCAACCCCATCCTGATTCTCTGGATGAGTCCATGTCAAGATGGGCAAATCCAAAGCCTGCACGCCAGACTCAGACTTCTCCACACCTGACCGTATTTAAACAACTAATCTTTCCATCTAAGCCCATAAATTGAATACAAGCATTTACTGCCATAAATTTATAAACACAGACAACAGCTGACAAACATTAACGCTTCAACTTTTACTTCCTGTACCTTTCAGGTGTGTGGGGGGGGGCAGGGTGAGGGAGCCTACATAAAAGCAATGGTTCTTAAGTCAGTCAGTCTGAGCTGGCCTCCCAGGAAGCGTTTGGCTTCTTAGATGGTGGACCATTCTGAGATGGTGAGAATGGGAACTTGCTCACTGACATCCGGCAATGGAGACCAGCTGCCACCCGACCTCCTATGGTACATAGGCCAGCTACCCACAACATAAAACCGCTGCTCCTGAGAAGCCATGATCCAAGCAAGGTGAGATCACGCTGCTGCCAGCTCATGGGGCCTCCCTTGCTGAGCCTCATTCTTCCGAGGTCTAAACACCTGTCAGGAGTCAGGACCTAAATGCCTGTTAAGTGAACATTCACATAACAAATTTGCAAAAGCAAAATTTCACATGGTTACCCCAAGTATGGTGGCACGTGACTGAAAATCCCAGCCCTCGGTGGCTGATACAGCAAGATTTTGACCTGGGCTACATAGCAAGCAAGACCTTGCCTTATATTTTAAAAATAAAATTTCAGTCGCTTATCCAAAAGAGACATTTTTATTTTACTGCAAATGTTGTATTCTAAAATGATCCCAAAATGTGTTTTTAAAATGTCAGGGCGATTATATGAGCTGCATGAAGACACAGTGAAATTTGTACATAAATACCTGCAGAGCCCCAGGGTCCATCTGGAGCGGCCCAACATTCTAGAGGGTGTTCCTCCCCCCCCCCCCCCCCCCCCCCCCCCCCCCCCCCCCCCCCCCCCCCCCCCCCCCCCCCCCCCCCCCCCCCCCCCCCCCCCCCCGCAGCTCTCCTGCACAGAGCAGGTCCTGGACTGCCACACAGCCAGTCCGGCACAGCAAACAATAGCCAAAGGACCCACAGCCTATGGTAAGCATCTGTCTCCCTGCCTGAGTGCACACTCTGCCCACTGACTCCCTAGATGGTCTCCGACTCCCTAGCCTCTTACCAGAAGGAAAGCTGGCTGGGCAGGCAGACAGAATTCGGGAGAGGAGCCCTTTCCAGAACTGGAAGGAAGAAAAAGCAAGCAGCGGACCCCTAAGTAACAGAAGCAGGACAGTCATGGTGGAAGGAACGTGGGAATGAAGGTAAGGGATGCAGCGGGACAGTCACGGTGGAAGGAACGTGGGAATGAAAGTCAGGGATGGCCACGCTCTAGAGTCAAGTCCTGGCTGGAAGAGAAAAGCTCAAGACTCGGGGTGGGAGGTCTGTAACTAAGCAGACGCCATCTCTCTGCCCCAGAGAGGGAGTCAGCCAGGGAGGCCTGCTCCCTGGTTTGCCATCTTCAACCATGCTGCCGCTCGGCACACTCTCTGGGGCCACAGTCCAGTCTGTCTTCACCCCAGCGCTGCAGCCAAACAGGGGTCCTAGCAGCTCCCCGCCCTCGAGACCCTTACTGCCTGCCCAGCATGTATTCCTACCCCATGATGCTTTCGGAGCTCCACCCTCAAGCCAGGCATATAAATCCTGTCAATTCCAGCACTTGGGAGGCTGAGGCAGGAGGATTGGTATGAGTTCCAGGCCAGCCAAGGCTAACAAGTGAGATCCTGCCACAAAGAGTCAAAATGAAACACACAAAACTGTAAAGCAGCCCTTCCCCACTTCTAACCCAGGCCTCCTTCCCTCTCTGGCACAATCCCTCGTGTCTGAGTGAGGACACGCGTGTGCTTGCTGTGCAGGCTGTTCCCCCGTGTGTTCTCATTTGGCGTGGTTTCCTCAGCTGTCCTCTGTTTCATCTCCAGCTTCAGGACTTCTGGTTCCAGCACCACACACTCGGGGGCACCGCCTGCCACTGCGACTCTCCAGCCAGGGCCCCACTGCCACAGTGATGTTGGGGTACAAAGTCAGCCCCTCACGCTTGAAGGTAGATACTCTACTGGCTGAGCCAGCCCCCCTGGTCCACTCTCCTCCTACCCTTCCAAACTCCACTTAGAAGGATCCCTCAGAAATTCTCAATTTCTCTCTCTCTCTCTGTCTCTGTCACTGTCTCTCTCTCTCTCCACACACACACACACACACACACACACACCAGACATGTGTGTGCACATATGTATCCATGTGTGTGCTCACTCCTGTTTTCCACACCCTCCTGGAACACACTGCACATTTCTCTGTCACATGACCACAACTGTGACACGGGCTTTTCCCTATCAATCCCGTGATCGCAACCGTCACAGCACTTAGTTCATTCCTGCCTTTGTGACTAGCATGCTCCTTAGGGTGCAGACCACAACTCTCATAACCAGGAAACAGTCATGGGATGGACTCTCAAAGCAGGCTTCTTGCTGGAGCCCATGAAGGAGAGGATGTGTTTGTGAGGGAGTGAGCTTCATCAGGGATTGGCCATCCTGGTCTTTCATCTACCCCATGCATAGCCAACTTCGAAATTTCCATTTTCACTTCTCAGTGACCTACTGTCTCAGCCATGCTGATGGCTGCAGACACGAAGATGTGCGGAGTGCCTCGTGTCTCCGTTCATTACTGGGCCCACTGCATCACCTCCATCTCACCTGAGTTCCTGAGTCCCGTGATGGTTCTGGGCATCTCTACTCTTCAGACTCACAGCGTGAGTGCCTGTCACTGGATGCATCTATGCTCTTTACAACCAGTCCCTCGGGTGGCCCACCTCTTCCTAGGTCCATAGAACTCATGTGCAATGCCTCACCAATTCCCCTTTCCCTGAGTGACTGCTGGCACCATACCCAAGCTCTTCCATTGCCCCTGCCCCCTTCTTCCCATTAGTTCATTCTCATCTTCCCGTCTCGTGGCCCCCAGTGCCAACTGTGCTAATTTCAGGCTGCTACCCAAGCATCCTGCCATCCGTCATCCTCAAGCCTCATTCTTGTGAGGACTCTGGGGTGCACTCCGTAGTGCACCAGAAACTGCTGCCTTTTCTCCTCTTTCTTCCCTTGCTGGTGTCTGCTGATGGTTGATGTCTGGAAGTCCAAGCTCAAGCATTTTCTGACAGGATGCAGCTCTCTCCCATAAACCCCTAGCACTCTGTTATGTTGACAATAATACAGATCAGCCTAGGGATTGGTTTCTTAACTGTCCTTCCTAGGACACCATGTTACATATGGCTGGGGATTTCTCATCTGTGCAGGACAAGGTCACACTTCTAGGATGCTTTGGTTGTTGGTAGGACGATGGAGTTGATCAGAACATGGGCCCTTTGGAGGCTGGCAAGGGAATTTCTGCTCAGGAGCTCCTCAGTTCCTCAGGCAGGTGAGCCCTATGCGTGCCCATGCACAGCTGGGACCAAAGCTCATGTTAGGGAGGTTATTCCATAACCTATTATGCGGCTATCCCAGCTGCAGGGAGGCAGAGCTGTGACTGTTCTGTATGTATGATAACGTACATACGGCTATCCCAGCTGCAGGGAGGCAGAGCTGTGACTGTCCTGTATGTATGATAGATAACGTGCATGGCCGTGGCCTCACTAGCACAGACTTCTGAATTGCCTTTTAACTTTATGGGAGAGGCAGGAGGTGATGGTGGGCATAGAAAGTCTATTATTATTATTATTATTATTATTAATTATTCAAGTTGGTCTTATTGTGAGCTAAGCGTTGTCACTTTTATAAGACCTGGCCTGAACTATTACATGAGTGACTGGGCTGTTAATCCTTAGAAACCAGGGCTAATTTTCAGATGATGAGCCCTTATTGCCAGGACGATAAAACTGTATCATTATGCAAGGTCCCCACTCCTGGCTTATGCAGGAGAGCTCCCATGACAACTTCTGCATATGCTTGCCCAAACACTAGTGTCTTACCAGGAGCAAGGACATGAAAACGAACTCTCTCTGTCATCACTGTGGGGGTCATTGAGAATGATGCCTCCTCTGCCCTCTCTTTTTAGTGTGTTCCATGGGATCCAGAAGGCTGACTTGGCTTCAGCCTCCTGCCTCCTTTCTTCCTATGAAGTGATCCGCAGAGAAAGCTCTCCTGAGGAAAATGCAGACGGCCATGAATTCTGCCTGGTTTGGACTAGTGGCAAGATTTGAGGTGTGTCCACAGCAGGGCTTGAGATTTTATATTCAATGGGAATGGGCTATTTTTATGAGGAAGTGTGTATTTTTCAGCACCTAGAGGTATGGCCCCTGACTGACTCCATGTAAGGGTCCTCTCATTACTGGGACAGGACCCTGATGCAACCATGTGACCACACTGAATTGTCCCAGAAATCAAGACTATTCCCCAGAAGACACCACTCAACTGCAAGAGATGCTAGTTAAGACAAGAGCCTCCTCTCTATCTTGCAAATAGTACTTCTCCGGCTTTATCTTATTACACATCTCCTTGGTTAAAAACAGAACCTAGCCTTTGCTTCTGGAGTACCATCTGCAACCATTTGTACAACCCAGAAAGCGCAGAGCAGTATCCCAGCTCGTGGGCAGCCAAGATTTTTTTTAAAGCAAACTATTCAACGCACAGAATTATGTAAGTGTACCTGGAAGCAGGTTATAGCGAGGACCACATTGGAGACTTGCGATGATTTGCTCTGTGGATATCTGTCCTGCCTACCAGGCTACTTTCTTTAGCTTAACATTTTCTATCAACAGTAAACAACTCCACAGAAACTTGCGAGTGCGTGCACACACACACGCACACACACATGACTCCAGAATGATGAAGTCTCTTCAACAGAAAAATATCCTTGAAGCACGTCAGATGTCACTCTGAAATACTGGTGACAGATTCAGCAGTGATCAACAGTGCCACATGGTGATAAACTTGTTTAGCATTCACAAAGGCAACAACTGGCCTGCCACAGAATCTGTGGGTGCCCCGTGGAGCCCGCAGGTCCATGGCAACCCTGCGATGGTTAGCTCGTGAGACCACGCTCTGGCTGTTCTTGCAATCCACCGAACATGGCTTCTCTGAGGCTCGAAGGAAGTTGGCTTCCCTGTCTTCAGAGCTGGAAGCACAGGCTGGGAGCCATGTGCCTGCCTGTGTTTTGATGACTGCCAGGCTTGACTAGAACCTGCATTTATCCCTGCTGCTAGATTACTGCCACCACAAGGAGCCTAAAGGATACTAAAACAGCCACTCTGAGAACTTTGTTCTTTGACATCTTACCTAGGGGGAGTCAGAGCCAGGGCTGGATCATCTCACAGAGAAAACAGCACAGATGGCAGGCAGCAAGAGCCCTCCCTGATGGGACCACAGCCTTTCTCACCTCTGTTCTGCTCCTGTTCATAGGGTGTTTGTTTGTTTGTTTGTTTGTTTGTTTGTTTGTTTGTTTGTTTAAAATATCACTGTACCAGAGACTTGTTTCTGTCTTCATTTTACACTATAGTGTTCTTCTCTGCTTTGAAAACTTTGCCCAACATCTTAAAGAAAATCCCTAATGCGCCTGCACCAAATGCAGTTTCCAGCACAGACCGGTCAGATCAGCTTTCCCACAGACTCTGGTGATTTCTACTTCGTTCTTTGTTCAGAATCACACAGAAAGGGCGATGGGGTGTGCTTGACTGTTAACTGGCCAGCATCCCTCACTTGCTCACGTCCCCGTGGCCTCAGCAGGGCCCAAGGTGTGGGAGATGCTGGAACTGGTGCTTGTTCCGGGAATTCTGGACTTGGTGTGGAGTAAGGGAAACCTTCCTTAATTAAACAGACAGGCATTTTAATTAAACTCGCAGGTCATTGGTTCTATTTAGGGATCCCTCGGCCGGCTGAACCTCCTTGACAACCTGCCCTGGCTTACTGGAGGTCTCCATGTCACCTGTTTCAGTGCAGGTGACAAGCCAGCACACCCAGGTGCGACAACTGCAGACCAACCCTCTGTGTACCGTCTGTCTCTCCCTTCTCCTTGTGCACTAGGCAAACATTTCCAGACACTTACCCTTGATACTTGGGCCCAGGCACACGGGCCTCAACCTTCCTGAATGGGCTACAGAATCTGTGGCCTTAGGTGACAATGACAGTCACCTTCTCCTTTAAGAATGTGCAAATGGCTCTCTGCACTCACTAACAGCTAGAAAGCCGGAGGACAGAGCAATTCGCACCCTGCATAGACGCTGGATTTCATGATAAACTCTCCCAGAACATTTTATTTGTGACTCTGTAAGGACAAAGATGGCCCACATAGTCAGATTCTAGAGGCGCTGTGGACCCTGATGGTCCCCCTTCCTGGTTATAGCAAGGACAGGGTTAAATGGAGAAGCACACAGAGAAGAGAAAATAACTCAGGGAGAAATCCCTGGTTCACATGTTTTCTTCTTAAAATGTGTTTTGTTGAAAACAAATATATACTTTCAGATTTGAGATACTATGAGTTTTGTAATGTTTTGCAAAAATTAGAATATTGTTAACCTGTTAACAGATTTCTTTCACACGCGACTGCCATGCTGGAAGATCTCTTCTAGACACACACACTCTGCATAAAAACACTTTGTGGTTAAACAAAGAAGATTAAGGATGTCTTAGTGAATGCTGTATTTATATCGAAATGGAACTACCCTCTAGGCTTACAGAAATACTTGCACAGACTTACGGAAGAGATTCTAAATATGTTCTAATATAGCAGTTGTCTGCCTTAGAACTACTGAAAGACCAAGGGCCAGAATAGATGGCAGCGCAATATGCCCAGGGCTGCGTCTTCCTCTCTGAAATGCGGATGCTCCTTGTCAGGTGGTATTACAGAAACACAATAAACCCAGGCATGAGCTCTTTGTGTCGATATTAACTCACTGAGATGATGCCTCTCAGCACTGAGGGAACCAGGGACGAGTTACCACAGCGTCTAGGACCTGGCTGGCTCCCAAGCTCTCCCCAGCTTTTAGGCACTGCACGAATCTGTTTGATACTGATCACCAAAGTCCAATTCTGGAGTCTGAGCATGTTTGATGTGACCGACTTTGACTCCATGTCTGCGGCTAAGACAGTCAGTCCTCTCCTAACCACAGGAACCTGAGATAAGAAGATACTCGAAGGCAGGTAGGGTGGATGAGGGCGAGGGGCAAACAAGATGTATCTCCCACCGTGTCTCCCCTGTGACACCCACCCCCCACACACGGCAGAGGAGGAGATGGACATGGTCCTTCTGGTGTTATCACTGCTCAGTATCAGAGGCTGAGCATCGGGCACAGGTGCACTGTTAGACCACAGCCATGCCCCCACTGGACAGGAAACCCACCACAGACTAATCATGAGAAGCCGCTGCTGCACGGCACACTGTGACCACAGTGATCTCACTCAAGCAGCAGTATCTGCATAGGAAGCCAGGGCCATGTGAACAATAAATAGGCCCCAAGCAGGGGAGAGTGAGGAGAGAGCTGAGTTTCATGCTCAGAGCACTCCTGACTGTACAGGGCTCAGTTACATCACCGAAACTGGGAACTCTAAACTGTCTCCGCTCGGGTCCTGTGCACTCTAGAGGCAGAACTGAGGCAGAATGAGGCTGGTAGGTGGGGGCAGCTGGAGGGAAAGCAGAGAAACCCGAATTTTGAACGATCCCAACAAAAACGTAATTCTCGGCAAGCAGGGTGATCCAACTCTCTCTCTTGCTGTAATTCAAAATAACCCACTGCTATTAAAACCCTGGTATCAGTGTAAGCACAGAGGGCTCCCAATCAAGGCTGGAAAGTGCAGGATGGGTTTGGCAATCAGAGGCACAGACTGGGCAGAGTAAAGACGCCCTAGGTATCTGTTCAGAGCTAGGGAGAGCAGAGCACCATACAGGTATAAGCAGAGAATGCTCCTAGCGTCTATGATTGCCTTGGGCTTAAGAGCCACTCACTGGAATAAGTGAAATGTCTGTCAATGATGGGGAAATAGACTGGGTCCTGAGGCAGGGGGATGGGCTGGGCTGCACACAGCCTCACCTGGCACAGCACAGAACGATGGGTTTTAGTTATACAAACTACACATGCAGGTGGAAGACTGTTCATCAGCGTGGAAGCCTGGTAGAGGGGACAAGGAAGCCTTCTGCAGAGGGTCAACAGTTGACAGCCTCCTGGGGAAAAAAAGGGAGAAGCAGCCCTTCCCCCAAACTCCCTGCTTCCCTAGTAAACTCCCTTTCCAGGGACCCTCACTGTGGAAGCTCTGCCTGGTCCTTCTGCCTTCCCATGCATGGGAAGGCGAAGTGATGACCTCACTGGAGACCTCCTATGGCGTTCACATGGAAGTGTCATAGACCGACTGTGCAAACGAGATGTCCCAGAGGAGGTACTAATGCAAAGGACGAAAAGGCAGACAAATATCCCAAAAATCTAGTACTAATGCAAAGGAAGAAAAGTCGGACAAATATCCTAAAAATCTAGTACTAAGGCAAAGGAAGAAAAGTCAGGCAAATATCCTTAAAACATTAAGACAAAAGGCGTTATTTTTCCAATTTTAGTCTTATCAATTAAAAAAATTGAAAATTGTGTGGGTCACGCATTCTGACTTTAAACTGACACTCTCCAAATCCGCTCCCCCGTAGGCCGCGCAGGGCTGTAGGTCTCCTGGGACAACAAGGAGAGATGCTGTGAGCAAGGCACAGAGCAGGCACAGATTTTAATTTAATTACAAGATCTCCCCCTTTCTTTCCCTCCCTTCAACCCTTTCCATGTGTCCCTCCCCACGGTCCTTCAGTTCATGGCCTCTTCCTTCACTACATGTTATTGCATGCATATGTGTATGTATATGTATGTGTATGCATGTGTATGCATGTGGACATACTTTCCACTTTTCTCTTGTCTGGTGCTGCCAGGCTTTATGCTGAGTGGGGCCCTTGCCCATACACTACTTTCAAAGGGGCTCATTCACAGACCAGACGGAGCATGGCACTGCTTTTCAAAGGAAAGGAATGGTTATCCGGCTGCCCACAGAGCTGGAGCTGTTATCTCTTCCCTGTGTCTGCGTCACATAGAGAAGCCGAGATGGGCAGAGGGAGAGAAACGAGAGAGTAGGAGGAAAGACACAAAGAGGGGGAAGTGGGGGGGGGCGGGGAGATCAACGAACAAAGATGAATGCTCGCCTCCACACGAGAGATGAGAAGGGGGTGTTGGTATCAGGACGCAAGGGCAAGGGAGATAAACACAGCGCCTGCCTCATGCGCGTCGAGCCTGCGTGAAGGATCAGGAGGAAAATCTTAACTTCCACAATCAATGGCTTAATCACCAGAGGGATGCGCATCACAGGAAGACACTGCAAGACACACACAGTCTCCAGGCCTGATTTCTCCATGCAACCTTGAGCCATCGCTGGACTTCAGATAAAACATAATGCCACAGAGAGTATTCTAGAGCACAAACCATTAGCCAGTGTCACAGGGCTCCTTAGAACATGTTCATGGACACCAAAATAGTCGGTGAAAAGGCAGCACAATGTGGAGGTTAAGGGTACATTAACCTCATTCCCTAGAAGTACGACCTCATAGAAGTGAAGAGTGGTTCTCACTGCTATCCCCTGTAAGCTGGTGGTGATGGCACAGGACTCAGTACCCAGGAGACGCCAGCTATTCCTAGGGACAGTGGACCTGTGAGGAGAGGTGAGGAGGACCCACCTCGGAGCCAAGGAGAGGAACCTCTGACTCTGGCCTCACGTTGCACTCAGATTCCCAGTTTCTAAGACAAGAATTACTGTTTTTTAAAAATGTCCAGTGCCAAGTATGGTGGCGCACACCTTTAATCCTGCACTCGGAAGGCAGAGGCAGGTGGATCTATGTGAGTTCAAAGCCAGCCTGGTCAAAATTTAGTGATTTCAAAATCAGCCAAGTCCACACAGTAAGACCCTGTCTCAAAAAACAAAAATGAAAAATAAAATAATTGCTCAACCCACGCCGCTTAGCTGTGGCAACCACACAGTGGAATGCAGTAATAGAGAATGGAACTGTCTATTTCCTCATCCAAAAGACAAACTCCGAGAGGGCCAGGATCCTCGGCGGGTGTGGCTTCCGCTCCGTCAGATCTTCACTCAGCTTAGCCCGACCTAACCAGGAGCTGTGAAGGACAGTGGGAAAAGGGCACCCAAGCTCAGGACCCCAGCTTCCCGACCAAGCCTGCTATGGAGCTCTAGCGGTCAGCAGATGTGACTGCTCACTACCCTCCGCGTGTGGCGCATGGAAGATGCGGGAGTTGTCACTTGTCCAAAAAATTTCCTTGTCTCTGCGTACAGCTGCTCACAGGTGGATGCATCATTCCCACGAGCCCAGGGAACCTAGAGCGGGCAGCACCTGTAGAAGCAGGTGTGGCATCTGCTGTCTCTCGGAAGAGCTGGGGAGGAAGGGGTCCTGCAGACGGTGGGCAGGACAGTGGCCAGACTCACCGGCTGCGGATGAGGGAGGGATATGGCATCCCAGGAGCAGTGCAGGGTTCCGGGCCAAGACTGAAGCCCTTCCTTCCTTCCTTCCCTCCCTATCAGCCATGCAACTTCACATTAACTGCTTAGATCTATGATGTGAAACCACACGACCACTACTGACCTCTGTAGGTGTTTCTGGAAAGTTCCACTACAGTTGAAGGGGAAACTTGTTGGACCTGCTGACAATTTGCCAGCCCATGCAGGCACACAACATTACTGCTTTCTTAACAGTCCATGTGGACGCCAGCTAATCCCCCTTGTTCCCAGATGGTAATAAACACTACCACCATATTCTGTGCTATTTCTGTGGGACCTGTTCTCACTCTGAGAAATGACTGGCAATAAAAGAGGCACCATTCGTCCTCTGAGAGAGCCCAGGGAGGTCACAAACCGAACAACAGTAACAGGAGACCAAGCTGTGTTGTCTATGACAGGCGGACACGGGCCAAGGTGGAACACTTGACTCTCTCTGTCAGAGTCCCCACGCCCACCCCCAAGGTGAAACATTGAGGTGTCTCAGAGCCATGTCAGGAATCTGGGACTGTGCCTGCTCCTGTCGCACTGAGGCCTCTACACACACGAATGTCTCTACAGATTCACTCTGAACCTCACTACTGCGTTCTTAGTTGGTTCCTTCCAGTAGAGACTGCAAAGTTGCAGGTAGAGAGTGCAGGGCAGCATAAAGAACATCATGAATCACAGGAAACTGCAAACCTTTTATTTATTTTAACTGCACTCAGTCGCACATCACGTATCAGGGGCTGCTGAAGCAACAGGGCCTCTGGAGCCAGCCTCCTCCATCCCCAGCCTGCAGAGAAGGAACTGACGGCAGCCAGGACACAGCCAGTGCCTCCTGCTTGAGGAACAAATGGTTTAAACACGAAATGCAACGGAAAGGACTAAAGACGACTTGTGTTCTGCCCACAGCTCTCCTCCTCACCACGTCCTCCTCGCTCTGAGAGGTGCGCCGTTTCCCTCCATGGTCCCTACTTCTTTCCAGATGGAAAGTGCTTGGTCTTGTGGCTTACACTGTGATCCCAGCAGCATGTAAGCAGAGACAGGAGGATGACCACGGACTGGAGGCCAGTCTGGGGTCTGCCGTGTTTCCAGCACGCAGAGCTCTGTATGTCTCACCTCTATCTCAAAACATTTCCCTCTCATGCCCACGCGTGGCTGTTTCAGCCAGCAATGGCCAGCTTTAGCACCAGCTGCTGCCAGGATTCTACTATCTCACCTTGCTGCCCAGGGAAAGGTGGCTCTGTCAGGACACTGCTTTCGTCCATCAATCCTCGGCTCCGGTGTGTAAACTCATTAGACAACACGATAATCAGATCTTCTCCCTTCCCTTGGGCCTGGTGCCTTCCAGGACCACATCTGTCTGAGAGACTTCAAATTCACTCCCTGTGAGCTCCGACCAGGGCCCACTGTGTCCACCCTTTGGTCACTTCCCGGAGGCAGCTTCCCCTCTCCTGGGCATAACCCATGATCCTACTGTCCTGTGATCTCCGTCTACCCTTCCCCTTTCTTCTCCACACACCTAAAGGATGTGCACTAGGTGCTCACTGCTGGGCACATGGCATTTTGTATTCTGTTCTTCTTCTAGATCCTTCTGTGTTCACAGATTCTAGTCCAGTGGGCCCGACCTCTCTTGTTTTCTTCAGAATTACAGCTATCATGGAGACATGCCAATCTCTTCCTTACCCATCCTCTTGGGTCTTCCTCTCGGGAGCTACTAACCACTCCTGCACCCCCACGCCCCCACTAGTCCCCTCCCCTGCAGGGCCCTGCCTCTTCTCCACAGCAAGGGTAAATGCTGGTGTTCCAACTGTCCCCTTTTAGCTTTCTGGCAGTGTTTCACTTGGACACATTGCACACTGCCCTGTTTCCAGCTGGACTCATGGCTCTCTGTACTGCTTTTCAGTTTCTGTTCTACCTCCAGCCATTCCTCAGGTCTCAGAGGAATGAGTTTATCTTTTTACACACAGGATACAGATCACAGAACACTGAATTCTGGTGCCAGAAGAGGCTTTAGAACATCTATTCTTAGGTTCCTTTAGTCTTCTCTGGAAAACAGGAATGCCTATAAAATTTTCAAATTTCCAGTGTCTTATGAATTTGCACCCCAAGATAAAAATTGAGGGCTATTTATCTGCAGTGGGCTAGTGCTTCACCACACCTGGGAGAATGGCTCAACGGTAGAGCATTTCCTGAGCAAGCATGAGGTCCTAGGCTTAATCTCAGTACTGCAAGGGGGCGGGGGATAAACTCTACCATGCTAACTGCTTGCTTAGAGCAGTAGTGACTAGTTGGCTAACTCCAATCAGAAGTTGATTGAGAGCTGCATGTTTGTTGCTCAAACAGTGTGTTTTGTTATATAAGCCAAGTACCAAGTTAAAACATGAAATTATATTGAAAAATGACAGCGGTGGTTAAAAGTTTGGGACACACTGGTTTGTTTAAATATCTTCATTTTATATTTAGGGAAACGGAGCAAAGAGACCTAGACATTTTAAGTCCACGTCAGAAGGAATCCTAGCTTCCTGGCCGATGGTTAGTGCTATCCACCATCATGAGAAGACAGCACCCTTCCGTGAGTCTCCAGGCAGGGCCACTTTTAGATGTGCTATCGTAGCATCCTGTAAAGTCAGGCCCAGGGGCCCAGGGGATTCCCTTCCTGTCTCTGACTTGTGTTATACATAGTGCTCTGCCAATGTTTGATTCTTTAGGGAAAAGACATTGCACCCACCCAAACATGTTAAAAGGGCTCAGGAGTTCAAGAAGTTTCTTGTCAGTACTAACACAGATATCAGAGCAGTGAAGGATTGATTCCCCATGACTGTATTATCCCCATGGCTTGGCTTACAGGATCAGTCACAAGTATACAACACTAGTCCCTAAATTGGACTAATGCTAGTGTGGGTACCTGTGTCCTGCTGACCTTGAGTTGCTCAATGTCAAGACTTTAACAGCCATGACAGCTTGGGAAGACAGAGTCTGTGTGATGGCTTCACTGTGTGATGGAGGAAGGTCATTGGTTAATTAAATAAAGAAACTGCTTGCCCTGATAGGTTAGAACATAGGTGGGTGGAGTAAACAGAACAGAATGCTGGGAGGAAGAGGAAGTGAGCTCAGAGATGCCATGCTCCCCTCTCTCGGGCAGATGCGATAGCTCTGCTCTCTGAGGCAGACATGATCAAGCTCCGGCCCAGGATGGACGTAGGCTAGAATCTTCCCGGTAAGCACACCTCGGTGCTACACACTTTATTAGAAATGGGCTAGTCCAGGTGCGAGAGTTAGCTGAGAAGAGGCTAGATATAATGGGCCAAGCAGTATTTAAATGAATACAATTTGTGTGTTGTTATTTCGGATAAAGCTAGCCAGTTGCGGGAGCTGGGTGGTGGAATGCAGCCCCACAGCTCATACTACACCTGTGCCCAAATCAAACCGGCTCTTCACTGGGATGACCACCCTGCTGTGCGAGCTTCCCACTGTGCGAGCTTCCGGTAGGGCTCCCCAGGCATTTGAAGGCAGAAAGAGGCCTGAAAGGCACTCCCTACAGCAAAGGCTTGACTCTGGGGTGAGACAGTCCAGGAAGGGACCCAGAGCTCACAGGGTCACGGTGCTCTGAGTCAGGAGAGACTGGAAGGGGAAGCAGTCGGCCGGGCTTTCAGAGTGGCATGTGGCACCAGGCCAAATAAGAAAAATTAGGCGGTGCCTGGGACAGAGTGAGGCCCAGGGAGACATAGCCATCAGTCAGCAAGGAATCAGGACTCCAGCTCTGCAAAGGCCCTCCCTGGATTTTAGCCTGACTCCTTCTAGGTAGAAAAAAGTCTAAGGCCCAGCAAGCTCATTGGAGCTTACTATTAAAGTCAGCCAGTTAGACAGGGTCCTTAACGGAGGCTCACTGTCCACACATACTGTGGGATGAACACTGAAAAGGTGAGAGGGAAAAAAACAGAATGAGCAGGGAGCAGAGGACCCTGGGTACTCAAGGTGTGAGGAAGCATCTGGGACGCATGTGTTCATGCTCACATGTGCACACACACACACACACACACGCATACATATCCACACTCACACACACGTCTATATTTCATTAATACCACAGCACACACACATGCACTCCTAAGCCCCCAGGAGGTCACAACCAGGAAGAGAACCTGGCATAAGCTCTGACGAAGGTGGTACAAGCACCAGGGACAGAAGCGACATCTTCAAGGAGGAGCCAGAAGACAAGCGAAGGCTGTGGGACTCTCTAGGGGAAACAAGGACTGAGCTGTGGCATTAAGGGACCCTACCACAGCTCTCCATACTCTGGACTTTACACTTTGCTCCAGTGACAGGTCAGGATGCAAGCAAAGAAGGCAGCTATCCCAGTGGAATTGGGCACTGGGAGCTGATGCCAGCAATGCCCTGTGCTTCTATTCCCGGTTTCATGGTCTCCTCTTAGGGGAGTCTGGATGTGCTGGCTAGCCTGTGGTTCCTGGGGAAAGGCTTCTGGGGGCCTCAGCTGCACCAAACATGCACAGGACACCCTATCAGTCTCTACCTGCGACAACACGCTCCTCACATCAAACTACCATCTCCTCACAGCAACTGCGTGTGCACGACGGGTGTCACACTCGACTTCTGCTTGAGTCAGAGGTCCCCTTCGTAGAAAAAGCATCTCTGTGCCTCTGAGCCATGAGCTACATCTGTGTCTAAAAGCCACAGCTGCCCAGAGGGGACACGTGATCTAGCCGCCTCTTAACCTTGGTTTCTTCCAGGTGACCCACATTTCCTGAGCAAGGACGCTGCTGAGGTGCGCTCTTCTGTGGCGCGGTCAGGAAGCAGAGCTCTCTGAGAAAGCCTTCCGCTTTCTTCCACCCACGGCTGTAATTACAACTAAGCCTAAACCCGAAGGTGACCTTGGGAGTGTGCTTCCTTGTGCTTCAAGCATAGCTGATCCGCTCCTCAGCTCAGAGTCGATGCTCCAGAACCACCACCCACACTCCCACCCCCCGCTTCCTCGTGCCTCATGCTTCCACGTGAGTTTACACCATTTCTCTGTCCAGAAACTGCTGGGGTCCTTCCTTAAACAGAATCCAGTTTAGAGTCTGTGAGCCCCTGGGAGGGGGCTAGAGAACACCCTGCAGGCGGTGGTACTTCTGAAAAGTCCTCCTGGAGTTCCCTGTTGTAGAACTCTATAGACTGCTCGGCTGAGGAGACCTGTGGCTCCCAAAGGTGCCTGCATCACACAAGTGAAGGAGCAAGCACACTGGGCAGGGCGGGGGGGGGGGGTGTGTGTGCTTAATCCAAACAAAGCTGAGGCTGGTTCTCAAATTCCTAGGCAACCCCTTGGACTACTCAGATCTAGTTCTGCTGGTCCAGTGAGTGGATATCATATCTCTAGGGTGGACACAGGGACTCCACAAAGCAGGTAGCCTCACATAAGCACCTTAACTCTCTCTCTCTCTCTCTCTCTCTCTCTCTCTCTCTCTCTCTCTCTCTCTCTCTCTGTGTGTGTGTGTGTGTGTGTGTGTGTGTGTGTGTAGGTGTGAAGGTTTTGCGCATACATGTGAAGGTCAGAGGTCAACTTCAGGTGTCCCTTCCTTATCAGGCCAGGCTGGCCAGCAAGCCCCAGGGATACTTCTGTCTCCAGTCCCTCTGCACTGGTTCTGCAAGTGTGCACCACCACGTCTGGGGTTTTTCACATTACTTCTTAAGTTTAAACTCTGATTCCATGCTTTCAGGGCAGGGCTAAGCACTTTCCTGACTGAGATACCCACAGGATCTTTCCTATGGCACATTCTACACATGTCCCCTGATGGGAACGATAGCCCTCTATACGGAGTGAGCAAGCAGCCATTGTTCAGGACGAAGCTTCTTAAGTCTGCAGCACTGGCCACCCCAGCAGATCAGTCAGCATGCAAGCACACAGCAACGATTCGTCCAGCCTCTGTGGGCAACCGCTTGACTTTGACACTTCAGGTACAACTCATCGGTCACAGGCAGCTTTGCACATGCCCCTCCCCCCACCTCTCTCACACACACATGCACACGCAGAGGAAGGCTGGGAGATTCACATAGCTCATGTCTTCTCTGACCCACAGGTCCAGCTATCCCAGCTCAGGTTTCCTTCCATGAATGAGGCACAGTTTATTCCAGGGGCAGACTGCCTTGTGGGCAGCTCTGGAGCTGAGCTGCCTAAACAGCCCCTCGTGTTATCTCTACCTTCTGAGAAATCCAGTAGGTCCCTGGTCAACCTCCATATTATTATTATTATTATTATTATTAATGAATTGAACCTAAACCTTCTATTCAGAAGAACCCGCTCCTTTGCCAAAGCAAGTCCAGGAAGCAGCTGGTCGGTCTCATATGTAAACGACCAGAGGCATTAAAATGAACCCACGTGCTCTGTGGAAAACAGAAGCGTCTGTTCCCTTCGCTCTCCCAGGAAAACTTCTGCTAATGGAGGCCTCTGCAGGTGTCTCCTGTGCACAGGTGTGCAGCTGTTTGCCACACATCTCAACTGTGCGGGGATTGTGTCTGCATACATGTTTCTATGTGTGTTTACATGTTACTGTGTGTGTGTGTTTGTGTGTGCACACGTGTAAGTGTAAAACAGGGATGTCAGGCATCCTCGATAACTCTTCTCCTAGTTTTTGAGACAGGGTCCCTCATTGAAGCTGGAGTTTGACAATTCAGTTCTTTGGGCCGGACAGCAAACCCCAGGGGTCTTCCTGTCTCCCCTTTGCAAAGCTTCTGATACAGCACCATTCCCAGCTTATAATACTTTTTAATTATTCATTTGGAAGGTGGGTGGCATCTTGTACATGTAAAGTCCAAGGACAATCTTTGGGAGTTGGCTCTTTCTGCCTTCATGTGAGAGGCAGGAATTGAACTCGGGTCATCAAGCGAGGCAGAAAGCACCCTTACCCCCTAGGCCACCTTGCCAGTTTTTATGCCAAGATTTTTTAATGTGGGTTTTAGAAAATCAAACTCAGGACCTCCTGCTTCCTCAGCAAGCACTCGACTGTTCCCTAGTCCCTGGCCTGTAGTTCTCCAGGGACATCAGGGGAGAGAAAGCACTTAGTGAGCTGCACACACACACACACACACACACACACACGATGCTTTTCCAGCGCTATAATGAAAATAAAAAGCTCTGCTTTCTAGAAGGTTCCGGTGTTAACAGCTCTCGTAAGGGGGCAGGGAATTGGTCCTGCTGACTTTTCCCCCCCGCTATGTAACTCCAGCAGCTGTGGAAATAGTATCGTGGCCCCTGCGTGTTTTCACGCCCTACCAGTGAGGCCTCCTTTGCTGGTGTCCCACTTGCTCAATGACCCCCAATGACCCCCTCTGACCTTTCCCTTCCCTAACACAACATGGCATCTGCCAGGCTCCTCCCCATCAACAGATCTCCTCTCACGGCACCCCACACCATGGCTGCCCCAACACACCTCCTCCAGCCCATTACTTCTCTCTTATACACATTTGTCTCCCTACCAGGTTCCCAAGACACCATGCTCCAGCAGGCATGTGATTCCATGGAAAGGAATGACTCTGAGAGTCCAGTGAAGTCCCACCTGCCCAGAGCCCGCTCCTCACTGCTGCTACAGCTCCAACCCATGCTTTACTCCCAAAGCATTATAAGTTTGTTGGTTGTGAGGCAGAGGAAAGGAAGAACGCGGGCAGAATGGAGAGCAGCAACAGATGGAGCTGCGCAGAGAGAACAGGAAGCCAGTGGATCCCATTGTCCCATCCATGGCCACAAGGCTGGCATGAACTGTCACCTGGTACTGAAAACATAGCCCAGGAAGGGAGGCAGGGGAAGGACAGCAGATGCTCTGAGGAGCCCAGGACCAGCAGGCACACAGATCTGCTGTGGTGACTGAACTGAGCCGCACAGACGGAAAGGGCAAACCCTGCTCCTCGGGCAGCAGGTGCTGCACAGTCAGGGAGCTTCTATAAGCCACGTCTCAAAGGAGACCAGGAATGAAGGCAGCGAGGAAATGGGCAGAGCAAACATGTCAGACAACATACTTGGAGCCGTGTGGTGAGTAACAGAGGAGAGGGGAGAGATTCCAAACGTCCCATCACTATGCAGAAGTGAATGCCCGGCTGACAGCTTCCCGAGAGGTTTGAGAACCAGCAAAGACAGAACCCATGCCCTGGCCACGCCCTCTCTATAGGTTTCTCCACAAAACGACAAGTACTTACTAACAGTATCCCATAGAATCTAGAGGCAACGCGGCGGAGCCGGGAAAGCATCTCGCTTAGGTCAGAGGTGACGATTCGGGCCAGGGAGCAACATGGTCTTACTCTTCAAGCATCGCTACTCCTCTGCATCAGGGAGGCAGCCTCCCGTGTGGTTTGTAAACATTTGGCCGGTTCGAGATCATCTGAAAGTCAGTGGAGGGCAGCAAGCAGCTGCTCACAGCCAGGATGCAGCCACCCCACTTTTAGTAACTGCCTTAGCCAAACTCTAGGGTCAATTACTTAATATAGCTCTGCTCTTTCTACTGGGAAGCCAGTGTAACATGGTAGGCCACCTGCTGGGCTGCTAGTTTGCCAGTCCTGAGAGAAGCCCAAGCCAGACTGAGCCACTATGGCAGGTGGCAGGAGTGGCAGCAGAGGGATCTCATAGTCTGGACTAGGAATTTAGATGTCCCTTATTCTCAGGAAGCTGGTCATCCCCTGATGAGTGCTAAGTGGTTCTTCTCAATGTATTCATACCGTCATTTGGGCGTTTTGTTCCAGAGATTCTATTCTTGTAGCTCAAACACTCCAATTTCCTTCTGCCGCTGGAAGGTCCCCTACTGAAGAAACCTGAACCCCAGAGAATGCAAGCCATGCACTCAAGGTGACACAGTTAACGGCAAAGCCGTCCACTGCCATCTAAGACATTCACAGAACCCTCGGATCTGTGACTGCAAATATCTCCAGCACATCTTTGCAGCTGGGTAATGGTGCAATGAGAAAGAAAAGACCGCACCACCAGCCATCCTCATCATCGTGTATGTCCTGCGATGCATAAGCATGCACAGACAGCTTATATTAACCGATTATTCTTATCTATGTTAGCTACATGGCTCAGTATCTTTTTCAACAGGGCAGGTCACATCTTCCTTCTTCTGTGTCTGGACAGGACTGGGGAGGAATGGGCTTCCTCCTTCCCAGAATTCTCCTGTTCTCATTGACCCACTTCTACTTCCTGTCTGGTTGTCCCACCTATACTTCCTGCCTGGCTACTGGCCAATCAGCATTTATTTAAAACATAATTGGCAGAATATAGACAATTGTCCCGCACCACATACTAATTGTTATGGGTGTCTTCAATGCAAGAGTGGGATCCGGGGAAAGAATGGGCTATAGTGTCGTGGGAACATATGGATTCAGACAAAGGAATGATAGAGGGGAGCAACAGCCTGACCTCTGCTATGCAAATGATTCGTACATATCCAACACAAAACTCAAGCAGGCTAAACCATTAATATCCCTTGACAAATGCACATACAGCCAAACTGACTATATTCTGGTGAGAAGGGAACTCTTAACCAGCATCCAAAACAGCCAAGCATTTCCTAGTGCTGACTTAGGGTCAGATCACCAACCTGCTAAGGCCAACATTCAACTGCAACTTGGAGAGGCATGCTAGGCAAGACGAACTGGATCATAAACAACGATGAACCCAGCTGTACAGAGAGCATAAGAGAACCACTGGGGAAAAAAAGATGAGGGAAATAATTAAACAACCTTCACAAATATAGAAAATGAATGGGAGAAAATCAAAAGAGCTACACAGGGGGCTTCAAAGGAGATGTTTGGATATGCAAAAAGGGCAACACCAGTAGAACGGCCAACTGCAGAAACATCAACCTGGTGGAGGAAAGAAGGAAGCTAAAGAGCAAAGGAGAGGCAATCTGCAGGCAGCAAAACACAACAACTGCCTGAGCGGGGAGGGCAAAAGGAGAGCGAAGAAGGACAGAGAGCTGTGTAATCAAGGTTTATGCAAAGAGGTCGAGGAGGCGAGACTCCATAATAAAACATCTTGTCTAAGAAGCTATCAGATGGATAATTGCCAGACACGCTCCTCAGATTCAGGTGATTACAGATGGGCAAAGTCATTCATTAACAGAACCAGAAGAAATAAAGATGGAGACAATATTTGCCATCCTATACAATGACCCCAATGCTGTCAATGTAGACTATCATGAGAAACACTTCAGCAGCCACTCAAACACCAGAGATGATGAGGAAACATTAAATATTGACAGGAGAGAGACAGAGGAAAGTATCAAGAGAGTGAAATGCAGAAAGGCCCCAGGAGTGGATGACATCACAGTGGAGGAGCTGGAGGCGGCTAAAATAGGCTCAGGGGCCAAGCGCTTCTCAGACTCTTCAGAGAGATATTAAAACACAAAGTGATTCTCACAGAATGGAAGCACTCAGCCATAATCCCATAACAAGAAGGACAAGCTGGACTGCTCAAATTACAGGGGCATTAGTTTGTTGTGTCATCGCAGCAAGATCTTCTCCATTATCCTGCAAAGGATCAAGGGCAGAACAGAGGAAATCCTAGCAGAGGCCCAGTGCAGATTCAGAGCTAATGAGCACAACTCATCAGATCTTCACTTTGGGGCAACTGGCAGAAAAATACGAAGAATTTGGAAAACACTTATATGTCTGTTACATCAACTTCAAAAAGGCATTCAATACAATTTGGAGAAAAGGACTTTGGGAAACAATGAGGTTCTACAGGAACCCAGAGAAAATCATAAGAATACTAGAAAATGCCTATAAAGATACAAGCTTGATGTGGGATTTCCCTCTTTGCTGTGAATGTGGCTAATAAAGAAGCTGCTTTGACCTGCAGCAGGGCAGAATGGAGCAAGGCAAGAAAACTAAACTGAATGCTGGGAGAAAGAAGGCAGAATTAGGCAGATACCATGTAGCTACCAAAGGAGAAAGACACCAAAACCTTACTGGTAGGCCACAGCCTTGTGGTAATACATAGATTAATAGAAAAGGGGTAATTCAAGATGTAAGAATTCATAATAAGAAGCCTGAGCTAATGAGCCAAACAGTGCTGTAATTAATAGAGTTTCTGTGTGATGATTCAGGTCTGGGAGGCCGGGAAATGAAACACAATATCTGGTTACTCAAGCCATCCACCACTTTGAATGGGCACAATTGGCTCACCACCACGAATTCCATTAATGCAGTGTGCATGTGCGCGCGTGTGCGCGCGCACACACACACACACCCACACACCACAATGGACATCAACCACATGCCCCCTTTTGTACTTTTCCAAGTAGCAGCTTAATTGGTGTTAGCAGTATTGGGGAGGGTAAAGGCAATGAAAGTAAAAGGGACCCTCAAAAACACTGACACCCAGACATACCTCCACATCACACGACTTGTCCAGTAGCAGTGCTTTGACCTGAGCATCACTGCACATCCTTCCTGTCAGCCATGAGCATCTCTGTGTCCTCCCTCCCTGAACTGTGACTTGCCACTCTGCTGAAGGACAGAGCTCATGCATCTGTCATTCTTGTTGCTCATAGAGCTGACCCCTATACTGTGACTCTAATGGCAGCCAATGCCTGGGCATGTTTAAGATCACAGTTGAGAAAAGAGAAGAACAGGATGATGCTAAGGGAACCACAGGAAGCACTTCCAGACGGTGGGAGTCAGAAGGAGAAGTGACTGAGAAGGTGTCTTCAGAGTGATAACCATGACCACCACAGCAAAGAAAAGTGCTTCTTCAACTTATACAAATACAGAAAAGGAAATATTCTCTACACATTTGTATTTAAGTTTATAGCCAATTCATTACAATGTTTGTGTTCCTCTGGGATCCAGAAAACGCCTAATTTAACTCAGCTTGTTTCTACCCCATGTTCCATTCTGAAGGACATGTGAAGCCTGAACTTCATGTCAAGTCTCAGACCAAATCCCCAGTGAGGTTCCCTGGAATCTCCACTAGAACTCCTTAACACTCAGAAGTAATGGCAGTGGTCTCCTTCACTAGAACACTGGTGAGAATTAGAGGTCTTAAAAATTATTCCAGGGATCTGGGGACATGGTTCCATATAGAGCATTTCCCTAGCATTGATAAGGTTGTGGGTTTAGTCTCCAACACTGCAGAAATGTACTAATAATTTGAGGGCGAAGACCTTCCTTTCTGAAACTTCCACTCTTCCTACATCAGTGCCAGCATAAAATTTAACATGGCAGAGGGTGGCCAGTGACATCTTTTATAAGAAAAAAGCATATGTTGCTGTGGAATAACCCTTCTGTACACCATGACTATATACCACTCTCATTGGTTAATAAGGAACTGATTGGAGAGTAGCCAGGCAGGAAGTATAGGAGGGGCAGCCAAATTGAGAACGCTGGGAGGAAGAAGGGTAGAGTCAGTAGAGATGACAGGAGAAACAGAGGGTACAAGACATGCTGGAGGATGGGTAAAGCCACGTGCCACAGGGCAATACATAGATTAATAGAAATAGGTTAACTTAAGTTGTAAGAGCTAGTCAGTAATAAGCCTGAGCTTAATATAATAATTTATATTAAGTATCATGTGGTTATTTGGGAGTGACTGTCAGGACACAGAAAAACTCCATCAATAATTTGTCATCAGGCAACAAACAGTCATATCCTTGCTGCCAAGTAACACTTTCAGCTACTCCAGGGCATTTACTCCAGTAACTCACTTCCTCAAACCATGGAACCTGTCTACTCTCAAGTGTGATTCCATCTGGACGACAGGTGACTTCTGACGTTTTCCTGTGTCACGTGTTTGAAAGAAACGTAAAACTGGGTAAAAAACTGCACTAAGTCCAGTTGAGCTAGAGACAGGGACAGCTGGGACAGAGGACCTAGAGACGGGGACAGCTGGGACAGAGGAGCTAGAGATGGGGACAGCTGGGACAGAGGAGCTAGAGACGGGGACAGCTGGGACAGAGGAGCTAGAGACGGGGACATCTGGGACAGAGGAGCTAGAGACGGGGACATCTGGGACAGAGGAGCTAGAGGGGGACAGCTGGGACAGAGTCATACTAGACTCATCAGCCACCATTTCTAGCAGAGTCAGAAGAACGAGGGTCATGATGCACTAAGGGCCATGAGCTGACAAAGGCGTGTGTAATTTTCGGACATAGTTCGCTGTCAGTGTGTCCCTAAGCGTGCTCTCTTCCTCTTACCTGGAAAAGAACAGGACTTCATCCGCTTTCCCAGACTTCCCAGCAGAGCTCTTCAGGTTTTGTTCCTACGGAGCACATTGCTACTTTCATTCCTAAGAAATAGGAACTCAGAAGTCAAAAGGAAAGACAGGGCATGTGCTTAAAGATGAATCAAAGCCAGGGGAGAGGACACGCTTCGGATGACCCCACCGGCCTGCATGTCACTCTCAAGGCCATCTCTGCTCACACGAGAGAACTGGACAAGAACCTCCTGTGAAGTGGATTAGGAGGGCGAGTAAGTGTCAACCAGCTAAGCAGGATGAATTGAATCTGGCATGTTCTCCAGTCAGGCAGCTCCTGGGTTACAGGTGCATGAGTGAGCTCTGTTCCCTCTGTGCAAGAGAGCAGCCGGAACAGTCACCAGGAAATCACTCTCAGATGACACTTGAGCCTGCCTGTCTTCTGACTCATCACAGGTGAGCGTAAATTGGGTGCTGAAAGGTCCATAGTGTGCACAGAAAAATTACGACTTTCTAGATGGAAGAACATCTTTAAGAATCTCAGATGATTCAGATACTGCGATATAAAGTAACATCCAAAATCCTAATGGGCTAGTAATCAACCAGGATGACTTGATTGAGCACACGCAATTCTTAAATCATCACACAACATCTGTTTTGCCTTCCCCACCTATCGGCTGTCTTTCGCGGCTGTGAAAATACGTACATGGCACTTAATGCAGAACTGAGTCTCCCAATTTCTGAAAGGTTCTGACTCATCCAGCCTTTATGCTAAACCTTGTCTCAGATCTATACTCAAAACAACTGCTTGCTGTAGCCATAGAGACTGCCCTGGCTTTGCATCAGTGACATATTAGGGGGCACCTTGAGATGTTGTTCTTAGGGTTGTGGCTCTAATGGCATTATGCTTTCTGACAGCAAATGTGCACATGCATACACATGCGTGTGTCTGGATCTATGGCCAAATGTGCACATGCATACACATGCATGTGTCTAGATCCATGGGCAAATGTTTTCTCTTTTGTTTCATCCTGAAGGGGACATATATTCTGTATTGAATTAGTTGTTTTTATATAGTTGTGACAACTTAGAGTGGAAGCTATTTATTTTTGCTTATGGTTCTAGAAGGTTCGGTCTCAAATGGCTTGACCCCATGAGCCTTGGTAGAATATCATGGTGGCAGGAGAGCAGAGAAAGAGGCTGTTCACCTCACGCCAAAGAGGAAGCAGAGAAGAGGCTCACACCACAGAGGACAGGGAGCAAAGAGTGAGGAATAGATGGAGAACCAGTTACACTCTTCAAAGGAATGTGACCAGTGACTTCATTCCTGCAGTTAAAGTGTCCACCCATATTCCAAACATTAGCACCAACTGGCACCAAGGGCTTTAAAACACGAGCCAGTAAAGGACATTTAATATTCAAAGCACACTATGTTAACCTTCTTCTACTCGAAGATGGGCACAGGCCCTGAGGATAGTTAACATCACTTGGCATTCAGGAAGGAGGACTCTGAAAGCTTAGAGGAAGGCAGGTTGAGGGCCTAAACCTAAGCAACAATACTGGAGTGAGTTCTGGGTTTTATTCCTGCCTTGTGTGTGACAGACTGGAGCTGAAGAAGCTAGCAACTCATAAATATCAAAGGCACGCATCTTCTTCTCAGGGAAGTTCCCATCAATGCCCAAAAGCCTACCAAAGAGCAGGAGGATTAGAAAGCATTGACAGGGCCCTGCTCCAGCCACCCATCACAAAGAAAACTGCCCTACATGTCTGCCGTAGCAGTCAGAGGCTGGAGTAAACACAGAACTCCTCCAAGGCCATCAGAAGGCCCTGCTGTGGGATACCCCTGTAGCAGTATCTACTGCCTGATGGACAGAAAGGATTGCAGCCAGCATGCAGTGACCATGAGGACATTCGTCCCCTTGGGATCAATGAAGCCATGTTTGGGACTTGCACACTCAACCAGTAACAAGTTTCACATTCCATCCTTGCAATGTTCCCACTGTGATGCTCTGTCTCCTCTCAAGCAACGGGGGCAAGTGGCCATGGACTGTAATCTCAGAGGCTGTGAGCCCAGTGAACCTTTCAAACCATTGAATTTCTCAAGTATTCCGTCACAGCGATAGAAAGCTGAATCGCAATCTGTTTTTTCTTGTTTTTGTTTTGTTGTAGGGCTATTGACAAAGAGATGATACTTATAGATGACTTAGGGTTGGGGTCAGAGTTCACACTAATCGTGTAGGCCCCACCCTCCTGTGCCCCTCAGTCTCTGTACCCAGGACCCATGTTCTCTGATGCAGGCCATATACTTATCTCTGAGTGCGGCCCATTGCCCTCCAGATCTAAAAGATAATCACTCCTTCTCTCTTTTCGAGTTTCCGAGACCTAGATTCTCAGAGTGCCTGGGCAGCCAAGCAGCTACCTATTAACCAGAAAGCAGCCAAGTCTACATCTGGGGTTCATACCCATGAAGATATTGAGTCCTTTGCTTGTGTGCTTAATAAAATCAGGTACCAATGAATAAAATGAGTGGAAAATATATCCGGAAGGTTTGGAGGAGCATGGGAGCAGAGGTCCTTATGGCCAGTTGGTGAGACGGCAGTGTAGTCAGGCTGTTCCAGAAAGCAGGAAGCAGCTGCTGGTTGTGTCTATTCTTTTAAATGCCTGGAAAGTGGATATCTAGGCCACAGCCCTGGGCAGAAATATAAAAACACTCATGCGTGATAAGAGTGAAGAACACAGGCATCTGGGAGTGGTCAAACACAAAAGAGAACAGACGGCGACTTCTGTGTGCTGAAAGCAGCAGCCGGTCCTTGCCCAACACACCACTGATTCACACTCGCAAATTGTTTGAAATACTAGGAGTGACAGCAGAGGCAAAGAACAAACAGGTCCTGGATGTCGTGTCCTGGTCCATTTGACAGTGCTGTCTCAGAGGTGATTAGTGTCATGGGTGAAGATCCAGAAATAGGGGATATGGACCAGCTTCTCATACAGGCCCCAGTGGGCCAGTCACTGGGTCCCCCCACCCCGTGAGTCTCACCTCATCACCGTCAGCATCACCCAGTCAGTTCCAGACCTTTCTGCGAGGGCTCAACAGTAGCCTCTCTGCCCTGCCTTCTTCTCTAAGTCCCCAGAGGGCATCCTGGATGCCATCCTATAGGATTCCTGCCTGGCATCATGGTGAGTCACCCACAGCCCACCACGAGGAGAAGGTGGAATATTCCAGGGTGCTGGTCATAGGTGCTGGCTTGGAGCACAGATCGCATTCCTACCAGAAGAAACACTTTAATCCATGACAGACCACACAGAATTGATCCAGAGGTGAGGCCCAGCCTTGAGCTGATGGGATAACCACCAGAAAAGGCAGCAGAAGGGAAGGGATGGATCTGTTAATGCCTAAATTATGCCCTCTAAAAGGGATGTTATTATAACTTACAGACCTTATAGCTATGGGCTTATCTGGGAGGGAACTTTGCAGAGGTCCTCTGGATGACAAAGCCATTCAGGTGAGTCAGTAGGGCCAGTGTCCTGCTATGAAGAGAGCAGGTGAGGACTCAGGGGAAGGTTGTGTGTGCAGACAGGCAGGGTTTAGGATCACCCTGATCAGCAGCAGACAGGTTACCAGAAAGAGTAAAACAGTCCCTCTGTTTGGCCTCAGAAGCGGCCACACGTGGGGCTCAAGCTCTGGCTCCAGGCCTTCAGTGGGAACTGAAGCTCTAGACCCGAGCCACGCAGGGGCAGCAGTGTCTTGAGACCTGAGCCTCGCATGGGCAGCTCTGCTGCAGTGTCTTGAGACCCGAGCCATGCGGGGCAGCACCACCGCAGATCTTGAGACCCGAGCCACGCAGGGGTAGCTCCACTTGAGAGGTGGATATGCGCCCTACACAAACGTCAACCAAAGGCAAGATTGTGCTCTTCCCTCTGTGTTGACCCTATATTCTAGATGGTCGGTAGAGGAAGCAAGCCTCACGCTGCCCTCAGGACTGACTGCAATGGTTGTCCCACCCTTCCTGCGGGCTCCCAGCCTGGCCTACGCTCTGCCCTCAGTAGATCCAAACATCAGTCACCCCCACCCAGAGGCCAGGTACAGCCTTCACAGAGCCTTCATTCCCTCTGAGGTGATGGGGGTGGGTCTTGTATCTTATCTGTTGCTTTCATTGGTTAACTAATAAAGAAACTGCCTTGGCCCTCATAGGACAGAAAATTAGGTAGGCGGAGTAGACAGAACAGAATGCTGGGAGAAAGAAGCTGAGTCAGGGAGTCGCCATGGTTCTCCCACTCCAGACAGATACAGGTTAAGATCTTCCCTGGTAAGCCACCTTGTGGGCTACACAAATTATTAGAAATGGGTTAGATTAATATGTAAGAGCTAGCCAATAAGAGGCTACAGATAATGGGCCAGGCATTGTTTAAAAGAATACAGTTTCCGTGTAATTATTTAGGGGCATAAGCTAGAGCTAGCTGGCGGCCGGGAGCTGGGGCGGCAGGGAAACGGCCCGCAGCTCCTCACAACACTGAGGTACAAAGTGAGGAGATTAACATGGGGGCCCAGGAGCCATAAGGGAAGCTGTGGGAGGCTCAGGGTGCTGGACAGGGTGGGGTCAGAAAGAGTCAGAACAGTTCCCCCCTCCAGCCCTACTTCACCATGTCGGGTGGATGACACCATTAGAGAACCCCACTTCTAGAAACACAGTGGTTAGGGTGCCCCCCACATGGAGACTTTCTCTTTATGGGACCCTGGGAGATGTGTACAGATGCTTTGGGACCCATCAGGAAATGCTAAATAAGAGGAAAAGGAGGTATTTTAGCCTAGAAAATTTCTTTTCCTTAAATAATTTATAATTGCATCATCCCCTTCCCTTTCCTCTGTCTAAGTCCTCCTGTATACACCCTTGCTTTTTTCAAATTCGCGGCCTCTTTTTCTTTAATCATCACAGTTGTGTGTTTCTAAATACATTCATACAACCTGCTTGGTCCATGGAGTCTTTCTTATATGTGTGTGTTGGGGCTGACCATTTGGTTCTGGGTAATCGCCTGTGTGGTCTTCCCTGGAGAAAGATCATCTCCCACTACCGGTCTTCCTCAGTTGCCTGTAGCTTTGTCTAGGCTTGAGGCATCGGGAGTCTCCCCACTTCCACATCACCTCGCCCATCAGTATGGTCCTTATTCAGACCATGTTAAGGCACACACGTTAGACTTCATGGGCACAGCATCAGACATTTATAGGTGACACAGTCTCACGGAAAGCTTCCTGCTTCTCTGGCCCTTACAATCTCTATGTCCCTTCTTCTGCAATGATCCCTGAGCCTTAGGTGCAAGAGCTGGGTTGCAGAGGTGCCCACTGGGCTGGGCTCCACTGCTCTCACTGTCAGTTAGTTGTGGGCTTCTGCAAGGGTCTCATCTGTCGGTGAGGGTGACAGGCATACTTATCCATGAGTATAAGGACGAAGAGTGGAGTTAAGGACTATTATGGTGGGTTAATAAAATGGTGGTTGTAGGATCTCCCCCAAGTTCCCTGACAGTTGGATAGGTTTTATAACCGGGTCTGGTTTCCTGCTTGCTGAGCAGGCCACACGTCCAATTAGAGCGTTGTTGGTGATCACCAAGGTGTGCATGCCACTACTGCACCTTAGGGTGATGGGGTCATGCTGGCCAATGCTGTGGTTCACAGGCGTCAAAGCTGGGGAGGTCTACTGAGTGCTTCCCTCCTTTGGAAGCTTGAATGGCACCTTCTGACACTGTGAAGGCTGGTCCTCAGGGAAAAAGTCTAACACATCTCAAATGCAGTGTTGAAGATGCCATGAACTGGAGGTTAACAGAACAGAAACGTCCAACACTGGATCCTCTGCATCTAGGTGTGGAGGACATAAGGAATATTTGAGACAGGATTGTCTCATGGGAAAAAATAGTAAAAGTCCTTACCACACAGCACACAACTTGAATTGTTGTAAATGCGTCAATGAGGAGCCAGACACCAATAGTAGAACCCAGGAACATGTGTGATGGATGCTGCCTTCCTAACTGAGAAACATGACAAGCTTACAATTCCCAGGCAACTAAACACTACGATCAAAAGCTAATTCATCTGAAAAAAAAAGCATGAAAAATGTCAGTGCTTCACAAAGAGATAACAGCAGATCTGTCTACCTGCAACCAGGAGGGCCTGTGTGGAAGGGGAGAGCCAGAGGGAACACGCCTTGCGGGAAGGGAGATGCTGGAAGGCCTCCTTCTCCCCACAGCCAGGAGGAAAGAATGTGTGCTGACTCCCCATTCTCAAACCCCGGCGAGGGGGGCAGGCATTTCTGTCGTCTGTGCTCAGGGTTTGTAATGAAGAAGAGATGTGGACATCATCAGGATGCAGCCGTCGCTCTGGGAAAGGCTGGTGGAGGATAGTGTGCAGCTGACATTGGCGTGTGTCTCCTTCCCTAGACTGAGCGAAAGCATCAGGTGTGGACATGCGAGCAGTTCTGCGGCTGAGCAGCTCTGCGGGGCCCGGAGGAGGCTCTCCCCATCTCTGCTCCGAAACTGTGCAGGAAGCAGAGCTTGCAGGTAGGTGCCTGGGTGAAATGGGAGATGAGGGTTAGTGGAGAGAGTTCAGGAACGCACTGCTAACGAAAGGCTCTGGAGGCCTGAAGAGTGTGTGGTGGGAAGGGGACTGGGCACGCTATGCTGAGTGCTCCAAGGTGGTGATACCAAATTTCAGATTTCAGATGTCTAAGCTCCAGAATGTTTCAAGGAACAAGACAGTATTCTGGGATGTCCCATAACTGTCCCTAGCAATGCATTCCATAGCTAGTCTGAACCTGAGCACTTTCTTGTTGGTAAGGATAGCTGCACCGATTTATCGTTTTTCCTCAAAGCATATATACCTTTACTTCCTCTTGACAAACTTCCTGAGTTCCAGGCACAGAGAAAGAGTGAGGATCACATCCCTCCCAGGCCACCACTCTGGGCACACAGCAGTTAGGGTGGCCCTGAACCAAGGCTGACACTAACCCAGCCCTTTACCATCCCACTATTTTTGGATTTCTAACAGGAGTCTAAACTTATTCATCAAAGAAAACGAAATGCCTCAGAAATAATCTCCCCTTTGAAAAGGCAGAGTCCTCTGAGTTTTCATGAATATGCTTCATGCCCTTAGGACCACATAACAATCCACAGGGTCACATATTGACTTCTTAACAAGACAAATCTATCTGAATATACAAGACACAAGTATTTGTGCACATTTTCCTTTGGAAATGATCCAAAGGACTTGACCTCAAAGCATGAAATGATAAAGATGTGTTTCCTATAATGTGACAAAACACCTCAATACTGAGGATCCCACACGCTGCCAGATCTCCGCATGCTCACCCTCGGGGTGGGCACAGCACTGAGCAATTGCTTGAAGACCACACCACCAGCGGGAAGTTCATGAGACATGAGATCAACAGGTTCAAAACCACCCATTGGATTCCTCCTCCTCTCTTCCCCCTCCCTCCCACTCCCTCTCTCCTATATGTAGTTGAAGAATCCTAACATTTGAGAGAACTTCAGGAATCCAAAGACCATGAGGATGGTTGTCTGATCACATAAGATCAAAATCTTCAATGGTTTGGCTACATTTCAACTTGAACAACAAAATCCATGAATTTGGCTTCATCTGGCAAAATGTTTCTACAAAGGGCCAGATGGTAGATTGTACTAGACAACTCCACAGGCGCCACAGACATAAGTGAGTGTAATGGATTCTAATTATATACTTTTATACTTTTTTGAGCTTCCTGTAATTCTTTTGTGTCATGAAAAATGCTTCAGATTTCTTTTCCAATCACTTAAAAATAAGCAATTCATTCTTGGCTCAGAGACTATTCAATAAAGATGGCGGTGTGATAGCGATGACCCCAGCACCTCGGTCACATTGTTTAATAAGAGGTAGCCATCTTAATAATGAGATACAGGCCAAAGTGTGGCTCACCCTCTGGCAAAACCCCAGGGCATCTGAAGGCCTCACTCTTCTGCAACGATGCTGGCCCAGAGAAGCTGCCCTCAGTTTACTCAGGCAACTCTAAGCGTGAACATTTTTGTCCCTGAATCCATGGACAAATCCTTAGATGCTACTTCTCACATGAGCCTCTCCAAATCTCACGATATCCACAGATAAGCCTGTCCTGTTGGCGATGACAAGGACCCTGCTCTCAGACCTGCCCACTGTTCTGTGAACAATATATCAGGGATGACTCTGCTCCATGCATTCCCTCTAACATTTGATTTAAAATAAAAATCTTAGTGTTCATGAAGAGGCAGGTTTGGGCAAACAGGGGCTGGCTCTAGACTAGCAGTAGGCCCACAGAGGTCCTGAGTTAGTCACTGTGACAGACAAAAGACCAAGGCCCAGATATCTGCCCACTGGGGGTGATGCACTTCACCAGGGCCCCTTCCTGAAGCCGGGAAGATAACGAGCAGAATTACCTACACGGTGCACTCTCAAGTGCAACGAACACATCACAGCTTCTAATTGTGGGGACCCCAGCAATTTGTAATTTGGAGATAGGGTCTTTCTGAGTAGTCGTGGCTGTCTTGGAGCTCGCTATGTAGACCAGACAGGCCTTGAACTGACATGCATCCCTCTGCCTCCAGTGGGACACCACACCCACCACACCTTGAAAAATCTTTGTCACCTATCACAGAAGTTTAGATGCCAGGCCTCTGACTAGGAAAAGATGGGGACAGGCGCCTCCTCTGTCTCACCTGTCAGGTCTGTAATTCTGCTAGGACAATGTACTCCAGTGACAAATAGCATAGGGAATTTTGTCATGTGGTTGCAAATACTGATCGGCAGCTATTGAACAGGCAAAGAGAAGATACAGCAATCTGAAAGAGGAAAAAACACAGAACAAACCAGAAAGGGGAAGTGATGAGGGATGGACACTGGCTCAGAAGATGCTACACCCAGACTCCTAGCCATGAGGGATGGACACTGGCTCAGAAGATGCTACATCCAGACTCCTAGCCATGAGCGATGAGGGAGGGACACTGGCTCCGAAGATGCTACACCCAGACTCATTGTCCTATGTCACAGGTCTAGAGCCACACTAACTTTTCTCACCAGGGGTGAAATGCTTGAGGACTGGGGTCCCCAAAGGTTAGGGACAGTGGGAAACAGAATTAAAGCAGAACAGTGTTCACCAGGGCCAAACCCCCTGAAAGAGCTATGACACTCTTTAGATGGGGCCACACAAGCTCTGGCAGATGTGACTCCATGGCCCACTTTGTGTCCCTTCTACGGCCTGCCTCCCCCAGCAGTCTCTGGTTTCTTTCATGGAAACCACTTTATTTCCTGTGTGAAGGATGTACCTCTGCATTTCTGGAGGGATCTCAGTTGTCTGCTCCCTTCCCATCCACCTGAGTCCTAGGGCCCCAGACACCACTCCCTGTATGTCAGAATCCACATCCACGCTTGACTCACAGAAGGACCGAAAGCCGACCGCAGCACTGAGGTCTCGTGACCGGCGAGGACAAGTGGAGATGACCTGCAGACACTCAACAGCAACACCTAGAGTACTGTCCTGACAGCAGTGCCCAAGGCTGGGGCTGACTCGGACGCTGAAGGAAGCTGGAGGAAGGGCCAGCCCAAGGCTACAGTCCTAGGGTTGATCCTGCTTCCACATGTACTAGACCCAAGATCCAGGCTGCCTTCTTGTTCATGCTCTCCCCCTGGAAAGCAGGAGCTGACTTCTAAGGGCCAAGCAAGAGCCATGCTGGAGCACATGGCACTGCCACTCAGAAGGACAGGCATGCTCCCGTGCATTGCATAGCTCTCCCCACACCAGGACATGTCTGGCACATGCACAGAGGTTTCCCGAACTGAGCCCCAGCAGTTGCAGGAGGCTATCTGGGTACTTCAAGGCTACTTTCGAGTACCGCTAAGAAAATGAAGTTGAAACTAAGAGACATTTTCCCAACTGTCTGCTTGATGAGTAGAAAGAAAGTCAGGTTTGGCCCACCTCCTCCTGTGCGAGAACAAGAGTCTACTTTGAGACAGAATCTAAACCATGGATTCATTGTGCTTTATGGATACTTAAAAGGAAGGTAAATTCCCTTCAGACACAGGCTTTTCTCTGTCCCTATACATACCATACACACCATACATATGGACATGTGCACGTATCAAATGCACCACATTGATTCTCTCTGCACAGGTATAAATAAGTGGCTGTTTTGGTTGCTATGACTTGTTAGATGTTAGTGGAAGAGTTGAGGCCTCCTAACTTTGTTAACTCCTCTCTGGTTTGTCCCCTTTTGTGGTGTCGTGAATTTCGATGCTGTGGCTGATGGTACCTTGTAACTGTAGGACCCCACAGCAGATCCCACCTGCCTCCATAGCCTGTCCTTTAATGCTGCTCCCTTGAAGCCAGCCATGATTGTACCCTTACTACAGACTTTCTTCTCTAATTGAAGCTTTTAATCCAGGCTTGTCAACTTTCACAAACACATTTGGGATGCGTTCTTTTATATAATCAAATAATGAGTTCTTGGGATTCTTTTTTTTTTTTTTTAAAAAAAAAAGCTCAATCTGAGAATTTTGAAGTATATTATTGCAATACTTATTTTTTCAAATACTAACTCTGCTGGGTCTCTCCTGTCACCGAGGCTCACTGTGTCCAGGTTCTCAGGCTCCCTCCCATTTCCCACTGATTGGCCAGTGGCCTGTGGCTTTCTTCTCTGCTGCCGGTGTGTTCCTGTTCTGCTAGCTTGAGCTGTTGCTCATTTTGAGGGAAATGTTTCATAAGAAGTGTAAACATCTGTCTCTTGGATCATCTTGCCTCCTGGGATGACCACCTCTGAACCGAAACTGCCTTAGCTCACTCCTGTGCCCGGCACTCTTGGCTCTCAGTTCTCTTTTCCCCTGAAGACAACCTCAGTTTGTTGTCAGGCTCACGGGCATGCCAGGTGACATGTTCTCTTACAAACAACATTCTCTCTCCACAGAGAAGATGGAGGCTTCAAGGCCTGGCCTGACCCACCTTGTGCACCCCAGCCTGACCCCTGTGCCCCAACTCAGGTCTATCCTCTGCTCAGCCCCACCCTATGGCGATTCTCTGGAGTCTGACCTTCACTCTTGGCGTTTGAGGATCAGTTTTCTCTGACAACTTGTACTGCTCAGTTTTCTTCATCTAAATACTATTTGGCTCCAGATCCCACCTTTCGGGGTTCCCCCACGACAATCTCCAGGGGCCCTGATATCGATTTCTTCTCTGTCATGTGCTTCAGTCTTACAGGCATGGCTGCAGCAGCTCTTCCGATCTGCCTCCCTCCCCCACTGCGGCTCACATGCACTCTCTCCCTGATGGCACCCACTCACTGACGAGGCTCCGACTGCACTCACAGGTTATAAGTGTCGCTGCTCTCAAGCCCCAAACGAGATTTTGTACTTTAAAGTCTGTTTCCAAATGTCACCTGAAAACTCCCACAGCAAGTCTTAGAACTGTCCAAAACGACGTGTCCAACTAAATTACCCAGATTTTCTCCAAAAATAGATTTTCTATCATAAAGAATATCAAGTTTCCATTTGTGGAGCCCGTCAGGGGAATTCTATCAACTTCTTCTCTTTGCACCATCACTTAGCTCCTGGCAACTCCTTAATAATCCCGGGTGCAACACTTCTCAGGCGCTCCTCGTGCTCAGGGTAAGCACACGTCCAGTCAGTGTTGCCGTGTGAGCAGAACAACGGTCACACTCAGCATGACACTTTGAGTCTACCTGTTCAGCCCGACTCTTCTCAGTGGCTGCTCTTTGCTGCTGACACCACAGGTCAGCCGAGTTAACTACCAGGCTGCTTCAGATGAGGCCATATGCTGCCCACAAGTGGCTTGGAGGTTCACCTTCAGGTTGTAAGGTCACAGCTGGTTAGTGCTCAGACTGACTCCCAGCAGAGAGAACAGGTTCCCTCTGTTTGCACAATTACAAAGACAACGGTACGGCTACAAAGAAAATGGGCTCTGCTTTAAGATGGCTCACTCCTTTTAAATACAGTCAGGAGGGAGGTTAGGCTGACTCTAACCACACAGGGCACTTTGTTCCATGAGCAGTAGACTTGGAACAAGACAGAGGCTGCTGTATCTTCCAAATCCTGCAGTGTCTATAATATATAGTGTATATAATATGTATAATATATCTATAGCCCAGCCCTTGCTCACACTCTGACACACACAAACCCTGGAGTGTCTACAACAGAACACAGCCCAGCCCTTGCTCACACTCTGACAGACACAAACCCTGGAGTGTCTACAACAGAACACAGCCCTTGCTCACACCCTGACACACACAAGAGCTCATCGTGGCACACACGTCAGGACAGCTATCACCGAAACAGGAGAATGACACGTGCTAGAGAGGATGTGGGGAAATGGGAGCCACCGAGAAAATGTGGCACTGGGCAGCTGCTGTAGGAACCGGTTTGGCCATCCCTCGAGAACTTAACCACAGACTGTCAAGTGATCTAGCAATTCCACTTCAGGAACTATCCCCGAAGAGCTGAAAACAGGACTTCGAATGGATAAACCATCCACCCGTGTTCGCACAGGCGCAGCTGGTCACACAGCCCAGTGTGAGCAGCCCTGGGACCTGTAAGTGGACACTGGCTCAATATAAATGTGACATCTTGGTCAGCACCAAACACTGCCTTCCTACCTATGAAAATGTGAGATCTGTGATATCATTAACCTTGAGATAAAATGGAATTCAGACACTTTATACAATGTAGGTGTACCTGGAAGACACTCTGGGTCGAATGAACCAGTCAGAAGGAGGAGAGCACTGTATGACGCTGATGTCCCCAGAGTGGTCACGCTCACAGGACAGAAAGAGTTGACTGAAACCTAGGTTGCTGTCTGACAAATGCATTTGAAAAGAGCTCTGGGATCACCTGTAGAACTCTGTGAGCACACTGAGCACGGCTGGACTGCACAGTTCACGCTGGCTAAGGCTGGCATGATGGTGAACCGCCAGCCATACAGTGGAGTAACCTGGTAAAGGGTCTCTGTGAAGAGTGGTCCAGATCAGGCTGGCTTGGATATTTCAGAGGGCGTTGTCTTAATTCTGTCATCTGATGGGGGGAAGACTAGGCTAAAAGTGGGAAGAATTCCTCCCTGGGTTTGGGTCCTGCGCTGAAAAGGACAGAGTGCACCAGGTACCAGCATGCATGCATGCATTCATCTTCTTCTGTTCTGGACTGGGTGCAACTAGCTGCTTCAAGTTGCTGCTGCCTTGATTTCCCTACAATGATGAACTGTAACCTCAATTCTGAGCCAAAATTTCTCCCATAATGTTTTTGTTAGGGTATTTCACCACAGCTACAGAAACGAAAATTAGAACGGTGAAAACATTCATATTTCATATATATAAAGAAAGGACTCACAGACAAGATTAGCCCTTCAAATAAAATCATCTGAAATAAAAAAAAAAATTAAGTGCTCTAGACAACCACTCCAAAGCTAAAGACACCTTCCACAGCCCAGGAAGCTCAGAAGTCACAGGACGCAAGGGCCCTGCTTGAAGGTATAGCCAGTAGACATGTGGGGGTGGGGGGGGGAAGAAGATGCTCCCTACTGAAGCTGCAGTAAGTTGTGCAGAGAGCTTCAGAGGTGCAGTTCCCACGGCTCCTCACCCATGCTAGAGAGCATTTTAGTAACACGGCTGTCTTGGGGTCACCCATGATCCTGGAAGTAACCCCATAAATTCATTGGTGCAGCATACAGGACTTTGGAGAAATCACTTTTTTGGTTTGTAGCAGGTGCCCTACCTGGGGCGAACAGGTCCATGTCTCCCTAAGAAAAGTCACACAGTAACGCCCTGAAGCCATTCCCCTTTACCCTTTCTCAGGAAGGTGACAGAAATCCCCGAGGTCTTCTACTTTTCTACAGCAAATGTTCCTTGGTCTCCATCGTGGAGACAGATGAGAGTCCAGAACACCATGGATGCGCAGGTACCATTCCCTGAGTCCCGCCCCAGATGATCAGTCTTCCCTCATTCACTACGGGTTCTTGGCTTTAGTCTCCCAGGGTTTATTCCTCCTCTCCCATTCTCTATGATGCCCCAGTTCCCACAATGACGAACCCTGTAGGGTGTGGCGCACTGACACAATCCTCCTGGTTTGCACAAGGGCTTGCCATGCAGCTCACTGATACACTCCTGGTTTGCACAAGGGCCCAGGTTGTGGCTCACTGACACACTCCTGGTTTGCACAAGGGCTCAGGTTGTGGCTCACTCGCACAGTTATTCCTAGTTTGCACCAAGCAAGGGCCTGGGTTCTACCCCCAGCAACAAGTGAGTCTTGGTAAGCACCTGGGGTAACCTAGGACGTGTGAGAAGCTGACACAGGAGAGTAAGAGGACAGATGGTCTGCTGGGAGTCCTAACCCCAGGGAGGGAGGGTGCCATCACATATTGAACCTGTAGAAACCAAGGAGACAGTAGCAGCAATGTTGCCACCAAGGGATATCTAGTTCCCTGTCTCTCCAGCCCCCACACCAGCAAGGTAACCTAGTCAGTGTCACCTGCCTATTCCACAAACCCTTTGACTCTGATGGGCCAGGGCCATGCATGCAATGTGTGGGCTCTTCACTGCCTTAGCCCAGGGTAGCCCAGAGAGCAACCAGTTTCATAGTAATTGCCTCAGCCTTTGCCCGGTTTCTGCCATGGTCCTATACAAACCTCAACGAGGAAGTTCAACAGCTTTTCCTCTGGAAACCTCTCCTCCCACGATCAGTTTCTCTCACTTTCCCTAATTTCTTACTTTCCCTCAGCTTCTCATAATCCTTCTCAAGCCTGCTTCTGCTTCGTGTGGTGCCATCTTTAACTGTCATTAGCAGGGGACAACAAACCCAGACCCCTGCGTCAGATCGACCTTTGCAGGTTGTTTCATGTCCAGCACGCACAGCTGGGTTGAGAAAACCTTGTGACATTGCTTCAAAGGTGCTGCCATTTCCGGGTCAAACATGTATCTTTCCCATGGAAAGCTTGTGGCCTTTCTCAAGGTGCTCTTACAGGCTCTGTGCTGCACGGACATAACATCAGAGCCAGGAATGGCTACCTAGGAACTCATCCTTTCTTGCTGGTGCTTGGGAAACAACCCTCAGAGACGGCCTTCTTGACTTTGGGTGCACGGTGGTCACCCTTTGAAAATCACTAGTGACTGTGATGGGGAGCGCCCTGTGTTTGAGACGGGGTGTGGGGCAACGGGTCAAGGGGAATCCCCACACCCAGATGCCTGCTGATGCCTACACCGGACAGACTCGGTTGTCACGGGGAGGAGGCCAGGCTGCCTGGTGAGTAAGCAGCCTTAGGAAACTGCCCTGGACATTTGTCTAAACGTTTCTAATTCTTTCAGCTCTGATGAGGCACCAAAAGCTACTCAGAGCCATTGAATGAATTCTAGGGAAGTCGAGTCCTAAACTTACTATATTCACAGAGGACAGAAAAGTCAGATTTCAACCATCCATGTGCCTATAGACAGCTGCTCAGGAAAGAGGGCTGTTGAATAATGTCTTCCCGAAAGATTGATTGGTTATCCAACACAAAGTGGTCAGACCTCAAACTGTGTATACATAAACAACAGAAATGGACCCTGCAGATTATATTTGACATATATATTTAACAATAAGAATTAAAGGGAAAAAAGCTTATCAGTTTGAGAGTAAAGGCATGGGAGGTGTTGGAGGGAGGAAAGAAAATGGGGTGATATAATTATATTTTTGTTAAAAATGTAAAAAAGTTAATTAAAAACAACAGCAAAAAGATTGACATCTTGACCTTTTTTTATCTCATAAAGTGTCCTTTTGGGAGCAACAATATGGTCACATTCCAAAAGAACTCTTCATAAATCAAAAATACCTACCTCATCATACCTTGGCCAACCTAGCTTAACCACATAGCACACAGAGCATAAGCAATTTCCCTTAGAGTGTGAGGCTGGCTGAGCATCACCCAGCAAGGCATGATGGATCGTGCACCACGTATCTGGAGAGGGCTCAAAGCTCAAAAGGGGTGATCCCTGTAAGCCAGGGGTGCCCAAGGCTGTGCAAACTCCCGAGAAGACTACAGCGCAGATGCTCAGAGCCTCAGCTAGCACCTCCATCCTGGACTTCAGCCTCCAGACCTGTAAGAGTCTAAGTTGTGATACCCGCCAATCTGTGGTATTGTATAGCAGGAGACCAATAAGGTGAAACCTCTGGGAGCCAGGCACGTGGTACACAGTGTAACTGTAACAACTGGGAGCCAGGCACGTGGTACACAGTGTGACTGCAGCACCCAGGAGACCGGAGCAGGGTGGAGGCAGACGTGGTGGACAGCATGACCCCAGGACCCGAGAGGATGGAGGCAGACATGTAGTGTACAGTGTGATCCCAGGACTTAGGAGGCCGGAGCAGGGTGGAGGCAGACATGTGGTGTACAGTGAGACCCCAGGACCTGGGAGGATGGAGCAGAAGGATCATGAATTTGAGTCAAGCCTGAACTACATAGCAAGATATTATTTAAGAAATTTTAAAAGACTAGGAAAAATAACCAGTCATTTTGAAAAACTGTCTTAGAGAGTCAGAACAGTGTTCAGAGACTAAATGTCAGTGTGGATTTAAAGCTAAGGTAAGAGTCTGCAGTCAGCAGTTACTTCTATCAAGACCGTGTGTGTGTGTGTGTGTGTGTGTGTGTGTGTGTGTGTGTGTGTGTGTCTGGAACCAGCCCTGTACTAAACACAGCCTCCAGTTTGTCTCAATGGGTCAGCAGGCCCCTGGCCAGACCTCCAGGCTGGTCCCAGGCATATGACCATGTCAGTCAGGGATGCACCTGCCTGGGCTCTGTGATCTGTGGTGCCTAGATGAGGTTTTGCTGGCTGCAAAGCCCACAGAAGAGGTTGGCCCATGAAGCGTGGGCCACAGAAATAGCATGTACTGCGGAACAATCCTTTCCTACACTATGAATATCTGTTACTCTCATTGGTTAATGAGAAGCTGACAGGCCGGTAGCTGGGCAGGAAGTTAGGCAGGAAAGCCAAACTGAGAATGATGGGAAGAAGGTGGGTGGAGTCACAGGAGATGCCAGCCACCGAGCAAGCAGGATGTATTTAAAAAAAAAAAAAAAGAGGTAACAAGCCATGTTACATGCGGCAAAATATAGATTAAAAAGTCTGGGCTAATTGAAGTGTAAGAGCTAGCTAGCCTGAGCTATCGGCTGGGGATCTGTAGGTAATATTAAGTCTCAGCACGTATTTGAGAGCGGCTGTGGGATGGGAAAACTCTGCCTCTTGCATAGCAGTGTGGAGATTCCCTAGGAGAGGCAACCCCTCCCTGAAGTTGAATGTAACCAAAAGCCCAGGTAAAGGCATGTTTCTAAGAAAGTCAGAGTGAGCTGATGTGATGGGCAGCTTCAATGTCTTCCCCAACAGGAAACCAGGTCATCTGTTCAGAAATTGGGGGGCGGGGGGGTTGAGGAGATCTAGGGATGACCTTGAGCAACAGGTAGCCAGTGGTGCCTGGAAGACGCTTGGGAACTGGAGCCACCCTACACTGGGGTTCTTTAGGACAGACCACATACAACAGATCTCAGCGCTGGGGTTCTGTAGGACAGACCACATACAACAGATCTCAGCACCCAACACCCATCTCACCTATTTTTTTTTTCAGTAGGGTGGTGGTACCACAGGCTCAAGGCCACTCTTCACAGCACCTCATCAAATGGAAGATACCCGGATGTCTGGTGTTCAGACTAGGCCATCAGCATGTGACTGGCTTTCTGCCAGCATCTTACACCGAGTGTGCTAATCCAGGGTGGGGAGGAACTAATGGCTTCCCACACAGGGACGGTCAGCCTGGCAGCGCTGCAGGGGTGACCCACAGCCTGTCCTTCACTAAGTGTGTGCAGCAGTGCTGGACAGGGCTGAGCCAGAGATGCGAGGCAGAGCTCAGCAAGGCCGTGTCTTATTTATAAGGTCATCTCTCTTCAAGTCCACATAAGTTTTGTGAGTTTATCTGATGAAATATTAAACCAGCTCACCTTTTTCTTGGCAGTTTTCTTTTGTTTTTAACAGAGAATGATGAAATACTGCGGGGTCTGGGATCCCCTTGTTACAGCGATCAGAAAAACACGATTTAGATCAAGAAGAGTCTCACTCCAAACACTTCAGAACCTGACTTGTACGCTTGGACCTCCCCGCTGCCTTGAGACCCACTGACTCACAGAGACAGCTGTCAATTAAAATCCCCTCAGATCTAAAGAGCCCTGAGGAGTCACCACGCCTGCCACGTTAGAAAATCACGCCACACGTAAGAAAAGCAAAGAGCCACCACGGCTTATCTCTACCCGGCCCCTGGAGACAGATGCCAGAGAGAAGCTCACACACAGAAGGGGAAATGCGCCCACAGCAAATGTTTGCCGCACAGAACAAACACAAAAAGAGAATCCCCTGACTGCACGCGGAAAGAGAGCTGGTGACAGGCACCCTCAGGGTGGATTGTTTTCCCATGTAGAGGACACTGAGCAGATGGTTCTGGGAGCCCAGGAAAGAGGGAGCAGCATGTGACTTCTGATACAAAGTGGCCCTGTGGGATAGCGCAGTAATTGTTGAGTTTAAAATGCGTTCTGTTGGTTCCCCCAAAGGTCTGGCCAGACCCATCCACCAGTGCAGATCTGTAGGCTTGCCCATGGCTTAACCCAGCAGTAAAAAGCACACAAAGAATCAGGAAATAAAATCACCTTGTAACACCAGAAAATTATTGTGGCTCCCAGAGCTGAAGATCTTTCTGGTTTGCATCTTATGAGATGCTGGCAATAAAACGTGTCCGCTGAATGGGGCCATTTCATTGGCTCTGCCCCTCGGATGTCTCCCGCGGCCTCATGTAGTCATCCTCCGTATGAGGAGCCCAGCACAGCCATGCTGTGCATGAACGCTGCCCTCAGGTGTGTCTCATATTAAAAGTTATTCCTGTGTCCTCACCGTTGGTCATTTTCACGGTGTTAGACAAGATTTGGTGATGTTCTCCCACTGTTCCTCTCATTTCCCTAGTACAGTTATTCTAACGTAGTGCGCAAAATACCACAATGGCGGCACAGGGTAGGAAAAGTTAAGATCAGATATAATCCACTCCCGTTAGGGACTGTGGACCCCAGACCCTGAATTTCCTATAATCAACTTGTCATACTTGCTACTGCTCTGAGCACGAGACCCTGAGGCAGGGGAGTGGGTTCTGGTGGCTGCAGCTGAAAGATCCCGAGAGATGGGGCATGGCTAGAGCCCTATATAAGCTTCCCCTGAACACAATGAAGTGGGCATTCTTGTTTCAAAGATGACCTGTGTCTTTGTCTCTGTGTGTCTCTGTGTGTTTAAATCTCCAGGCCTATTTCTGGGCTTGCAAACGAACCATCTTATAGTGCAGGTGCCGCACTATGGGCATAGTACATAGAACACGTAGTAGTATAGATGTTACAGGTGGACGGTACACACTCCTGAGTCAGGGAAACCATGAGGCAGTCCACCTGTCCCAACCATAGGCCTGCTTGTTGAAAGCTGGCCCAAGTTACACCGGCAACAGGTACCTAGCTCTTTGAGGAAGCATGAAGGAAGGTGGCTAGCTCATGCTGGGAGCTGCTGCAGGCACGAGAAGCCTTTTCCTCCCGTTATAATACCTGTGAGCAGACCAGCCAAAGACACAGTGGCAGGAAGACATTCAAGAGGACGAACAGCAGAAGTGACAGCCTTGAGAGCCCCCCAGGCACCTGTCCCTCCAGCACCATCACTATTCAAGTGGCAGGAGAGCAGGACGAAGAGAGGGAGGTCGAGGCAGCAAGGCTGGCTCACGTTCTCCACAAGGCCTGAAGGATGGAGGCATGCCTGGCCTGTCTCACTTGTTGCAGCCGAGCTTTACAGTAAATTGCAAGGTCATTTGTGCAGCTGCCAGCGAGGGAGTATTTTGTACTTGAGCGAAGAGAAAGGGAGGCGGGTGCACTGTGATTTAAAATACGCATCGCCTTCTAGGTGCGAGTGTACCAGCCTCATGAAAGCCAATGCCCCTCCAAGCTGCCCACTCCCCATGAACGTCACGCTTGCCCATTGCTCTTCCAGCAGAGGGGGTGGAGGCGTGACTGAGACGCAAACAATTTGCTTTTTATTCCAAAGGGCCTAATTACCACTCTTGTGTCTTAGTCACGGGCATCCGGACACCCCAGGAGTGGCCCGTGCCTTCCTTGTCTCAACTATAACCAGAGCCTGGGATGCAGTTAGAGACAAGCAGTGCCCTCCAGAGGAAAGAAAGAGACTTCTAGAATTCCCCTTGGCAAATCGCTAACTGAAGACCAGAATGGATGTTCTTGCATAGGAAATGAATACTTCTTTTAATCTGTGCTTGAGCAGGCGATGAAGGGCTCCTCCCGGCTGTCCGTGTGAGTGGGAAGCAATTCTCCTTGGCATTTGGGGTCCCTGACCCATTCCTGTATATAAAGGAGCTACTGACAGCTATGAACCGGACAAAGGTTCTAACATATTGCCTGCTTACTTGGACCCTCATCTCAAATCTGTTCATGTTGTCTTTTACTTCTTATGTTTCTGTAAGAAAACGTCACCTTGCTTCCCTGATTATGAAAAAGCTCTATTTCTAATTGAGAAAGAAATGGGGAATACAGAAAAACATGAAGTAAATAAAAATAGCTTTCCAGTGTAGACACTCACTGAGAATCACCGACCTGGACCTTTCCAGAATCGGTGCTGCAACAATCGTTATGTTAATTAAAATGCAGAGCTTGCCCAGCCCTCGCCTTGCAGCCTGCCCTTTGTGTTTGGGATGTGTTAGGCATCTTTTCCCTTTCAAGAAACACAGCATGTGTGTTAAAGTCCAAGTGCATTACTGTCCACTGGGGGCCTCTGGACCGCATCACGATTGCACACTGAAGCAGCCAGGGCAGCCCTGCTTTGGAGGAAGTCCTTCAAGGGTTCAGAAGCTAACAGCAAGTTCTCTGTTCTGCCACCTGGTAGGGTGGGAAGGAGAGAGAGAGAGAGAGAGAGAGAGAGAGAGAGAGAGAGAGAGAGAGAGAGAGAGAGAAGCCCAAGCAGAGCTGTAGCTCTGCCTCAGAGCAGATCTTAAATATAGAGGCATCCCCATGAGACCACAGTGGACACCAGTGGACCACAGTGCAGCAGTGGGCATCTGGTGATTTCAGGTCCCTCTGAGCCACACTGCCTTACAAGGTAAACTCATTTGCCTGTCCCCAAAGTCCTAGAAGCAATCACCAATATGGTTCCCACATTATGCATGAAAAGCCTCGTATATTCCTTGGGTTAAAAAAACGCAAACATAATGGGACCCTGTAACTACATCAGAGATAGGGTTTACCCAGAGCCAAGACACTTCAGTAGAACAGGGCTGGTAGGAAGAGGAGGGACCCCATCATCAGGTCATCACCAAAGAGGCCATGCCTTGCTTTTCTGCTCTGGTTCTCGGTGTATGCCCCTAGGCCTCAAGCAAGTATGCAGCTCCCATCTGGAGATGATCATCCCTAAGCCTCACAGCAAGGACACAGCTCCCATTTGGAGATGATCATCCCTCCACGCTTGCAAGGCGAATGCTATGAAGATGCCTTGGTCTTGAAATGTCAAAGTCTCAACCTGCTGCTGGCCTTACAGAACTTTGCCTCACAGAAGCTTAATAACAAAGCTATTTTTAAGCGAGCGAGGTTGGGCGTGCACCTAACGGCAGAGACAAAGTTTATAAGAGTTAGCAGGAATTTATAAACCTCTCGACATGCTAAGTGTCTAAGCTGAGTCATTCATTTAGCTTTGACTTGTCCAAACACACGTCTGTGGTGGTGGCGATGCTTCCTCTTTTCCGTAATATGTTTCATGGTCCCATGCTATATTTAAACAGCTCTAAGTCTGGAGCAGTAAAGCAAAAAGCAGGTCAGGAATTCAGGAATACGAATCCAGAAAAGCCGTTAGGTCTGATGATCCCTGAACAGGCCCCTCGTGAACAACTTCCTTAACTTCTGTAGAAGCACACATGCTTCCTGGATGTGCCCAGGGCCCTGGAGTGCAGAGACCTGGGTGGCATGTGGCGTACTGCAATGCTAACATGTTCCATGTCTGAGTCAGGCACCCCAGTAAGGCCTGGCATGCGCTGTGTGTGGTAAGGACTGGAGGGACTGTTACCAGAACAGGATGCTCAGGTCAGGTGCATCAGGAGGAGACCCTATGCAGACACACACAAGATGGACTGGCAGCTTCCCACGGGCATCTTAGCAAGGTTCTAAATTTGAAGGCAGCTAAGTGTTCGGAGGACCTGGCTACTTCACAGCGCCTACTCACTGGGCCTGAGTGTCAGAGCCACAGTGAGGACAGAAAGCCTTATTCCATAGCAGCCAAGAATCCCAAAACCTGTTGCATTTCTCCTGTTTTCCTCTGTTGCTACCATACAGTGCCACACCGCTTCCCATGGAGCATGCTTTAGGAAAATGCATCCATCAGGTATGTCAGGCCCCTGCTCTAAGTGCTCATGTCCGAGGCCTCCTGTTCAGAGGGCTGGCACAGGGTCCCTCAACTTCTAGGAACATGTTCTTGACAGTTTCTGGTCCCCACAGAACACAGACAGCTGTGGTCTAATGGCAGAGAGACCTGCGTGTGCTCCAGATAACACACGCACCTCTCATGCACCCCAGAGGTCACTAGCGTTAAACCCTGCACAGCTAACTGTTATGAGCCATGATAACCCTGCTTGCTAGCATCTACTACTAAAGCGGTTGTCAGCCTACTGACCTGTTGCCTGGTAACTCAGCTCAGAGGACAGTGCACACTGAGAACCCATAAAAGTGCACAGTGAATCAACGCTGAACGCTCATCTTTCTATGGAGAGAATAGAGCTGGTCTCCTCCACACACTGCATATCAATCCCACCAGTACAATACTTGTGGTTGCAAGAAAAAACAGCCAATCTTTACAGTCATAAGTAGGAAAGACTATGTAAACAAAATACAAAACAGGTAAAAAAATTTTGATTAATTTAAATATTTACCTTTCCTTTACTACAAAGATGCAGCTCATAAGCGGAAGCAGAAACAGCTAGGTGGAACACGCAGCGCTTGCAGCAGCACTGATTTTCAGAGTGTGGAGAAACCGCGAAGACACCGCAGGATGGGCAGCCCTCTAGAAATGGGACCAGGGGTGTGAATAAGCAGTTCAGACGCTAGGAAACCAAAGGGCCAGGAAAAAATTGGAACTAAAAGCCCAATGTCATCTACAACCAGGGAATAGAAGCTTAGCCATTTCACATTCTAGCTCAGTCAGATGTTTAAAATGTCTAAAAATATCAAGTGTGTTCCACGATGTTAGAAATCTAACTTTCTAATATTTGACAATACCTAGCAATTGCGAGAACATACACCACACCACAATCCCACCCCCAAAGAGGGTAGGGTATGAACCCCAGAGTAGAGCAGGGAGGTTCAGGGGAGAGCGGAGGGAACAGGTACATCCAGGTTTCACTCCTGACATCAACTGCAAACCACCGCACAGCCATGATACGCAAGTGTGTATTGTCAACACCATGTTGTAAAACGGAAAATGGGCTCAATTCAAGTAGTAGCTGCCTTTGGGGCAGAGGGGATGTTTTCAGCCTTGCTTTGTGACTATCTGAAGCAGATGTACTGAGTGCTATTTTGGCTGGGCAGGAACTGGACTGGCACAGCTAGTTTCGATGCCAAACACCAAACCACGTTTCTCACTTTCTATAGCTAACTTTCCCCCCAAAAGATGAAGGGAAGGCACAGACATTAAGGTAAGCTGGCACTTAGGAGGGTAATTTAGCTTCTAAACACACACACACCAGCTAACTGGACACTTACAAGCCCGTCATTAGATACTGTGCCTATGGTCAACAGCTCTGTAATGTATTCTAACAGACAAGCAAGGCACAGTTACACTCAGTGGGCAGCCCCCCACCCCCGTTTCCACCGGGGGCTACTTTCCAGAGAGTAAACTCTGCACAAAGACCCAAAAGTATCTCTCCTGGAATCCCCACTAGGCAGACCCCTTGGCATGGCACCTGCTTTACATCAGACCTCAGTCCTGGGCTGAGCACCACGAATACCAGAGCAGGTAGAGACATCATTAGAACACTGCCCTGACACCGCCACATGCTAGAATGTCTGCCTTCATGGGCAGGAAGAAACGTGGCATGGGCTGATTTTGTCTGAAAGCCTTGCTTTTCAAGGGAGCCCTTAGGATTCTCTCCGGGATGAGCTGCAGAGCACATCGTAAGGGCAGTACAGAGCCAGGACATTTGACACACGCAAAGTCGAGTCACAAACTGCCTCAAACAGTGAGCTCTGTGCCTCCACCCCAAGAGCAGAACTTTCAGTGATGGGACAGGGAAGGGAAGACGTCTGTGCCCAGGCCCATGCTCCTTGGGCCTCTAGCCTGCGTCCTAGCCTCCACCCCTTTCCTATGCTTTTCCTGTTCTGTCTTTATCAACGCTCATACACTACAGTCTTTATTGCTTGTAACACCCGCTGAGTTTATTACACATGGCAGCAAGTTCACTGTGGGCAGCGACATTTACTGTTTCACATTAGATATATACCATTTCACATTCCTATCAGTGCCTGAGGAACACCACGGGGTCTAACACACAAACAGGTTCTAGCACCATGAGATGGGCCCTGGAGTGAACACACAAATCACCCTGTGTTAAAATAATATTCCAATATTATTTTAAGATGTGTTACCTTTGTTTGTGCTGTGAAACATTTGTTTAGTAATGCAAAGATGTGTTGTGTTCTTTCATGTTGCATTTGTTTAACTCTGTGAAGCTGTGTTGCTTTGCCTGTCTAAAACTTGATTGGTCTAATAAAGATGTGAACAGCCAATAGCAGCAGAAAGGCTAGGAGGAGCTGGCCGTCAGAGAGAATAAATAGAGGGGGAAATCAGGGAGAAGGACAGCAAAGGTCACCCAGCTACACAGCCAGCCACGGAGGAAGAGTGGAAGTAAGATTTACCGAAGAGAAAGACAAAAGTCTAGAGGCAAAAGGTAGACAGGATAATTTAAGTTAAGAAAAGCTGGCTAGAAACAGGGCAAGCCAAGGCTGGGCATTCATAAGTAATAATACACCTCCGTGTGTGTGTGTGTGTGTGTGTGTGTGTGTGTGTGCGCGTGTGCGTATGCGTGTGTGTGTGCGTGTGTGTGTGTGTGTGTGTGTGCTTATTTGGGAGCTAGATGGCAAACCCACCAAAGAAAAAAGAGGAAAAGAGAGAGAAAGAAAAAAAACACCACCAGCAACTCTGAGCACTGACTATGGAATAAAGTCTATAAGGTCACAATCATCTATGCAGTGATCATATCCATTGTCCTCTCCACAATACAGCTGAAGAACCAGAAGCCCAAGGCACTTTGTTCCTCCGTACATTGTTCTGATAACTAAAGAAGGCAGGAGGCCTGCTGCAGCCACCCCCACACTAGTGCTCTGAGCCCGAGCTCTGCACAGCTCAACAGTGTGCTAAAGGCCTGGAGAGCACAGAGTCCAAGTGGCCCTGCACTAGACCTACAAATGTCAATCCAGAGTGTGGTGGCAGTGTGTACTCCCTGAGGAAGAAGTCCCCACAAGGGCCATGGGCTAGGAGACTGACTTGGGCTCCTCACATTGCAGAGGGCTATGTGGTTCTGGCCTCCTACTTTCAGCTTCTAGCCAGGGAAGACTTGGTGGACACGGCCACCATCAGCCCCAAACATCTAGCCACTGATTGAAGAATGAGCCTGAATCCCAGCCCAACCAGCACAGCTGCTTGGCCACATCACTGCTTTTAGTAAGTGTGTGACGGAAATCGTAACTGTTGGGTACTTAGCCCAGCACGTGTCTGAACATCGGGTGAAGGCTTGGCCCCACGTTGCTATAACAACAGTACAGCTTACTCACAGGGCACCCATCAAAACCCCCTCAGCCTTGGGGAGCTATCTCCATCCTGGGCAGCTTGGCCTCTGCTGAGTGCCCAGCAGACTCAGATCTCTTTGCCTGACCCGTCTGTCCACCATACTGAAGGGTATGAGGTCTGCAAGGGGATCCCCTACTTCTGTTTCACCCTTCACTCACAGGACTGAAACAGCCGACCAGACCCCCATCAGGCAAGTGCCGGCTGCCTGTCAAGGGCACAGCCCCCTTCTCTTGGCAGCAGACATCCAGAGTAGGAAACTGGTGGTTTGAATAGTCTCCTTCCCAAACCAGCTTCTGGCACATGGCCTGGAGCTGTCTTCCCCAACAGCCAGCAGGAGTCTCCCTGGAACATGCAGACCGCACATATCACAGGCAGCTGCCACCCTTTCAAGTTCATCACCAAGCACAGGAATTTCCACTGTGAGTGTCCCATCCCAGTATCCATGAACGCACGCGCTAGCTGACTGCTCCCCATCATGCGGCCCTAGGCACTCGTTAGATTCTATCCACTGACCTGGCCTTTCCTTTTGAAAAAGTCTCCGAGGACAGTCAGCCCTATGGATGCAGAGGTCTCCTGGGGCCAGCAGGGTCTCTGGCCTCTGGTGGGGAAAATGAAAGCATCGTGCCCAGCCAGTGCATCTGCCTCAGAGCGCAGACGAACTCTGGCTCGCTGAGCTGCAGGTCGCTCCTGAGCCATGCTGGACACACACACACTGGACACGCTCTGGACACACAGAAACTCTGCAATAGCTGCCAGCATGTGCCACTGGCATGCAGAGGAACCAGCCCCCACAGGGCAGAGCCGAGCCCCTGAGGCCGTTGCCGGGGGCCCAGGAGTATTTCCCTCCTTTGAAAACACGCAGCTCTATGGTGACAAGCTAAAGGAGGAACGCTGCTCGGCTCTGTGTCGAGGGACCTGCAGGAGAAGCTGAGCTGGGGCTGCCTGCCAGAGCATCGGAGTCACGCCTGGCAGAGACGGTGGCAAAGGCCACAGTTCCATGAGGTTGCAAGCATACGTGCATGCCGCTTTCATACAGCATACACACATGCACTCATGTACGTATAGACGGTGTTCCTGCCTTAGCTCAGCTCTGCGGGAGGAAACTGCAGAGCAGAGAGCCCTTGTTGTCGTGGCAGAAACTGCCCTGCTCCTGGTGAGACACCGGGAAACAGCATCAGTATTTCACTACCTTCCCAAAGCCATCAGGGCCAGCTGCCCAGCATACAGTGGGTCTACTCTGCCTCTTTCCCAGAGAAACATATGGGTCAGCCTTCTTTAACTGCTGCTGGATTCCTGGGAGCAGTGGTTGCTCCCCACCCATTGGAGGCAAAAGTGCAAGACCAAGACCAACAGCTCTTGCTCCTCCAGGCCCCCCCTTGCTGACTTTGCAGCCATGTCTTTTCCCTGTGTCTTCAAAAGGCTGCCCCTCTGTATATCTGCATCCTAACCCCTGCTGATTAGAATACCAGTTTAAACAAAATCAGGGCATCCCCAATGACAATTCTTTCTTAATCTCCCAAAGCAATTATGTTCTGAGGTCCTAGAGTTAGGACCTCACTACAAATTAGCGGCCCAAATCAGCTCTCTGCAACAGCAGAAGCCCCAATGAGGAGCCCCACACAGCATTCGCTTGGAGAACAAAAGGGGATAAGCCACCCAGAGCTGGCTCTGGCTCTTCCTGGCTCAGGTTTTTCACACCCCAAGGGCACCAAGCTTGCAAGCTCTGGGGGACACAGTATGAGTGACTTGCCAGCTCTGGAAGCTGTGACCCTCCTTCCCTACAGCTGTTGTCTTATGGAAAAGAGCCGACTAGTTCCATGGAGGGTGGATTGTACAGCTCACACTGAGGGTAAAGACGGGACAAGGTGCAGAGCAGACACCCAGGGGCCGTACACCCTCCAATCCCACGCCCTGAGCCAAATCTTACCCTTGGTCTACAACCCACATTTTTCATATCTGCCAACACACATTCCATCACCTTCCCCTCTACCTATTTACCTACAAATGAGGAGCCACTCAATGCGTACATATCTGTGCATTTGAAAACACGTAGGTAGCTGGCCAGGCCAGGGACAGCGGCTGCTAACAGTTCAAGAAAAGCCATAACAAACAGCCACTCGGACTCCTGACACCTACAGAGCAGAACACAGCTCCATTAGAACTCATAGACACTTGTTAAAAATGGTTTGGCTTCTCCAGTAGAACAGAGGGCAAGGATGAATAGCGTCTAAACAGTGCTAGAAAAGATAAAGATTAGATATGACTTCCTTCCTGTCCAGTCTAAAGGGCATATCACTGATTCCTGACATTTATATAAAAACCTTCAGAGGATCCCATCAATGTCTCCCGTGCTTGACCAGCAATTACATCGAGTCCATGTTAATTATTTTAAGTGTGACTTTGCATCTGTGATCTCCAGATAGGGGCCAGTCTGGTGTCTGACTGGCACAGCCACAGCCCAGGGCCACCTGCTACTGTGCTTGAAAGTTCATGCTGGACAGATGTCAGTTAGCACCTTGGGAGTGCTGGACAGACAGACAGACACTTTAAGACCTCAGTAGCAGATATGAAAACTGGGGACATGTCTATGTGTGAAGAAGTAATTTAGAACACACTGGAAGGGAGACCTTAGTTCTTAAAGAGGAAGAAAGGACACTCTTGAGCACTGCCCAGGGAAAGCGCAGAAAGATGGTTGCTTCAAAGGGCGCACTAGTTGAAGATATATTGAGGAACTACTGAATATTTAATGAATTCAGCCTTGTGGTGCTGACTAAGGTCATCCACCAGGACAATTCTTGCCAGCAAACATCGCTTACTCAAACACTTTTTTAAAGATAGGAAGACTTAGTCCAACAGGGTTCAAACCCAGTTCTACTTTCTTCATGTACACCAGTATCTTGTACAATTACCCCCATTCCAGATGGTGTCGTTTGCTGTTAATCTCTTAGGGAAAAAAAAAGCCCAAACCAAGAGGATACATACTCATTTCCCTATGGCTTTCCCTTCTTTGGAAACGGGGTCTCATTCTACAGCCCAGTCTGCTTGTGGTTTCACAATTCTGCCCCAGCCTCGAGCGGTATGGCTGCAAGTCTATATCCTATGCAAATTCAAGATGTCCACTCTGGGTAATGTGGCACACCCTCTTACCTGGGCTCGAGACTTTTGCCCTCTGCCCCATGGTGAGTAGGACATGAGCAGAGGGGTTCTCATGCCTAACTCTGTGCCCTGCTCGTTTGCTGTGAACTCCAATATTTGTTCTGTAGCTCAGTCATTCAAAAAGCAAGAGCAAGGTCCTGCCTCCCTGTGCGTAGTACCAAAAACAAACTCCTCTTTTCTCAGCTCATTTCTAGGCAGTGCCCTCATTTACCCAGGGCACGGGGCCACATGTCCTGTGTGTGATAGGACCTCTCCTTGTTCACCATTGCAGTCCTGGACTCTGCCAACACCTATTGAGTGGACAAGAATCCCTGGGACAAACTCTGGTGACATCCAGAATCACACTCAACTGTCCATTTTGAATCAAACCTTCTTAAAAATAAAATTTGCATTGTAACTTCAGAGAATTAGTATCCATTAAGACCCAGTGATGTGCCCTCTAAAACAGGCACAGTGTTTGGACGTTTGTGCCACATGCTAAACACCAATGTCACATCTTCAGAAGAAGGAAAGACATCTCTTTGTTGGTCTAGCTCTGCACTGTTCCATGGTAGTTACAGCAGAACCCAAAGCTGTAAAAGCAAGACCACCACTCAGATGAGCTCAGGGCAGGACCACACACAGAGGGGCGAAATGCAGCCTCTGGGGACAGGCTAGGTGCCCGCCTTCGCAGAATGCGTGGGTTCTGTCATAAACCTTAAGTGATTGGGCTGCATTGTGACAATGAAACCTAACATGTGGTGGGTGGCTCAGCAACCACGGCTTCTCTGAAACGGAGACAATGTACCGTGCTGTGGAGGTCATGGTGAGAATGGGTCCCATGCACTCTCAAGGGTGAGCAATGGGAAATGAGGAGAGAGACAGCCAGACACCTGCCTACCCAACCAAGAACAATGAGGAACCAAAACCTTTAAAGACTCTGATGCTTTGGCCGGAACTCTGTCCATGGTCCTCTCCCATGTGGCCACGTGTGCTCAGTACCTCACCCCGGAGCCCCAGCATGCAGGAACTGGCTCAGCGTTCACACAGTACCTGTGGCTATGGGTAACCGCTACTCCGTGTCAGTGACTCACCGGGAGCCATTCTCACATGCAGGACTCCACCTTACCTGTGTCTGTGTCTGTCACATATTATGCTTTAGACGAGTCTCGAATAAAGGAAACCATCCATTTTTTAAATTGTGTGTAAATTTTTTTGGCTTTATGATGACTCAGGAATAGCAGGCCAACAGAGCAGACATGATCACCATTGAAGAGTCTGTTACAGGGACAGTCCATGAAGAAGGGATGTAGGCACGGGTTCTCTCTTGTCAGTTAGTGCAGGGAGCTCCTCAGAAAGTTACTCTCTAAGGCCTGCCTAGCCTAGAGGACAGCTCCCCACCACAGGCAAGCTCTAATCTCAGAGCACTGGCAACAGGAACCAGAATGGCTGAGAGCGCAGGTCCATTCCTAGCCTCGGGTGCTAGCTGAGCTCTGCTAGACAGTATGTTTAACACTGTCTGAAACAGTGCCCCGACCTGAGGTCCAGCCTCTGTTGTCTTGGCTACAGGACCCTGAGCAGAGAAGGAACGGCAGCATCTCAGAGACCTGGTCTCTTCACCTAGACTCCAGGTTACTCTAGAATCCAGAGCAGAGGGGAAAGGCTTGTGATTCCTGCAGTCCCTTCAGTCCCTAAATTTTATAAGCTCCTCCTGCCCCCTGCAGCATAAAAACCATCTACATGCTTCCCTGCCAAAGATCGCAAGCTCAGAGCCACCAGATTCTAATGAATGTCTCTCTCCAAGGTTGTGGTGCCTGATCTGATATATTCTGTCTTTCTAGTGGTTCTCTGCAGCCCCTGGATGAAGCCAGATGATCCCCAGGGCTGGTTCCCTGAAGAAGGTTTTTCCCACTTTTATGGCTTCTTCCCGTGTTTGCGATTCAGGTGGGCACAAAGCATCATTCATGTACACTGTACTGAGTGAAAGGCCCTTGCCTCCACGGCCTTTTACAGTGTCCCCTTGCGGAGGCCTGTGGGGATGTCCTCTGGGGCCGGGTGTGGAAATAGATGGGCGTGTCTGCCTTCTATCCTAGGGCTGCTTTGCCTGTTCTTCAGTGGGCCTTTGTTCTTTTGTCTACTCCTTAGGGAGCTACAAGCACCAGATGCAATCTGCACCCTCTGCAATCTGCACCCCTCTGCGATCTGCACCCCTTCTATGATCTGCACCCCTCTGCGATCTGCACTCTCTCCGATCTGCACACCTTCTATGCTCTGCACCCTCTGCGATCTGCATCCCTCTATGATCTGCACCCTCTGCGATCTGCATCCCTCTATGATCTGCACCCTCTGCGATCTGCATCCCTCTATGATCTGCACCCCTCTGCGATCTGCACCCCCCTGCGATCTGCACATCTGCACCCCTCTGCGATCTGCACCCCTCTGTGATCTGCACCCTCTGCAATCTGCACCCCCCTGCGATCTGCATCCCCCTGTGATCTGCATCCCCCTGCGATCTGCACATCTGCACCCCTCTGCGATCTGCACCCCTCTGTGATCTGCACCCTCTGCGATCTGCACCCCTGTATGATCTGCGCCCTCTGAGATCTGCACCCCTTCTATAATCTGCACCCCTCTGCGATCTGCACCCCTCTATGATCTGCACCCCTCTGAGATCTGCACCCCTCTATTCCTTTAGGCACCTAAGGTGGGCACCAGTATAGGCCAAGAGCCAGCTTCATCTTCTCCCCTCTCCTCAGCAGACACATGCTATTCTTCCGACTCTCTATGGAGTGTGTTTAACCTTTTCTAAGTCTCTGGCTGGAAGATGAGGTATCCAATAGGAAGCAGCGACAGAACCACAAGGCACATTCCACCCGAGAGGATGCAGCAGCCTGCAGGCTGGGGTAGGCGAGGAGCCGTTGTTCAAGGGCGCGTCCTGTCCGGTGAGGAACAGGCTATCGACTCTACTACAGTCCAGTTTTCTTAACCCCGGAAGCAGATGAAGACGGCTTTCCTTCGCCTCATACATCAGCGGTATTATTTTAAGAATGTTTTAAAGTGAGACAAGCATTTATTTTTTTATTTTATTTTCACGTGAAAAGATCTATAGATGTAAGGATATCACCCACAGGCCTGCAGAGAACCAAGCTTGTACCCATTTAGTGCTCTGTGCCAAACCATAGAATCGGAGTCCTTCTCACCCCACCGAGAAATGTCAGACACAATGTGGGAAAGACAGCTTTTCATCCAAAGAGATTAAGGCTCAAAACTGGCATCCTGTGGCTGTGGCTGCAGCTATGGTTATGATTTAAAAGTCTCTTTTTACTTTCTTTTTTCTTAATTGAATTTTTAAAAACAGGGCCTCAGCTTCAAACTCGCTGTGCAGCTAAGGATAACTTTTAATTCTGATCCTCCTGCCTTCATCTCCCCAGTGGTAGGGTTACGGCTGTGAGCCACCAAATGGGACAATACTTTCCTTTTTTTTTTTAAGAGATGTAGACGACAGATTCAAAAGTAATTTTTCAGGTTGGGGATATAGCCCAGCCAGTACCCTAGTGCTAAATGAAGCAGGCATGGAGGCATACACCTGTAACCCTAGCACTTGGGAGAAAAAGGCAAGAGAACCTGGAGTTTAAGGACATCCTCAGCTGCACAGAGCAGTTTGAGGACAGCCTGGGTATATGAGTCCCTGTCTCGGAAAAATGGATCAATAGAAAATAATTTCTCTAACTGTTGGAGCCACCCAACAGGTCCAGGCTGGGTGTGATCTGATAGGGAAGGAACATAAATGTGCTTGGCTATTTATCTTGAGAATGGGCAGATGGATGCTATGAAGTAAGAAGTTCACTGAGTGGGCAGTGTCTGTGGGGTCATGGAGTTCTGGGGGTGGGGACAACGATGACGGCTGAGCAATGGCGTAAAGCACCCGAAGACGCCAAGCGGTCAGAGAAAGAGCTGAAGGAACATTTTATGTTAGGCATACTTTACCATATGAACAACAATTTTTCTCTTTAAAAGAAAAATAAGAGTCCATACGACAAACAGCTAAAGCCTACTTAGATGACTGTCTTCGCTTGAAAGTCTACGTTTGTTAAGTCTGAACAAGGACCACCTATCGTCTTCGCCTTCTCTTCCTTCTACCTCTACAGAAACTGAGCCCCTTCTCTTCCTTCTACCTCTACAGAAACTGAGTACGGCCCCTTGCTCTCACCTGAGAGACTGAACATGGGACATCTGACCTACTCAAGCTCCAACTCAAGAGCAAAAACAATTAGGAACGGATGCAGCTGTCAGCAGTGCTGCCCCGAGCTTTACATCCAGCTACAACTTCCTCCCACCTGGGCAGCACCCACGCTCTCCCACCTGGGCATCTTTCTCCTTGATAAGATGGAATTTCATTCTGCCACGGAGTGACTTTCCCTCCTCCTTGCCCTCTCTGGCGAGCTCTGTTCCCTGGTGACTCCCAAAGGTGAGGTCCACTCCCAGTGCCACCCTGTCCATCCCCATCACCAGGTGCCTCCTACCTTCCTGAGAAACAGTTTCTGCAGTTTCCCGTGCGACAGCCTGATCATCTCTCCCTGCCCAGGGCTGCTCTGGCTGCACAGACGCGAGAGCCATTCTGCCCACCGAGCAGCCGCCTCTTCTTTTATCGCCTCCCTCGGTGCTGTGCCAGCGCGTCACCCGGCATTAGGGCAACCCAGGCCATCTCCTTCCCTCCTCCTCCCCTCAGCCGCCTTCGGCAGCCACCAAGGCCATCAGAGGAGTCCACCTCCTAGGCATCAGCTGGGTGACTGCAGACAAAACCCTGCTCTGTCAAGTCCAGGAGGATGGGAAACAGCAATCAGCCCCAAGGCAGCACTCTTCTGTGTGCTAAGTGCAGGCTCCCTGCTCTGCTCAGAATCCACACAGGGCTACTACATCTGGCCAACGCTCTGAAGAATACCTGCAATGTGCAAAACTGTCAGAGATCTGGAGTGGCAGCCCTGTGACCTGTGACCCTCCCCAACCTGACAGCCTCCCTGGGCAGCATGTAAAAAGGCCCCCCCTTTTCCCTTGTCTTGGTCCTTTTACACAGGTGTAAATAAAAATAATGGCACAAGGCTGCTCCTTGTGTGACATGTGAGCCACAGAGTCGCGCACACAGACATCTGCAGCCTCGTTGCTCTAGGACAGGTTTTGGAAGCAGAGGAAATGCCTGTTTTAGAAGTGTCTACATTACTCCTAGCAGCTGAAAGGGCCATGGGACATTCAGATAACGAGTTGAAGCTAATATCTTATGTTCCTCACAGCTGTCTTTGCTTCTGTCTTTGGTTATATATTTATTTGTGAGTGCATATAACAAGGTCTTATTGTAGCTCAAGCTGGTCTTGAACTCACTATCCTTCTGCCTCAGCCTGGGATTATAGGTGCTCGCAATCACAGTTAGCCCTTTCCTTACAATAGCTTTATTTTTTCTTCTCTCCCTCCCCGCCTCTGTCTATCTGTCTGTCTGTCTGTCTCTCCTTCTCTTCTCCTCCCACCTCCTCCTCACTCTCCTCCTTTGTATCAATATTAGGACATCAAGGCTAGGGCCTTGGTTAGGCAAGCACCTACCACTGAGCCACACCCAGACATCTTTTCACTTCAGGAACAAGGTCTTGATAAGTTGTCCAGACTGGGTTTGCCTCAAAGCCCTCCTGCGTCAGCCTCCCAGGAAGATGGATGCTAGACCTGGGCCACTGGCCTTTCTGCGCTCATCTCTTCTCTGCTCATCTCTTTCTGTACTCTAGATAGTTCTGACAGCTCAATCCTGCCTTCTCCTCGATGAAAGCACTGGACAATCGAGAGCAAGCCCTCGCCATTCCTGGTTTCCAGAATGGATCAGCATCCCTCCCCAGAAGCCCTGGGGAAGGCCTGTGCACTGTCTGAAGATCAGAGTGTGGAGCTAAGTCACTAGTTAGCCAGAGGGGCAGTGGTGGTGCACACCTTAATCACAGCACTTGGGAGGCAGAGGCAGACTGATCTCTGTGAGTTCAAGGCCACTCTGAGCTACACTAGAGTGATCCAGCCTCAGAGAAAAACAGAGCCAGGCTGTGGTGGCTCACACCTTTAATCCCAACAGTAGGGAGGTGGAGACAGGAAGAGAAGGTGGGAGGAAACAGGAGCTCAATGACTTATAGAGACAGGAAATCCCTTTTGGTCTGAAAATATCGTAGAGGTAAGACTTAGTGGCTAGCCTCTCTGCTTCTCTGATCTTTCGGCTTTCACCCCCTAATATCTGACTCTGAGTTTTTATTATTAAGATCAGTTAGAATTTGCACTACAAACTCTATTGCTAAATGATGGCACAGCTCCACAGTAAACATGGCCTGCATCCCAGCCCTGCCTGTCTCTACACACAGTGGCCATTCAGCTATTGATGGCACCACGAAGGAAATGGAGAAGCTTCAACACTGCCCTATGAGGGTAGCCTCTAGTGTTGCAGGGGATGAAATAAGATGTTTCCCTGAACACTTGGACTCTTGGGGCCTTCATGAACAAGTTTGTTTTAATTATTTCAATGCACAACGACCAAACTTGATTGAAACGTGTTAGTATTTTCTGGTGGATTTTGACTGGGGTGAGGAAGAGCAAGGGACCCCTGGAATCATTTCAAGTGCATGTAAATAAAAAGGCAGAGTTCATTTTCACTCACCAGCTCCCCCTGTTTAAGCACTTGGGAAAATTCTTATCTTCTGTAGGGAACTGGTTCCAGCCTGACCCAAATCATTGTCATTCAGGAATGGCTGCTGGGAGACAAAGGTACTTATTGGGGAGCAAGCATTTCTCTCAGCTTCTCTTGCACACAGAATAGAGTTGGGGAACAAGCATTTCTCTCAGCCTCTCTTGCACACAGAATAGAGTTAGGCCTTTGAGTTGTTTAGATTCCTACTTCCTAGGGTGCATGGTCTATTGCCCCAAAGAAGGGATCCTGCTGGGGAAAGGACGTCTAATACAACGGAAGATGAATCCATCCAGACTCTGCTGGCCTTCTGCAGACAGGCTGAGCTGCTCCGCTGCACTCAGGACTGTGAAGCCAGTGCAGGAGCCAACACAGCAAAGCTCGCAGATGATTGAGTCTGAGAAGCTGCAGCCTGTTGGCCTGGGAAACCAGAACTAGCCCCCTTGCTGGAGGTCCCATCCCATTTGATGGCCACATAGCTGAGCGTGGCATCGGTATAAAAGAGAACTCGATGGAGGGCTGGGCAGCGGGTCTGAATAACCCTGACCTAAAATCATTGCATTTTATAATTGTAGTTTGAGCTATCCAAAATGCAATTCCATTCAAACTTCCACAAGAATTAAAAGGCAATTACCCAGGACTTGGGGCCTTTGAAAGTACATTAGCCAGCAGACCAGGGCTTTGATCTCTGGGGACATGGTGATCATGTCAGGTTGGAGTGCAGCAACAGAAACCTTTCATTTTTAATAGACTGTAATTGCAGATGCAAGTAAGCTGTAGACCGGATGTTGTCATGGTGACCATGACAAGCACTACCTTCACTGAATGCCATGGGAGATCGTCATAACAACCTTGGCTTACTCATCTCCAACTGCGTGTTTAAAGAAATGATTTTGAGAGGCAGGTTCTCTCTTGGTCACGCTTTAAGGAAATGCTACCATTGCCACAGGGCCACCACTCCAGCAACGGAACCCAGAGGTCACACAGTCACATCCAAAGAATCAGCATCCAGGCCTGGGACAGCACTGCTTCCTGTCTCCTTCCGGCCACCATGAGCTCAGCCTTGAGCATCGTGTCTTCCTCCACAGCACCCAGCACTGTCTACTTAAGATGGACCCGCTCAGAACAGGACACTGAGGACCTGGTGTCAAAGGCACCCTGTGCCATGTCCTCCCCTTTACAAGCAGGGATGGATGAGAAGCATGTCATCTCTGTGCAGCATGCAGCTGCCCCAGTGTCAGGACTAGGACACGGGAGCTCAGGGCAGGAGTGTTTCCAGGTGGACCCCTCTCTCTGGGGAGCTGCTGAGTTGAGCCCTGGGTGGTGGGTTCCTGTGCAGTAACCTGCTGACAAAAGGACAGGAAGTCTGTCTAATAGGCTAAGACCTGCTGCCGTCCTCATAGGACCGCACAGCCTGGCTCATCTGGTCTAAGGCCCCCAACGGGAGCCTTTGAGAGCCACAAGCCGATAGCACAGAGAAGAAACTGAGGGTCCGAGAAGCCACCTACAAAGAGAAAGCAGGGTTCTCTTTCCCAGTTTTCTTTCTTTGGCCCCACCCATTCCCATATCCCATCGTATTTTACTTCAAATGCAGTCTTATAGCCACTATTGTTGGGCACGTTAGCAGCTAGTCCAGGGACTCCAAATGTATATGTGTCCATCTGAGCATGCCCACCCCCATGGGAGAAGGAGGAGAACATACAATGGTCTCAGCCCTAATACACTGTGTGGTCTCCATACATGATGCAGGCACAGCTATGTGGTCACATGAGTGCAGGCATGTTGTGAAGTGGCTACCTTCACAGAAGAACTCGTCTAGAATCACTGGGGACCACCTCCAGAAGGCATGGAGGTGAGGTCCCCCCATCCCCCACCACTCCAGCCTCTGAGGACGCTCTGAGAAAGTTCTGGTGGGAGCAGAGTAGCAACTGTGAGATGCCAGGCTGGCATTTAGAGCTGAGAATCTAAAGAACCTCCCACTCACTCCTCAGGCCTGAGGCTGGCCTGGCACTTGGGTGCAGGACTCGGAGCCCTGGAAGCTCTTCGTGTTTGTCATGGAGGAAGGGAAGCTCTAGGCACACCCAGAAAGCTAGTCTCTTTATGTCCTGAAGCCATCACTGCACCCCTACTTCTGACCCTGTCCAGGGTCACCAGGGCTGTACACATGGTGCAGAAATTCATTCCAAGGTAAATTATGGGTCCCAGCATAGCCTTTTCTGGGGTGGCTGAGGAGGGAGGAACCATCATATCCGTGTCGCACAATGGACGTTTGTTCTCTTAACAGACCAGACGCATCCTCTGGTGTCACGGGGCAGAGGCCGCCTCAGATGGTGACATTAACTGAGCTCCAGAATGGCCTATCTGCTCAAATCAGACACAACCAGGACGACAGATGAGCACTGACCATCACTCCAGGGCTGTGCTGTGATCGTCAATATTTAGGATAACGCAGCCTCTGCTAACTCAAAAATATATACAAAAATTACTATAGCTGTGGCACAAACTTCCTTGGAAATTATAAAAAATATGAAAATATTTTTCCTGTGACCTTAGAATTTAGTGGGGAACTTTGGGACTCTTTGGGGATTTCCTTCCTTCCTTCCTTCCTTCCTTCCTTCCTTCCTTCCTTCCTTCCTTCCTTCCTTCTCTTTTGGGGAGGTTGTTTTTCTCCAGGCATCTCTTTCAAATTCTGAATGTTATCTATTGGAAGTGAGGTAGAGATATTATGATACATTTTAGGTCAGTCATTTTTCTTGAAGTCAATGCTTGGTTTATCAACACCTACCCAAAGGAAACTGAAGATGACTAACTTGCTCAGGGTCCCCTGACTCTGGGTACACATCAGAGCAGGTGAGTGCCCACGTGTGGCATTCGGTCTGTGGAGACGTCTAACGATTAGAGACAGCCATCCAGCTACACTGGACAGACACAACAGAGCCACACTGTGTCCACGCTCTCGTCCATGGCGAGTTACCTGTGGTAAAGCTGCCCCCTTAGATCTCTACTGTCCCCTGAGTGTCAGTGCCCACCCGGTGCCCCTGCAGTGCTAACACACTGGTGGGATGGACAATGGGCTCCTCAGCTGGAGGTGCCCAGGCAAGGGGCTTTGTAGAAACAGGCAATTCTGCTGCAGGATCTTAGGTCTCAAATCCGCACTAAAACACAGACTTTCACATTTATTCCTCACACTTCAGCCCTTCTCAAATGTCACCTTCACACGACCAGCTTCATAAAAAGCAAAACACAGTCATGATACTGTTTCCTTCTTTTCAGATTCAAGACAGGGGCCAGGAGTAATAAAAGGAAAAGACAAAACAGCATGTCTCTAAAGACAGGGTCAGGTAGGGTTTGGGTAGAAAGATTAAAGACCTGTTAGAAGTAAGGCAGAGGAGCCCGGTTCTGAATTTTAATCTGAAAACTAGTTTTGCCACTCAGATGGGGCAGCCACCAGCCAGCAAGCCTCCAAGTCAGGAATGGTGAACATCTGCCTGGTGTTTATGGAGCGCACCCATGTTCGAAGCGATCAGCACACTGCAGCTCTCTGCATTTGCGACATCTCATTATTTCATCTGTGTATCAGAGTAGCTGGCAAGCACTAGTTCATTGCACAAACGACTAAAAACCATTTAGTACATGTCCAACACACGTACATGTCCAGATGCTGGGCAGGCAGCAGACAAGCCAGGGTCATCAAGCACCTGGTGTTCCTTTTATGGGAGCCAGCTTAGTAATTTGTATTCTTCTGACTCTTCACCCAACAGCTGCCGTTGTTTCTCCCTCTGTGACACTGCATCCTCAGCCTCTACTGCTGTGTGCCAGTGAGCAAGGGTGGCCATGCTCCGGTGAGCTCATTCCTGTCTGACAGGAAGCCTGGGAGAACTGCGTTTTCTCTGTCAGGATCTATAGACTCAGTGGATGAATGATCAGCCCTCTCCACAGAACAATGCTGTGTGTTCACGGCAAAGCCGTGGTAGGAAGACAGGAGGGGGAGGAAACAGCACGGCCCTCAGCAGGCACTCTCCACAGACAGAACACCCCTCCAAAGAATCTTTATCTCCTTTGTTTCTCTTCTCAAATGTCTTTCTATTATAGTCAAAGAAATAGATAGCAAAATCGCAACGGTGAGGTAATTCACTTCAACTTTTTGCAAGTCTTAGAAAACACACAAAGAACTTAATGCAACAACTGTCATTACATCAGCCACCTCAATAGCAGTACTAGAGAAGTGTCCCAATACTTCTTGTCTAAGTTCTGGAACACACACAGGCCACAGAAGCTAAATCTTTGCTATAGGTTAAGCCTGGAACATTGTAGAAACCTCCATCTTGTACTACAAGCCTTTGCAGTCTTACTAAAAAATAAAAATAGAGCAAGAGTTGGGATGAAGGAAAGAACACAGGAGGGCCAGCACAGCAAGGCCGGAACCAGTCCTTTCAAGTCATGTGCACCTGCTGGCCAGGTTGTCAGGGGGTCCCCACTCACCCCAGAACCTCCAAGTGCCTGACAGGCACCCTGCCTCAGAACTCCACCCTGAGCTGGATCCGCTTTTACCCTGAACATCAGGGACTCCTTGTGGCTATGATCAAACCATTTCTGGAAGCATGACCAGGCCCACTTGAGGGTTAATGGGAGCAGAGGGGACTTGCCCAGCTTCAGGTTCTTCTGAGCCCGGACCATCTGGAGGCAGTGTCCTGATGGAAATAGTGGAGCTCCTGGACAGTCTCCAACTCTAGCCACTGTCCTGTGGGTGACACCTCATAAGAAGCCATTGACCCCTTCAGAATGTCTCACTAGCAGTGACCCCCCCACACTCCAGCCATGGCCCCTAAATCTGCTCTTACCCTCTAACAAACACATCTGATTTTATTCTCTTGACCTACCTCCCCCGCTACTTGCCCCCCTCCCCAAGACTGGAACTTACTGAACAGCCCTGGTGGGCCTGATATTTGTTATATAGACCAGGACGGCCTCAAATATGCAGGAATTTACTCTCTCTTTATGCTCTAGGGTTACAAGTGCAGCGTGTATTATATAACTGGAGACCCACACTCATTTCTATAGCCAAGAACAAAGGACCTGCTAACACTGAGACCTCTTCTCACGGGTGTGGCGAGGCCAGGAGTGGATTGTGAGAACATTCACAATAATGAAGCCGATCCCGCAAGGAGCAGATCCTTGCACCGAGGTGCAGGCAGGCGTCAGTCAGGTTTTGCTAAGCACTACCAGCTGCAGCCTGGCTGCCTTTTCCTATGGAGTGGAAAAAAGAGATTCCCAGGCCTGATGCACAAATCCTCTGCCTGCTTCTGTAATACACATCGTCTCCTGAGTTCATTAAAGGATTTGAAGGATGTCCTTCAAAACAGAATTCTGTCATCCATGTTACCCTAGACAAAAACAATGGAGGCATTGAGATACAGCACAGCCAGGCGATTCTACCAACACAAGTATTTTTTGTTTGTTTCGAGACAGGGCTTCTCTGTAGCTTTGGAGCCTGTTCTGGAACTAGCTCTTGTAGACTAGGTTGGCCTTGAACTCATAGAGATCCTCCTGCCTCTGCGTCCTGAGTGCTGGGATTAAAGGCGTGAACCACCACCGCCCAGCTCCAACACAAGTCTCACACCAGACAAGGAGTCCAGTGTGGTGAGAGAATCCTATCAAGGACAGAGTCTCTTTCAGACCATCCTCAGAGCTAGACTGTCAGGAGAAGCCCTCGAAGGCTAGTGAAGAGCACCACACTGGAGGCAAGAGAGGGGGAGACAAGCAAGCCTGGGCCTTGTGTTGCAGTAAATGGGTGTCAGGGACCTCCTCTGTCCTCAGGGACCTCCTCTGTCCTCAGGGACCTCCTCTGTCCCCAGGGACCTCCTCTGCCCTCAGGGACCTCCTCTGTCCTCACCCTCCTCTCACTTTCTGTGCAGAGGGAAAACCTGCTGCCTGGTGTATGGGCTACTCAGACCCCTGACCCTTGAGCCCTGTGTATTTTTACTTTTCATTATAAACCTTCTTATTCTTTTCCTCTCTTTCGCGATTGTTAGTGTTGTTGTTGTTATTATTATCAGCACTATTTACTCTTTGCTTTAAGAAGGCTGCCAAACACTCCAGAAAGATTGGGAGAGTTTTTGTTCAACATCTACTACATTAATATAAGCTGCCATCACCCAGTCAGAACTCACCTGGCTGGGTTCTAGCACCTTCCTCCCACGTGGTAAGGACTACATGTGGCATGGGAGACAGACATCAAGAATTAACATAAAGACATACCAGAAACTTTCTTTTTTTTATATAAAGATTTATTTATTTATTATGTATACAACATTCTGCCTCCATGTATGCCCACACGTCAGAGGAGAGCGCCAGATCTCAGTACAGATGGTTGTGAGCCACCATGTGGTTGCTGGAAATTGAACTCAGGACCTCTGGAAGAGTAGCCAGTGCTCTTAACCTCTGAGCCACCTCTCCAGCCCCCAGAAACTTTCTTATTTGCAGAGTTATTAAAAGCAAACAGCCATTTGAAAAATGAGAAAGCCATCTCCACGTGAAGCTGGTCCTCTTAGGACTAGTTCCCAAAACGCTGCTGCTGGGACCATGACTTACCCAAAGACAGAGTTCAGGAGCTGGCAGGCACACAGATGTCTTAATGGAGTATCACACACAAAGTAAGGTTTTCCCGATGACCCACAGATTCTGAATAAAAGATCCTACAATAATGCACATTAGCGGGCGCTGTTCCTGCTTGGCATGCGAGGCAGACCCCGCCGTTCAGACTTCATTGCACAGCCTGCTGGGCTGGCATTTCCACTAGGGTGTCAGAAGTGTTCAGTTTATACTGTAGTCTCCCAGAAAGCACACCACAGTTGGCTTCATTATAGCCAGGCAGAGTGAAAGAACCAAAGAGATTGAGAAAGCCTCCACTGTACGTTGGTCATTTTTCCTATAGCCTAGCAGAGGGAAGGGACTGCGTGAATCGTCTTACCTCTGTGGACGACGAGGATAGCTGCGTCTCGGCCGAGGGGGTCGTGTCACCTTTGCCCTGGGGAAGCAGAGTGGAGAAGTATGGGTAAGCTTGTCTGTCCACAGCACGTGCCCACCCTCTGCCATCCTCGCCTGCCCGTGGGTACCCACCAAGACTGCCCGCTTCTTGTTTCTGAACATAAGCCTCCACATGGCCTCAGTGCCTCGCGGAGCTCTGCTGCTGGCAAGGGGCTTTCAGAGAGGACTCAGAGAGGGGAACTTGCAGCTTTTGTGCAACCTTCAAAACTCTGCCAGAGGAAGTGATGATGCTGCCATCCTGAGCCTCGAAACTCAACGGACAACAGCCACTACCTTAAGCTGTAGGTTGGCTGTCCTGCAGCAACTGGAACCCACAAGTCTAACTATAAAATGTAGCACCCATGTAGCAAAAACCCCAGTCACACTTAACCACCAATGCCTAAACCCAAGGTTCTGCTCAGCCAGGAGTCTGCTCAGCCAGGAGTCTCACCTTTCAAACCCATTTTGGCCACAGTGATTTAGAGAAAGTTTGGAGATTTACGTGACAATGTGCCCTTAGGGACTTGAGGACAGAGGTCATGTCTGTTCCCATCTCTGCACGTCTGGGAACACATTTTCCATGCCTGTAAAATGGCTCAGAGTGTAAAGAGACAACTGCCACCAAGACTCAAGACCTGAGGTCAGTCCTGGGGACCCACATAGGTGGAGAGAACTGACTTCCTTATTCCTTGAGTTCTCCTCTGGCCTCTACACATGTGCCATAGCATGTGCATGTACACATACACACACACAAACACACACAAATAAATATTCTCAACTTACATAATTGCTGCTGTCTTGGTGGCTTATATAATAGCCAACAGGAATGCTTAGTGGGAAAAAGCATGTGCTATGCAAGGCTGAGGACCCGAGTTCAAATCCCTACAACTACCTAAAAACAACTGGACATGTAGCACAAGTGTCTATAACATCAGCAATCCGACAGAGAGATGGAGGTAGAGACAGAAAGTCTACAAGCTCCTGGTCCAGCTAGCAGAGTTTGTCCACATGCTAGAAAACAGCAAACAAACCCACTCTCAAACAAAGTAGGTGAGTATCAACACCTAAGATTGTCCTCTGACTTCTATATCCACACCATGGTATACACAGCCTGCAGTCACATATACAACATACACACACACACACACACACACACACACACACAATAAACGTATCATGCACGTATCATAGATACCCACACGCTCATGTGCACACATGTGCACACACACAAACACACACGTGCACATGTGTACACGTGCGAACACACACAAACACATACACACAAGCATTGGGAATGAAGGCTAGGAGGTTCCGAGTCCCTTGAGTCCTCCAGTTTTCAAGTGAAGAGTGAATATTCCATCTTGCGCCACTAGATGTCAGCAGAGGATGTGCTGAGAAGCCAAGCTTCCGCCCAGCCCCTGGGAAACCCTGGAGATCCTCTATGAAAAAGAAAGGAGGTGGTTCACAGCCAAGGACTTGAAAAGTCCATTTCTGGAGAACTAAACTAGTGCTCGTGGTGGTTTGGGTTTCTAACAATCTCCCCATACAGCCCATCCTGGCCTGGCCCCTGCCGTCCTATGAAGAAAGTACAGAGACTCCCACACCACTTCTCAGGTCATTTGTGGGCACTCCTGGCTTGTATCAACAGAGGCACTTGAAGAGTTGGGCACACTGTGGAAACCTTAGAAGTTACAGCTACCGACTGAGAGTGGGTGATCACAGGAACACTCAGAGTGCACCTTCCAGACAGAGCATCTGCTGAGGAAGGACACTGAAGATGTGTGTGCTCCTTTGTGACTGAGACAGTACTACCAGCCCCAAGGACAAGCAGGGAATTGCCTTGCTTCACAGCCCAACAGGACCTGAAATCTATCCTGGGGCTCCTGGAGCTCCTGGGAAAATCTCTTCTCTGGTGACAGTGGAACATTCCAAACTGTGGGTCCTGTAACACTTTCCTGGAGCAATGTGCAAGCTCAGTGGAGATTTCTCGCAGACTTGGGGTGCTGAAGAACCCCACATAATGGAGCACCCAGGAGCTGGCCAAAACCCTGTCTGGGAGGCCAGAAGCACAAGAGCAAGCAAGCAGAAACAGTCAGGATTTCCATGCTGAGAATAGGAGTTTTCGGAGAGACTGACCTCACACAGGACTCTGAGAAACCTGATGTCCCCAGTGGGCCAAAGCCCAGAGAAATGACAGGGAAATGTGGGCATGGCTTTTCCAACACTGAAATTTCACTGAGCGCTGAGAAACTGGATGCCACACGTCCCCAGTACTCTTGGCCGAGTAAGGGGCTGCCACACATCCACAGAAGTTCATGAGAGAAATAAGCAGAGCATCTTAGAGCCTGAAGGAGCATCACCAGGTCAGGGCAAAGAGAGGCAGAAGCAGGACATGACCACTGGCTCACATATAGGGTTCTACAGGAGGTGCTGGACACCAAGAGGCAGAGGCACCAGGGCATGAGGCCTGGACCCCACACCAGAAGGAGGATCTGCAGTCCTCGCCTGCTGGATGGGCTGGAGAGGAGCGGGGCCTGGGGAGACAAAGGAGGTAAGCAGTCATTTACCAGAGAGGAATGACTTCCACGGGGTGGAGGGAGCACCGAGCAGTCAGAGAGCTGTTACGTGAAACCTCCTGGGTCTGCTATAGGGTCTCAAGAATTATTTAGGTATGAAATGAGGATAAACACTCCCTGATGCAGATTAGACACTGCCGTGATCCAGATGCTGTGTCCTGCCTTCTGCCCTGGGCAGCTGGGGTCAAACCACCTGAACGGGAAGGCGAGAGAATGCGCGCTTCTCCCATTTCAGCTTTTAATCAGACTAGACCATGCGCTAGGGTTTGCTGACTAAAAGGGCATTGTCTAAACGCATCGAAATCCCCCACTTCCCCTAGGTTTAGAAGGTTCTAATCCTAACATAAAACTACCTACAATAAGAAAAACTATCACGTATTGTGGAAAAAATAAAGAAAAGGTAATAATAACAAAGATGAAATGGTAAACAACATCAAGCAAGAAACATATTCTAAATTTCCAGGTCAGAGGTAACGGGCAAACTACAGAGATTGTCCCGAACTCTAAGTTTTGTACCTACTATGCCCTAGCTAAAATATGAGAGGGTTGTTACTGTAACTACCCAATCTTTCAAATTTCCTGCTTCGTGGAAAAGTCTGCTGGATACTATGGGCCTGTAGGCTGAAGATGGATGTTCCAATGATACAGAAGAACTTTGGGTGACTGTCCAGGCTGCAAGATGTCTCTGTCAATTCTAGAGTTTTGGAAGTTGCTTAAAATGGACTTCCTGTTTACTTAGGCAATATATCTTTCTGGGGTCTTTGATGGAATTGAAGATAACTGTAATTATAGTTTTCCTTAGTTATGATAAAAGATAAATTAGGTATTAAATTTTAGACTCACAAAAAGAGAATGGATGGTAGAGTATGTTCTTTAATTTTGCCAAATACAAATAGACTAAATATTATAAGTGCAATAACTACTTGATAACTGTTTTTTATGTAATTTTACTATGTTAAAGTTAAAACCTTCCTTTTTAATTAGACAGAAAAAGGGAGATGATGTGGGATTCACTTCTGTATGTTGTGAATGTTTTACTGCTATTGGTTAATAAAACTAATTTGGCCAATAGCCAGGCAGAATAGTGCCAGGCCAAAAATCCAAGCAAGATGGGGGGTGGGGGGTCAGAGTCAGGGAGATGCCAGCAGTCGCTGGAGAAGCAAAATGTGAGGTAACAAGCCACAAGCCTCATGGTAAAATATAGAATAATAGATATAGGTTAAATTAAGTCATAAGAGCTAGTTAATAATAATCCTGAGCTAATGGGCCAAACAGTTAGGAATTAATATTAAGCCTCAGAGTATTTATTTGGGACGTGGCAGGCGGGAGAGAAACCTCCAGTTGCAGAGAGTAACACAGACACAGGAAGGTTGGGATCAGAGCAGGGACCATGTGGTTTTGCCTGCCCATTCAAATGAGAGTTGAAACTGAAAGCCTTCCGCAGTGGGAGCAGAGTGGGGCTAGTTTGGGCCTTACGGATGGCAGTGGGAGATCCCCTTTCTCGTGGTTCTGGCTAGTGAAGAAAGAACCACCAGGAGGCTCTCTCCCCACAGCAGGAGCCATCAGAAACCCCAGGCCCAACTGATAGCTGCTTGGAGGGCAAACACGGGTAAAGGAAATGAGAGGAAGTCCAGAGAGCGAGACGGCCCAGTGGGGATGGCATCCGCAGACTGGCCTGGCTGTGATGGGAGTTCTCACCTGTCATTTTTGGGGTTAGAATTTTGTTTCAGTCCCGTTAATGAGGTGACCTCCCCATAAAATAATATTGATCATTTTAAAGTATTGGGCTGGAAGTATAACAACCCGGTGGTAGAGCACTAGCCCGGAATACAAGAGGCCCCAGTGTGTTCCCAGCACAGGAAATCAAACGGATGTAGGTACACCCATGACTAGTTCCCATGGGACCGACCCAGCAACTTTCCTCCCTAGAATGTGCCCAGATTACCCCACATTAAGTAAACAACCACACAACTAGCGCATTTAAAATACTGGGTGTGTGGGATTTCCTATTGCCTGTGTGCCTGTGTCTCCCTAGAGCTCACTATTCTCCCAGTCCCTGATCACTCAGTATGACACACTGCAGGCAATGTACTGTGTTGGTATGATTCACTAGAACACAACCTGCTAGCTAAAGATAAATCAAGGAAATGGACCAGGCTAGATAGGTATGTGCCTATAAGACTTTCCTGCTAATCCAGACTGGCAGGCACGGGCTTCAGTGAGTTTTTGTGAATCTGTAACGGCAGTGTGTGTCAAGTTTAACGTGACAGTTGGCGCTGCGCTAGGAATGGATCTGAGTCACTTGGAAGACACACACGCAGAACTCCGAAGAGCCACCACACCAAGCCTGCCCAGGAGGAAGGCTGAGGAAGATGGGGGTGTCTAAACTGTCCTCACAAACCAGACTCTAAGGAGAGCACCCACCCTGGGTGAAAGACAGAAGAACTAAAAGGCCACGTCTGAGCCAAGAATTCCGGGGAAGAGCAATTCTGAGGAGAATACAAGCTAATTATAAAACCACAAAGATGTAGTAAAGTGAATGCAAGCAAGTCGGGAAGAGCAGAGTCAAACCCGCCTCACAGGCAGTGACCTGGGATCTCGGCACTCACAGAGTTCTAACCAGTCAGTCAGCCCTGCAGAATCTTTAACAGCAGTGAGGGCCTTCCTGGGACAAAAGAAAGAAAGAAAAAAAACCCTTAAAGGAAAAAGATACTGCCAAGTCAAAATAATCCATAGGGCAGAACAATTTGCTCATAACTTACAGCTAAAAGGGATGACAATGAGTGTGTGAGTGTGGGTTCTCACACTGGTGAGGTCTGTTCCGCCATCCCCTAAGAGCCACAGCCCTTGCCCATCCCTGCAAGCAGACGCCAAGTGTGCAAACAGCAGGCAGGGAAGGGCTGGAGAGGATCCGGAGACATGGGACCGAGACGCTGCCTACTGACTTTCTCCGTGTCCCATGTTCCAGTACTGTGGAGAGCAATTTGAAGATGCCCAGAGCTTGTGGCCTCAGCACCACTTTTAGGCATCTAGACAAGAGAGACATATATTACGTGCTCAGGGGAGACAAGCAATGGGTTAGCCTGGCTCTGCTTCAGCAAGAAGCAGCAGAGCAGACTGGAAAGATAAGCTGGCATCCTGGAAGATGCCACGTTCTCAAACAGAGAGCACGCTAGATTGTTAGAACCATTGTAATGTGTGTTCCAGGACTGAAGTGGCCCTTACTGGCAGAGTGTCGCCTAGCGTGCTGGAGGCCTTGGTTTCACAAGCAAACAGATTAAAATTCCAGCCCGTGGAAATTTAAATGTAGCTTTAATTATGTCTACAAACTGCTACACACAGAAGGGTGTCTAGCAACTTCCTATGATGAACTCTAAACTATGAATTATGCATATTAACAAGTACGTCAGACAGTGCTCAGAGACAGAGCCTCTCGGGGGGTGGGGGGAGCTTGGAAAAGACATTAGGCAGGCTGGGATCCAAGATTCTGTCCTTTCTGGAGGAGGCCATGGCGGGGGGCTGGCATAGAAACCACAGCTTCAGCGCTGTGGGACAGCGTGGCCAGTGAGGATGCCCATCGTCACGAAAGCCTGACAAACAGCGTGGCATGGAGCACTTACTGTGTGTTGGCGCAATGGAGATGGGCTGGGCTTCAACACTGTGGGCCTCACACACGAGTCTCCGGAGTACTCGCTGGGTGTTGACTATGCTATTTACAGCCTGATCTGAACCCACCCAGTACCTGCGTATCTTACATGGAGACTCAGGCCATAGCACGTCCACAGTGTTGCTTAGCCCCAGGCCTGTTTCTGCAGCCTCCGACACCCAGCACAGCTGGGTCCAGGATTGTACATAGCAACCTTGCATAGTTCGTCTGAATGCCAGGCACAGAAGTTCATTGTTAACTCTCTACCACAAGGAGACTACACTCCGTCAGAGATTTCCACTCTGACTTCCGGATCCTCAGAGGATCCCAAATCCAGCCAGCGCCGTGGGATGTTTAGAGAGAGTGTTCGGCAGAAACAGGAAGCATCGTGTGCCTTTCCTCTCGCCTCGGCTTATGAAGCAAGACTAATTAATCTAAACAGCCCTTGCTCAGTTCCTGGAAGAGAAGTCTGGGAAGTCACCAACTAACGCACGTTCCCAGGATCACGCACGTTCCCGGGGTCACGCACGTTCCCGGGTCACACATGTTCCCAGGGTCACACATGTTCCCAGGGTCACAAGTCTCAGCAGAGCCACAGCTTTCTCCCTAGGGTCAGCATGCTCCAGACACAGGTAAGCACGCCTACCTGCCAGAGACAGAGGCTGAGCCATGACTGAACCGCCTCATGGAGATAACAGAGTAGCGTAAGTTGGGGGAGAGAGCTTGTGAGAGTTATTAGGTACCTATCCATGAATCAAGAGATGAGCAGAAGGAAGAGAGGGTAGGGCTAGAATTCAGGAAGAGGTTCCTCCTAAGAGCCAGAGATGGGCAAAGTGTCCACATACATCACAATTGATACCATAAGTGGCTATCCCCTCCCTGTGAGCCCCCTAAGTGCTTAGCAGCACCCTGACTTGAACACACAAGACGCCAATAACATGTCTCCCTACCTGCTAAGTGTTCTTGTGACATAGTCACCTTTGATTAATAACCAACTGAGCTTTTAGGAGTAAGACTCTAGGTCCCTGGGGAGCCTGGCGGGTGGTTAGAGGGTGGGGCTCGGTGTAGTGTCGGGCAGGCTCTTGGTCACACTTTCAGGAATGGCGTGGACCCTCAGCACCAGAAAGGTTAGAGCTACTGGAGGAATAGATAACAGACCCCAGCATTAGACGGGGGGGGGGGGGGGCTACGGGTCGGAGGTAGAAACCTTCCTGTTCCCCAGCATGGTGCTGGGGGTTGTGTGGGAACGATCTTCCATACCAGGCCCAACCTCATAAACCAGGAGGTGCAGTAACAACAGACAGAATTCACTCAGAAGATTATCTTCCTCTGCCTCAGATGGGACCGAGGCCTCCAGAGGACAGGGTGGTAACTACTATGTCCATGTGGCTGGGTCATGGAGCATAAATGGGCCAAATGCCAGTTGTGATGCTGTTGTGAGGTACTTGTTGGATGTTGACTTAGTTGGGTTTCTATGGCGTGATGAAACACCATGGCCAAGGTAACCTGGGGATGAAAGAGTTTATTTGGCTTACACTTCCATCTTTATCACTGAAGAGTCAGGACAGAGCAGGAACCTGGAGGCAGGAGCTGATACAGAGGTCATGGAGGGGTGCTTACTGGCTTGCTCCCCATGGCTGGCTCAGCCTGCTTCCTTTTGAACCCTGACCACCTGCCCAAGGATGATATCACCAACAATGGGTGGGGGCAGGGCCCTCCTACTTCAATCTCTAAGAAAATGCCCTACAGGCTTGTCTGCAACCTAGTCCTAAGGAGGCATTTTTTCAGTTGAGGCTTCTTCCTCTCCAGCAATTCTACCTTGTGTCAAGTTGACATACACTAGCCAGTGCTGATGTGATTAACACATAAGCCAGTAGGCTGAGTATTGAAATTGGCCTTCCATGGTGCAGTGGCCTCATTGAGCCAGCCAAAGACCTTAAAAGATATACCTCCCCAAGGAGGAAAACCTGCCTCCAGACAGCCTTTGGCTAAAACATTGAGTCCCCCTAGAAGAATCCCAGTCTGTGGCTCTGCCTACAGATTTCAGTTTGGTCACTTGCGCTAGTCTGTGGGGCAGCTCCTTAAAACAAACACATCTGTCTGTCTACATAGAAACGTGCATCTCCAGACACAGCATTCACCACAGCCTGGGAACAGCACCTCCTGGTGGCTAGGTTCTTTGATGAACCCATGACTTCATTTTGGCTGTGAGAGCATCCCAATATCAGTCCCTGCAACTCCGTTCTGGATACGTGACCAGGAAGCTGGAGCTAGGCCAGTAGTGTACGCGGGAAGACTGCTGGGTACCCTTCCTGATGTGCCCTGCATTCAGCCCCATGTTTCTATTACTGTCAGATTCCAGAGAAGAGGGGCCTAGCAAGAGGACCAAGTGGATGTGATCAAGGATGGGGTAACTGCAGAGTTGTAAGCAAGCTGCAAAGAACACGCAGGTGTGGAGGCTCCAGGAATCAGCCACAGCCAGCCCAGGCAACAGAGAAAGGCAAACATCAAAGGGGCCAAGGACAGTGAGCCCACTCATTGCTGCTTTCAGAGCCACAGAGAGAACACCCCACCCCTCTCTGTAACCCACCTTCCCAGGCAGGGAAACCCACGCCTCCCAACCCTGCAGGCCTCGAGTGAGGCAACACTCCAGAGAGGCAGAGAAAAAGGCGCACTGCCTGGGGAACCGCGCACAAGCTCAGTTATTTAAGCCGTCCTCTGACAGGTCTTTTCAAATGACTTTTTGTGACAATCACTGACCGATTCCTGGCATACACTTGGGAAGAGCTCAAAAAGAAAAAACCCAGTGCCATCATGAGAGCCAACCTCTTTCCGTGGTGTTTATGTGGACACGATTGCTTCTGTTGGTGACATCTGAAGACTAGAGGAAGGGACGCAGAGCCCTGCCCAGCACAGACAGGGTCCGCCACAGACACACAAGTACTCACGACATCATGCATAGCCAGTTCCCAACCATTTTACTTCTTAGATTATCAAAGAGTGTGGCTAATCAAGTATATACTAACAATGATTATAATTTTAATTCAAACAATAGAACGTGTGCTAGCAGAACATCACATTTAAAACTGGATTTTGACTGGATTTTGTTTTAACTGCAAGACCGCGAAGGAAGGTAACGGATACGACACTTTGGGGGCCCGGAGGAGGACCCTGCTCTTCGGCTTAGCTTTCCAAGAAGGTGAGTAGAATGGGGACCCAAATTAAAGGGAAGACTGACAACAAACGTTTGCATTCTCAGAAAAACACATTTTTGTGTATTTTTGAAGAGGCTTGGCAAGCTGTCAAATTACTATGGAAACACTAAGGAGTGCCATGAGTTTTATTGTAAAAGACCAGGATGTTTACATGCTGAAAGAGGCAGCCACTTCCCCATGAGGCCCTGATAGGAGATGGTGAGATCAGGGGGACCCTGTTTGTTTCTGCTGTAAGGGACGCCTACAGGTCCAGAAGAACAAGTACCTCAACTCAGTCAGACCGGCCCCTCAATGGTTCTTGAAAAACAGCCACAGTGACTCACTGTGGCAGGGCAATTAAGCAATGGGCAGGAAGGAATCCATAAGACCTGGACAAACTCTGAGTGCATATGCCCTGTCCAAGAAACAGGCAGGCCTAGGAGCTCCACAGCAACTTCTGGCCTCCATAACCTGCCCTCCAGGGCCAGACACCAGGCAAGAAGTAACTACAGAGAGATGTCCTGTCATTGTGAAGAAAATTAAAAGCGTAAAGCAGCTACGGAGAGCTCTGCATTTCAGTCTTTGCAGCAGGAAGGTTCCAGAGTACAGAAGCTGCCTGCTCCGGAGCAGCAATGGGATCAACACCAGTGTGAGTGGACAAAGCAGAGCTGAGAAACTCTCTAGGCAATCGGGAACTCAGTGTCTCTGTGGGACTGAGACGAGAAAGAAAAACATTCTGACATTGGCACTTCTGTAAATGGCTTTACTGAAAATGTACTGATGGTTTACAGCATCTGCTTGATGAAGTCTGCAAGCCAATCGCCAACCCTGAAGGCAGTTCTCCACAGAGGAAGGAGACTCTGCCAGGAAGAGCAGAGGAAGGGTGAAAAGGAAGGGAAATTCATGTGATTTCTGATAAATCAAATTTTAGTCATTTTATTATATTCAATTTTTAAAGTTGAAGGTTTTTTATTTACTTAAAAATCTTCTGTGGCGGCTCCTCCCATGCTATACCCGAGCTCTCCAGCCAGCCAGACCTAGTAGACCCTTCATCAGGGTCTATCCCAGTGAGTCTGTCTGGTCCTCCCCTCCACGCACCCTTCCTAACCCCTACATCTTCCCTACACTCCAGGCTTGGATCATGATGCCCATCCTCCACACTAGCCCAGTCCCCTGTATTCACCTGACTTCAGGACACTGAATCAATTTCCAGCCTCCAGACCCAACCTGATCCACACATCCTCTCTTCTGCCCCAACCCGCTCTGTCCACATTAGACACAGAACTAACAAAAGTCCACATGCCCAAATTCCATTGCAAAAACACGAACACTATGAACAATCAAACCAGTATCTTCTCTCCAAAGCTCACCAGACCGATAGAAATGTTTGCCTGTGAGGATGACCTAGATGAACCCCAAAACACAGAATGTAAAAGATCAATTACAAACTTCATCAAACTATTCAAGGGCCTTACAGAAGCTACCCAGAAACAGCTGAACGAAATAAAGGAAAAGGCTCTAAAATAGAGCAAACACCTGGGTGGTGCCCAAGAAAACACAGACAAACCCCACATGCTCTCCCCATGAAAACACAGACAAACCCCACATGCTCTTCCCATGAAAACACTCAACAAACTAGGACTTAAAAAACGTTATGTCTACATGATTAAAAAAAAATCACAGCAAAGGTCAGACTCTGGTGAAAGACTAAAGTTCTCCCAAGGCTGGGACAAGCCTGGGATGCCCACTCTTTCCACCTCCAGTTAAAAAGTTCTACAAGGCCCAGCAAGAGCGACTAGGCCAAAATAAATAAATAAATGCCATTCAAAATGGAGAACTGGCAAATTTACCTCTTCCCAGATTATGTAACCTAATAGGTAGAAAACTCAAAGCATTCCACAAAAATAATAGAGCCAATAAAGCAATCCAGCAAAGCAGTAGTATGCAAACTCCACAAAGAAAAATCAGAGTAGGAGCAAGCATTTGCCATTCGTTTAGCTAACGAAGGATTAATAAATAGCAAGAATATATGAAGATCTCTAAAACACAATGATAAAATAAATTATTCAAAATGCACAAGGGAACTGAGCTTTCATATCTCCAAATGGTCAACAAACACAAACAGATGCGTCATTATGGAAATGCAAGCTGGCATTACCGTGGGCAGAGCCACGCCTACTAAGATAGCTACTCCACAAAGAAAATATGAAATATTGGCAAACATGGAGAAAAGGCAGAACCCCGTGAGCCACTGTCAGAAGTAGAAAGGTCCAGCTGCTGTGGAGACAATATGGTGACCAAGATGACAGTAAAATGACCAGTTCTGGCCGGTACTCAGAGAACCACAGTCCGCGGTAGTTACTCTGCGGCGGTAAGGCTGGGCCTGCAGCTCAGGGCTAGATGGCTCACCACACAAGAAAGGCTTTGGGTTCAATCCCAAGTACTGGGGGGGAGGGGCAGTGGAAACAACTCAAACGTCTATTAACAAATGGATAGCCAAAAGGTGTTACTTCGTTTTTAAGGAATTAAACTCTGACAGATATTACATGTGTGACCCTTGAAGACAGTAATCTAAGTGAAAACCAGTCACAAAAACAAAGATGGTGTATGACCTCCTTTCTACAAGGAGGTCATCAAACACAAGGATGGGAGGAGGAGTGGAGATGCTGGGTCTGGAGGCAGGGAGAACAGGAATGGGGCCCACGGTCCCAGCAGTGCAGAGTTCTGTCCTAGGTGGTGACGGCCATATAGCAGCATGAACTTAATGACACCAAACTGCAGACTTTAAAATGATCCACGCCATATATCTGTGTTATATTGTACACCACTAAAACTTGGGAAACAGAGGATAGAGACATGGTCCAGCAGTTGAGTGCTGTCTTCTCTTCTAGAAGACACTGACTCAATTCCCAGTGCCTAAATGTTAGCTCACAACCACTTGTAACTCCAGTTCCAGGGGATCTGGTCCCCTCTTCTGGCTTCTTTGGGCTCTGCATGCAACACGCTGCACATACATACAAGCAAAACACCTGTATACGTATTTTATGAGGAAATATACCTTCTCCAGTGCCCTGTCTACAATATCAGGCGTTGACAAGAATAGATCCAGGATTAGCAAAACAGAAATTGTGAGGGCTAAGCTACACTAATGGTTATGTTGGGACTTTCCCGTGATATCTCCCAGCCTCCTCCTTGCTTTAGAGCTCACACATACTGGTTCACCCAGATCCCAGCCACCTGCTCAGGACTGTTGGGTCACAGTGTAAGTACACTGTCCTGTGAAGTATGAGAACGATTGTTCCCAAGACACCAGGACCTCAGACTCTCTCCTGAGTTCAAATGTGGTCATCACATGGTCCACGGTGCACATGCAGGAATATGCCTGCCATTTATGCCCCAGCTCTCCTGGGAGGTGTAGCCACAGCCACACGGGGCTGCAGGTGTCAATCCAATCCCACTGGCCTCTATTTCTCCTGGGGACACAGAGGCTACCTCACAACTCAGGGGCGGCCAATAAGGGAAGGCATGTGCTTGAACTATTCCCATCACCCATGCAGTTCCAAAGAACAATAACATTGCTAAGTTTTGTGGCAACATTTTTAAGCTAGTATGGCCTAACACACATTCAGCCACAGCTACTCACTAGAATATATATATTTATAATTTTATTTATAACTCCAAACAGAACACCAGGAGATTTCAAGGACATTCTAGAACATTCACATAGGCCAAAGATTTGAGTTTACTGATACCCCCGCTCCCCTGCTGAACATGGGGAGCCTCTTCCTGCATCCTTTAGACCACACTATAGCAAGCAACTTCTTCACCATCTATTTCGAGTCATGCATTTTGAGCATTTTATGTTTTCTGTTGATTTTCTTCTCAAAGTAGCCCTGATCCAAGTGTCTAAAGTGCTGTTTATGTTGCTAAGTACAGAAGAGGATGCGTACATACAAGAGAAGTTTCAGTCAGCATGAGAGACGGCATGTTAGCCATGAGTATAAAATAATAGATATCCATCAAAGGGACACAGAAACAAGGCTGTGTAGCGGCCTGGTTGGCAGCACTGCTGTGAGCACTCACGAGGAGCAGTGGAGGAGTCCCCACTGTTTCACATCTGTGACAACTGCACACAACGTAACTGCGGTGCACAGGGCACAGGCTGTGCCTGCCCATCTTGGGGCTTCTCATTTGGAAACGTATCTGTGGCCCAACCCATATGACTTAGAGAATTTGCTGCCTTGGAGCTCCAAAGAGATCCCAAATACACCAAGTAGGTATAAATAAACACTTTTAAACAGCTCACTGTGCATCAGCTCTGGGGAAGGAGGTCTTGCTGTACGCCTCACACAGTGTGACCACATAGGGCTGCCAACAGGAAGCTCCATTGCTTCTCCTAGTGTGACCTCTGCTGCCACAGGGCAAGCCTCTTTCTCTAATCGTCTTACGAGATCACCAACAAAAACAATCCTCATTGACAAACCCTGGCCGTCTTTGATGTGGCTCCCATGGTCAACATTAGGGTGGATACAACCACTCTACCCTCGTTACTGTATCTATAAAATGACTGTCCATGCCATAATTGCAGAGACAATTGTTCCAACCTGAAGCTGTGCCAGGCTTGCATTCGGGCACCAATGGCAAGAGGCTGGGCTGCGTAGAGAGCCTGTGCTGGGAAGCAGCCACTTCCCACTGCCTGTGAGTTAAGATCATTGTCCCCAAGACCCAGATTGAGACAGTATATATGAATTATGAGACTTTAAACTTACAACATTCTAAGTATGCTATCTAGAACCAACATTTCTCATCTTTAAAAGATGTTTTAAATATGCAAGAGTTATTTTTAATCCTTTGACTACAAGAAGTTATCCCCTGGCCTTTTAGACTAAAGCCCAAATAGCTTTGTAAATCTGAGTGCAGCTGAGATTCTACTACAGTTCTACATGGAGGAAAGAAAGGCCTTGGCTAATCACCTGCTCTGTATAATCCAGTTACCCAGATAGTTCCTGGAATAACAGCTCTCATAAATTAAAATTCACTTAACAAGAAAATTGCATTACGCTAATGCATTCTTTCTCTAGTGACTCCAGAGTCCTCATCAGTATGGGAATTACACGGCTGAACAATAGGCACCAAGTACAGGGTAGGCTCAGGGGTTAGCACGAGAATATCTTATAAGACTTTGGTCATGGTACCTGTATGTAACCATCAGGAGGTGAAGGAAGAGTCTCAGAAATTCAAGGTCACCCTCAGTTACATAGTGAGTTTTAGGCTAGCCTGGGATACACAAGATCCCTTCTCCTGTTTCAAAAAAAAAAAAAAAAAAAACCTAAAACTCAAGCAAAATTTAATTAAATAAATAAATAAAGCACCCTTGCTCTCTTCATGTGGTTCTGAAAGAAGAGTGTGTGTGAGAGCATGCTGTGTGCAGTCATCCGCCCTCCGATGCAGCCCTCTGGGGCACTGGTGTGCACATCATCACGGGAGGAACCCTAGCTGATGTTGGTGTGCCCACCATCATGGTGGGAACCCTAGCTGACATTGGTGTGCACACCATCACAGTGGGAACCCTAGCTGATGTTGGTGTACACAGCATCACGGTGGGAACCCTAGCTGACACTGGTGTGCACACCATCACGGTGGAAACTCTAGGCAATGTTGGTGTGTACCCCATCACGGTGGGAACCCTAGGTGATGTTGGTGTGCACACCATCACATTGGGAACCCTAGACGAGGCTGGTGTGCACGGCTTCACGGTGGGAACCCTAGGTGACGTTGGTGTTTAATATCGGTCCCCTCCTTGTACACCAGGCTGTGGATGGGAGAGACCCTCACAAGCCACTTCCAGGTCCTCTTCCCTGCAGCTTCATACCCCCTTCATGAATAACTGGGAGCTAGTGGAATATTTTAAATGAAACTAGCTTTCCTATTTTCTAATGACCCCAGGAGCATCTCAATACACAGCCGAGTTCCTGAGAAACAAGCCGGGAAGTGTCAGACAGGTTGTGAACTATGAAAATCTCGCTGAAAACTAAACTGTGCCAAGAAAATTTCTACAGAATTTGGGAACGCTCCATCTCTGGTAGAAGATAATTGACAGTTCAGAGCAGAAGAGGCCTCGTGGGTTTTATTTCCAGACAAATAAAATAACTCAGACTAAATCTTGGACCCCTGTGAAATCTACTTCTCAATTCTGTCTGTAGTTTGAGGGAAGTGTCCTGCATTTTCCCTCCTCCTTCTTAGCCTTGGAAGGCTGACTCCACACAGCACTCCTCCGGACCAATAATTACAAATCTAATAGTGTGCAACTCTAATTACGAAGAATTCACTCTGCTTGCCAAGTTCATCTGTGACATATCTCATTGACTTCCTAGGGCCACTATATACCTTAAAACAAGAGAAATACCTTCCTAAGTTTCCGGAAGCCACAAGTCTTAAAGGAGGGTGTTCGTAGACTGTTCTCTCAGAAGCCTGGGAGGACTCTTCCTCGCCTCTGTCAGTTTCTGGGGTAACTAACGCTCCAAGTGATCCCCAGCTGATCCTACGCTGTACAAAGTCTGCACCCCACATGCCTCCCCATGTCTCTCCCAAGGATGCCAGTCACATGCAGTCAGAACACGCCCTGAGGAGTTCTTACCTTGAAGAGATCTATAATGACACCATTTCTGAACAGAGCCACAATCCTGGCCATGGATCCTGGGGTAGGACTCCTAAGGCATGCTTTTGAGGTACACAAACCAACTACAATGCATCACACCAGAGGATCTGTGTTTGCTGCGATCAAAACCCTTCAGACGTGTTTTCCCTGCATGAGTGTGCTACACTTTTGTTGGTACATAATGCTGTGTCCAGACGGCATGGGAAAGAGACTGTTTTACTTCACCTTCCCTTGCAGAGATTCTTAAGCCCAATTTTGTTCAAAGTTTTTACTAGACTATAGGTATATAAATGAACTAAACATGATATAAACCAAATGTTTTTGATAAATAATAAAAATATTTAGTTTAAAACATTTCTTTGATTTAGAAATAGTTTTATCATTTACTAAAGGTGAAAGCAAATTTTCATACTAGAATTGGATTGCTTCTTTGTTTTATCTAAAGAATTAAACCCAGAGTAGCAGACTCTGTGGGATGTGCAGCAGCCTCAGTGTTTCTCAGCTGATCAATGTTTTGATTTTATTGACATAATCATCAATGTTCAAGATGCTACGTTGCATAAACATGTGATACAATGTGGCAGATGTTTGCTTTGAACCATTTCAAAAATGGTTGGAAAGTCTATCCTGATCTCAAGCCAAAACTTCATCCAGCCAGCAACCCAAACAGCAATTGTTAGAGTTTGTTTGCTTTGTCTTTTGTTTTGTTTTGTTTTGAGATAAGGGTCTATGTAGCCCAGGCTTGGTTTGAACTTCCTTAGGTAGCCGAGGGTAACCCTGAACTCTTGATGCTCCTGCCTCCACTCCCTAAGTGGTTGGATTATAGACTTGCACCACCACATCCATCTTGAAACAGCAATTTTAATTTTAAAACTTGAATTACATTTTATTTAGTGTAGTGGTAGCATGCGTATGCCACACTGTGCAATAGGGGTCAGAGGACAACTTACAGGAGACAGCTCTCCACTGGAACCACGAGAGTCCTAGGGACCAAACTCAGATCTTCAAACTGTGCGGGAAGCACTTGCTAAGCCATCTTGCAAACCCTCAAGCATTGTAACACAAAACAATCAGAAAATATATTGGTTTGATATCTAGTCGCCGAGGAATGATTACGGGGAAATATGAAACATCTTGAAAACATTGTTTTCTGTAACTAAATGGTTCTGTTTCCACAGGAGTTTGTAAACACAGTAGAGATTCCACAGTTCACAATAACAAGTGAGGGGTTTCGGGCAATGTTCGCCAGTGCTGCTTGCAGCGCCAACACACAGTGCCAAGCACGCGGTGCGCATTCGGAGGCAAGGCTGCAGTGAAGCCACAGGGTGCAGCAAGGGTGAGCGCTGCCACAAACACTCAGGGTCATGACACATTTGGTTTCAAACTGAGTGCTGAGACCATTACTGTTGCCAACTTGTTCATGATCTCCACATTCAGTTCTGAGACCTGTATGGGGCCATGACCTGCAGTTTAAGAAGCTGGGCTCTATGTGCCCATTGGGTATTTCCTTAGGGTCGTCATGTACTGCAAAGTATAAGGATGGCTGGCACCTGACATTTTATCTGGCATAGATCAAATACCAAATAAATATTTGTAAATGTATTGATTGTTACTTATCAACTCCATGTTTTCAATGTGCACACTGTTTGCCATTATAAACAGAATTACTTAATATATTTAAATTATATGTAAGGGCTTAAGCCAAAAGTTTGGTTTTTTTTTTTTTTTTTTGGCACCAAGGTTATCATATTAGGAGTCTATGTAGATAACCCTGGGCTTTTTAAAAAGACTATCAGAAGCAAATGGAACTAAAAGCTACTTTAAATGTTAGCTATATTAATCGGCAAAGAAAAAGGTAAATATCTTAAAAGCTAGTTAAAAACTCCAAACACGCTTTGATTTTAAGACACAGTAGAGAAAAGAAGCACAACTTCACACTGTTCACTGTTCACTGGCAGTAGAGTGCAGGGTCTTGGCAGTGCGTGTGGAAGGGTTGTGATGCACTCTGGGAAAGCAGGAAAGTCTTATTCCAGCATTGTAGGTGTGCTATTCTGGGATCTGACCACGCAAAAAGACACACTCTGGGGGAAGTGCCGGCACTCTCTATAAACATGGGCTTGTTCTGCAGCCTCTGTTCTGTGTAATGTAAAACTGTTCCACCTCTTTCATCCTCTCTATGGCTAGTGCGAGGGCCCGTGAAAGCCCAGGAGTTCACTTAGGACATAGCAACATTACAGACCCCAAACCACTGCATGAAGTCTGCTTGTCAACACTTTAGTGGATGGGAGAGGGCAATGGCAATGGTTGCGTCCAACTGCTAAGACGCCAGGGTTGTCTGTCTGCACTTTGAGCCCGCAGTGTCTTAGGATGCTAAATACCTTTACAATCTAAACGCCACAGAAACCAAATCCAAATCCAGATGAACAGAGCCCTTTCACTAGCCTTGAACGGAAGACACACAACATCACTTGCTTTAAGAAAAGGTGGCTGTGCAGAAGGCAGTGTCCCTGGGAGCTGGCACTGGCTCTGTCGTTTCACTCCGGGTCTCTCCCTAGGACACAGACACACTCAGCAGACATCAGCACGTCAGGAAGGTAAGGTGTGGTAGGTGAAGAGTGCTGGGCTGGACAGGAAGGGACAAAAACAGCAGAAGTTCCCGAAGAATTGCTGGTTGAAGGTGGAGTGGGAGCTGGAGGAAGACGAGCCAACTTTTATAAACCTTCGTGAGAGTATCAGGACCATGGACAGAGAAGTCGGCACACTTTTTGCCTCTCCTTGGATTTTTATCTAGACTTCTTCCGCAAAGAGAATGATTTCACTCTATAGCCTAGCTCAAAAGGGGGGGTGGGTGGGCACTAGCAGCCCCGTAGCTCCTGGTCCATTAGTGAGCACGCAGACTTAGAAAATACAGCTGCTGTCAATGCTACTCCTGCAGATAAAAACATACCTTGTGGACCCATATTTCACTGCCCCAACAACAGCCAAGACATGCTGCTCCTTTCTCCTTTGTTAGAAATGTAGATCGCCTGGGGAGAGGTGTTTGCCAAAGCTGATGGCTAAGTTGCAGGTGTTTCCCTAACCCCCGTGTCCCCTGGAAAGAGAATATTAATGAGGTATCCACCTTGGGTTACCTGGGGGATAAGAGATGCTTGATATAATAAACGCGGGTAGATCTTCAGGATGGGGAGAAGCCTGAGATGCCCTTCCGTGATGATGGTGTAAGCTGTGTCTGGTTATTTCTCGCCTCCGTACTGGTCCAGTTAGGGAAGATAGTTTCTATGCTGAGGCCCACGGGCCCTGACAATACCTCAGCTCTACACTAACACGGTGCCACAGTGTCAGAGACCTCCCCACGGCCCTTTAGCAGTTATGCCCAGGGCCCCACACAGTGTTGTCCTGTCCATGGATAGCAACATCAGGTCCTGGAAGGGCTACATTCTAGCACATCTACAGTGTTACCCAAAACATTACTGAGCCAAATTAGAACACAGTAAGAGGACCATGCCCATTCCTAGTTCTTTGAGAAAAGTTTAGGATAAATGGGTACAAAATGACTGGGTCATCTTTATGGGTTTTAAATGTGCTCCCCGAATGTGTTATTCCGTGGGGTTTTGGAGTTATCATCACATGGTCTGGGGGAGGCAAGAAGACAAATCATTAAATTTCTTACAGCGCCAGGCTCCTTCCCAGGGGACACCACCCACCAATAGACCACCGCTGTCAAGCACAGAAGAACCAGAATCTCCAGGGAGGCTCTTTCTACAATGCCTCATTTTCAACAGGTATAATCCATAGAAAGCTTTGAAGATCCCAGAGAACACTGGTGTACATCCCACTATGGTTTGCCCATTGCTGCAATTTTCTTATATTTCTCCTGTCTTTATTCCATTCATTGTGTCTGTGTATGTGTTTGCACACGTGTGTGCATTCCATGGCACTCCTGTGGAGGTCAGAGGATAACTGTAGGAGCTGGTTCTCTCCTTCCACCAGGCAGGTCATGGGGACTGGACGAAGTTGCCAGGCTTGGGAATAATTCCACATGGCATACGTGGCTAACGGATCTGACAGTAACTTGCAAACATCTTAACGCTTCACCTCGACTGACTGCAGCCCGTGTCTTCTCAGCGTCAGACCACAGTAATCCTGCGATAACCATTACAATGGATGTAATCTTATAAAACTCCCAGTACCCCCTGCTTTCCCCACTTATCCTTTAGATCTCTGTAGATTAGAAGCACTCAGAACCCTGGCAGGAAACTCTGGTTCACGCACATCACACTGGACCTTGCTGCTTGTCTCCTTAGCTTCCTGTGCTTCACCTCCAATGGGGCTTGGCAGTGGCATCCTGGGTTTTCCACAGGCCAGTTTTCTGCCCTTTCTGCCATTATAAGATAGTCCTTCCTGGCGCAGATCCTACACAGCACTGACTTACGTCCTCACATTGTATACAGGTGGCACCGACTTACGTCCGCACATTGTACACAGACAGCACTGACTTACGTCCTCACGCTGTACACAGAAGGCACTGACTTACGTCCTCATGCTGTACACAGACGGCACTGACTTATGTCCTCATGTACACAGACGGCACTGACTTATGTCCTCATGTACACAGACGGCACTGACTTATGTCCTCATGTACACAGACGGCACTGACTTATGTCCTCACGTACACAGGTGGCACCGACTTACGTCCGCACATTGTACACAGACAGCACTGACTTATGTCCTCACATTGTACACAGAAGGCACTGACTTACGTCCTCATGCTGTACACAGACGGCACTGACTTATGTCCTCATGTACACAGACGGCACTGACTTATGTCCTCATGTACACAGACGGCACTGACTTATGTCCTCATGTACACAGACGGCACTGACTTATGTCCTCACGTACACAGGTGGCACCGACTTACGTCCGCACATTGTACACAGACAGCACTGACTTATGTCCTCACATTGTACACAGAAGGCACTGACTTACGTCCTCATGCTGTACACAGACGGCACTGACTTATGTCCTCATGTACACAGACGGCACTGACTTATGTCCTCATGTACACAGACGGCACTGACTTATATCCTCACGTACACAGGCGGCACCAACTTACGTCCTCACATTGTACACAGACAGCATGGGAGACCACAGCTCTCTGAACATTTGTGCAGAGGATTGTGCTCATTAAAATTTTAACTACATTTGTCATGAGAGATCACATCAACCCCTTACCAAAAAAGCAATGAACCCACTTAGAAGCTCAATTACGTTCTTAATTATTGTGAACTAATTACTATACTAAGAATGTATGGTTTCTAGTTTGAGAACAAAATCTGCAGTCATGTGTTACCTAAATTCATATAAGCAAAAATCAGTAAGAATCAGTCACAAAAAAATAAACAGAGTGTAAGTCAGCAGTTCATCTCTGGGGCTCAGCAACAGTTACAAGAGCACGGGGCAAGGGTATAGGATTTCTCAGCACCAATTCAGAGATGGTAAAACGTGGACATTGATTCAATCCCATCTACTCTAAAGGCTTAACAAGAGGATGGAGTTTAGAATAGTATGAGCTACACGGCCCAACCCTATTTCAAAATAAAATACAGGGCTGGGGACACAGTTTAGTGATAGAACACCTGCCTAGAGTGCATGAGGCCCTGAGTTCAAGCACCAGTACTATCATAAACAAAACCAAGCAATGAAAACATTTGCTAAGTCAACACAAACCACCACACACAGAGCACACATCTGTGCTTCAGCAGTCCTTTCTTGAGGGCACAGGGGTTTCCTGCCCGTGTCTAAAGACCAGGGGAGGCCAGGGACACTGCTAGACTACTTCTGGTATCATCTGACAGTGTACAATACATTTAATGGCGTTCATCCAGTCCCAAATGTTAGCTACTTAAAGGCTAAGAACCACTGTCTACTTACTGATTCTGTAGTCCTGTTGAGCTATCCAAGGGGCACCAGCTTCCGTTTGTGCCCAGTACCTACTGGTTACTACCTCCTTGAAGGAGGAGGTTGAAAGGAGATGCCCAGATACCAGCATACCCCTCAAATCATACAGGTCAGACTTAGCTATGACTTCCTTCTTGTGGTATCTCCCAATATCACCTTCCTTAACGGCCATCAAGTTATAAACCTAAGTACTGGCCTGCTGGCCTCTCTCCTGCCTTATCCTCCACACCCAGTGACGGCTCAGCCCCAAATCTATTCGGATCTATAGGGGTCCAGATGGCCGGCAGTGCCTTTCTCGGCACAAACTCTGACCCAGATGTGGCCGCATGAGTTCAGGAAACTGCAGGCATGAGATGAAGTCTAGGAGGAATGTCTTCTGGAGGAGAACAAGGCCACAAGGGCAGGAAGCTGTAGAAGGAAGAACTCGGGTGAGGGGTCAAAGAGATGGCTTGCTCAAGCTCCGCTTGTAATCATGTCTTCAGTAGATAACTAGAAAATATACAAATAGTGGTGGGAAAGACAAAATTGTCTCTTCCTGAAGTGAACCCAGAGTCCTGTGTCTTTGTCTACCACTACCCTCTCTTCCAAGTCCCCACACGGCCTGAGGCTGTGCTGGCTATGGCACAGACCCAGCCATCCTGAGACGCTCATCCTCAGGGAGTATCTCCATCCTTCCTGAAAACAGGGAGTTCTCCAGATGGGACATGTCTGCCCCAGCTCATCCTGTCCATCTCACACGGTTAGCTTTAAAACTTCAAAGCGAATCCACCTAGCATTTCTTTTAGGACTAAACTCTATCTCCCTAACCTCTACCCCCCCCCAAAAAAAAGTTTCATGTTGAAATCCTAACACCCAATACCTCAACTCAATATGACTGCATTTGAGCCAGAGATAAACACGTAGCAGCAAGGCCACAAGGCGGTCCCTAACCGACGCTGATGCTCGATTAGGAAATATGGACACAAACACACCTTGGTTTTGTGTGCTCAGGAAAAAAGGTGATCACCCTCTCAAGGAAACCCCACTGGTGCCCCCTGGCCTCTAACGTCTGGCGCCCAGAACCATGAGAAAACCACCTTCCGCTGTGAAGACCACCTCGGGCGGCTCTATGAGACAGACACACAGTGAGCGTGTTTCCATCCTGTTTGCTCACACATCTGTTTCAGATCACTAGGAAATCAGCACGAGAACACACATTTACCCACCCTGAAGCCATGTTTGGCACACAGGGACTGGACAAGGACTTCTAGATGAATGGTAACACATTACCAGATCTTATGGTTTTCCCAGAAGGAACCATAAAAATGGATTCCACCACAAATTCTAGAGTTCTTGGGTTTCCTTATGAGCATTGCAAAGTTCTCTGAAGAAAACTCCCCAGCTAATGAGTGGGCAGGGGACTAGAAGACCCAGGCCAAGCAGCCCATCACTGCAGCAGCTGCAGTCCTACAGGAGCACTGGTTAGCTTAAAATACAGGGTGGGGGTATTTCCAGCCCCACTACAGTCTATGAGACCACAGTTAAACAGGTAGTCCATGACTATATATGAGCAACATTGAGATCCTGATTCAAAGGAAACAAAACCCAAACGATGAGAAATCTGAAGCCCTAACACCTGGCAGCATTTTTAAATTGTCATTTTGTGCATTGCAACTGTTCCAGGAATTTGTGCATGTGTTCATATATTTGTGTGCATGTTCTTGTCCATGTACATATAGATTTGTGTACACCTCCGCATCCAGGAGACAGCCTTACATATGCACTCCACGGAAGATGAAGGGTTAAACAAAGTGTGGTAGTCTATGTGTGGACAATGACAACACGGTGGTATGAACCAAAGCCAGCATCTGAGCTGCTGCAGTTCTGCACCTGAGCAAGGACCACTGAAGCCTAGACCAGTCCATGTATGGGCGGTGGCTCAAAGGCTGTGTGGCTTAGCCGGTCCAGGAACCCCAGGTTACATCACTAGAGAACTCTGTGGCCATTTTCACTTCAAATAGAACTTGAATATTTAACTGTGTCTCGAGTTCTATCTTTCTGTTTATTTGTAAACACTTGTATATGTGCATGCATGTGTGTCTGTATGCACATGCATATAGTCATGCCTTTTGAAATAGGAAGAAATCACATCAGCTAAAAGCCAAAATATGCCACGTTCTGGCCTCACCTGCTGCCATGGTGATCCCTGCCTACACACTTCTGAGGGCAGAGCTGAATGTACCCTTAACATCTCTGCACCTGGAAGCTGAGTCTGCTCCAGAATAAAGAGATGTAAGCCCTCTCTTCTAGGTGATGCCAAGATTGAGAAGTCTCCTCTGATGTGACAGGTCCTTGATCCTTGAAGACATCCGCAGGGTGTTTGGGTGTGCTCTGGAGTACCCGATAGCCCTTTATGAACACACTTACAGTTGTGGAAGCTGGCGGTCATGAGGTGCTGCCAGGACTGGTATTGGGTGATGGTACCTTTCTAGAACACAGACAGGACACTGAACGTGTTCCCACATGGCTGAGAAGTGACCCATCTCTCTGGGCCGCTTCTAGGTCACCAATCCTACCCATGAGACCCCACCCTTGTGCCTTGATCACATGTTAAAGCTTCGCCTCTTAATACCATTCATCTGCTCGGGAATGAGGATTTCAAGTCAGTCTGTCATGGGGGTGGGATACCAACATTTAGAGCACAGCACACATGAACTACCCCAGCTAGAAAGAGCAAGTCTTTGTGCCTAGCTGCCACCCTACGATCCTGCCTTTCACACCAACAACTGTGAGAAGCAGAGAAAATTGGAATAAGCCGGTCTGAAAAACTGAATTGAGCCACACGCACCAATTAGTTGTCAAAAACATTGGGCATAAATAGATGTTCTCTTTTAGCAACTTTTCGAGGCCAGTGAGTATTTTAAGCTACTGAGGGGAAAGTGTAAATTTTATTAAGTGACTTGGATAACAGGAGCATAGAACATAAATTTTCCATATTTTTGTTTTTAGCTTCCAAATAAACTCCAGGTCATCGGGTCTGTTTTACATCTAAAACTCAATGGAATTTTCTCTTTGTTCTGTGGAAACCAAGGTCCATGCTTCTGTACATAATCCTCCAGGGTAGCGTTTGTAGCAACCCAATGTCTTGGGCGTGGGCATCACGCCAGCACATGGGCCTGGGGAGGTTCTGGCCTTTTCCTCAGTTGACCTGCAGGGCAGAGGACTCAAGGACCCATTACCTACCCTCCTATTCACAGGTAAGTGTAATTTACCCACGTCAAAACTTAAGTGGACAAATGGCTTTCACTGAGAATAGAAAAAAACCCTACTTTTCTGCAATTTATTAAACTGAGCCTTGGATTAAGTTGGCGCCATCTCAGGGCTCCATGTGCACTGTATTCTCCAGACTCCCACAGAACTCTCCACTGAACTTTACTCTGTGTGTGTGTGTGTGTGTGTGTGTGTGTGTGTGTGTGTGTGTCAGTTCTAGTGGTGGAATCAGGACCTTTGAAGGCAAGCATCCTACTAACAAGTTGCATCTCCAGCTCTGTCCTGATACTGTCATGGGTACCAACCTGCACCTCCAGCTCTGTCCTGATACTGTCTCGGGTGCCAACCTGCACCTCCAGCTCTGTGCTGATACTGTCTTGGGTTGCAGCAGACATACCATTAGAGAGATGATGAGAAACCAACAATGCTGCTCCCTGCATGTGCTGAACAGGATGCTGGGCAGGATCTAGCAGTTTTCTGTCAGGTAGGAATCCCAGTTACATTGCTGGATTCACCTGAGACAACAGATGCCAGAGGCTGAGCCAGGGTTCTTACCCAGTGTGGACACATTCTGGAGAAGCCGAGGGCCTAGACTTGGCACCCCAGGTAACACTCCTCTCTGCTACATTACCTGCTACCCCCGAACATACGCACATGGCATCTCTAGAGTTCAGAGGCTTGGGAGCCAAAGCACAATTGATCTTCTGTGTTGGGTCCATGATGTCAAGAGAAACCAAGCTCTCTTTGAGACACAGTTTGCTAATCCATCTTTTGACAAGAAAGCTGCCAACGTGTGAGTGTTCACAGTGTAAGGATTAAACACTGAGCTCCAGAAAGCTGGCGACTTATTGGTAATTTCTAAGTTTTGATATTCAATGCCATTTACATGAGCTATGAAGGAAAACAGTTTGAATTTATAAAATTTTGAATCACTGAGTTATTTTGTAAATGTGGTTTATGTTTTTTAAACCCCTACAATGAAACAAAGTAAGTGTTCATGAATTGTCAAGTCAAGACTTTATCCACAATACCTTAAGGACCAAATTTTACTTGCAATTCTCATATTAAAATGTCTTATTACAAACAGGTCTGCCGACGTATTTGAAAACAGCTTGCTGTCTTATGTAAGAGTAATATATTTGCCTAAAATGTTTTCTCCTGTAAGCGAACGTTTTCTCCTGTAAGAACACAAAGAGATGGCTCAGGGGTTAAGAGCACCAGCTGCTCTTCCAGAGGTCCTGAGTTCAATCCCAGCAACCACATGGTGGCTCACAACCATCTGTAATGAGGTCTAGTGCCCTCTTCTTGCCTGTAGGCAGACATGCAGGCAGAGCACTATACACATAATAAATACATTAATCTTTTAAAAAATGGACACAAATAATCATAATGGCAAACAAAGAGTGGGTGCTTGTTGTGTGCAGGTGTTTAGCCAACCACGGGCGCGGGCTCAGCTCATTCGATCCTCACAACCACGAGACGTTGTTTGTGGGGGAGTTGGAGTCTTTACAACTATAACTTCCAAGAAGAAATATCATTTGTCTGCAGAAGGCAACAATTCTACATACACGTGAGATCTCTGATCATTACTTTCCATACAACTTTTTAAATTGCCATTCTAAATATTGCTTTCCTCTTCTCGAGTTTAATATCTTTGCTGTTAAAATGTACTAGATTATAAAAGCAAACAAAAGAGAAAACCAAGTAAAGCTACTTCTCCAACCCCATTGCTCCAAATCCCACTGTGTATGGATACCGTATTTCCATTATCCATTCATCAGATGATGGACATCTGCTCTGTTCCATGTCCTAGCTACTGCGAATAGAGCGTCAGCTAACATGGATAAGCAGGCGTCTCTGCAGCAGGAAGTAGGGCCATGTGAGCACACAAAGCCAGGAGTAGTATGACTAGCTCAGACACTAGGTCTAGTTCTAGTTTTCTGAGGACCGGCCGCAGTGGTACCCACAGGGGCCGCACCAGTTTGCACACTCACCAGCTGTGCATGGCATTCCCCATGCCCCAGGACCATGTCAGCATTTTGTGTCTTTGTTTTTTTACCCTTAGCCATTCTGTCTAGAATATGACAAAGACTCAAAGCAGTCTCAATTTGTGCTTCCTTGATGGATAAATGTGGATATTTTAAAAGTACTTAGCACTTCATTGGTGCATCTTCTTCCGGAAACTCCTGTGTTGTTCAATAGCCCAATTTTTAATTGAGTTGTTTGCTTTGCTGGTGTTTGGTTTCAAGTTCTTTGTGTACTCTAGACATCCATCCTCTGTCAGATGTATGCATGACTGGCAAACTTCTTTTCCAGCATGTAGGCTGTCTCTTCAGTCACGTAGCCCATCCCTTTCCACTGCAGACTCCGCTTGATGCCAGCTGGTCCCATTTCCTGGGTGATCAGAGCCCTCCTCAGGAAGTCTGTGTGTGAGCAGCTCTCCTTAAGTGCACTCCTTACTCTTTCTTCCAGAAGCTTCAGGTTTTTGGATCTAACACTGAGACGTTTGATCCATTTGAAATTGGTTGGGGGTGGGGGTGAGAGAGAAGAATCAAGTTTCATTTTTCTATGTAGATACCCAGTTTCCCAATACCATTTATTATGGCAACTTTTCTCTAATGTGTATTTCTGGCATTTTGTAAAAAGAATTCAGGTGGCAGTAGGTGAGTGGACTTATATCTAGGTCCCTGAGTCTACTCCACTAACCAATGATCCTGTTCGTGTGCCGGGGCCATGTTTGACTACTATGACTTTTCAGTACCTTGAAACTAAGAACCGAAATGTCTGCAGCACAGTTTTTGCTGCTCAGATTGCTTTGACTACTTACGGTCTTTTGTGCTCCCATATAAATTTTAAGATGCTTTTTCAATTTCTGTGAAGAATTGCATTAGACTTTGTATGAGACTGTATTGATCTGTAGATTGGTTTTGGTCGATGGCCACTTTCACAGTATTAATCCTACTGACCCATGTGCACGGCGGTCACTCCCTCCTCTACTCTTCTCTTCGAATTCCTCAGTGTTTTATAGTTTTAATTTATAGGTCTTCCACTTCCTTGGCTAGATTTGTGTATGTTGTGGGTTTGGGTTTTTTTGTTTTGTTTTGTTTTGTTCTGTATTGTGCATGGGTTGTTTCTCTGATTTCCTTCTCAGTCCACTCGTCATTGGTAAACAGGGAGGCTATGGAGCATGCTAACTGTGTGATCCACCCCTTTGCTAAAAGTGTTTGTTAGCCTGTAGGGTCTCTTGGCATCTGGACAGGGATACTTTGAATTCTTCCTTTCCTATTTGTGTTATCATTTTGAAAACAAATATCCAGTTGCTCAAACACCATTTGTTGAAAAGATGACCCTGACGTCTGTGTAAAAATCAATTGAGCACAAAGTCAGGGGTCTCCTCCTGTTCATTCCATTAACTGATGCGTTTGTTTTCATGCCAATAGCCAACGGTCATAATTACTAAATCTCTATGCATGACTCTAACATGCTCCGTATGGGTTTGCCCACCACGTTCTTACTTTACAAAGGGGTGGCTACGCTAAGTCCTTTGCACTTCCATGTATTGTCGAGTCGTCTTAACACATTCTGTGAGAAGACATGCTTCAGTCTTGACTCATGGGCATGGGGTCTCGGGGTCTCTTTGAAAAAGAATTGCCTACCCGTGTGAGTTTTCTGAACACTGACTTGAGAACTTAAATACAAAGAATTCCAGCGTGGCTACACCAGCTTTCAATGCCGCCAGCTGTGAGTGCTTGTTCATCCTCCCCACAACCTCACCAGCATTTGCTGTCGGCTGTTTGGTTGACCGTCTCACCCATTCTGGCTGGGGTGACGTGGATCCTCCCAGACCTCTGCCTGATTACTGAAGATGCTCAGCACCTTCTGGCATAGTTTTTAACCACTTGTCTTTCTTCCTCTGTCCAGAGCCACAGCCCATGCTTTAACTGGGCCATTTATTTTCTTGACCTTTTGCCTCTCTTCAGTCCCTGTGCACTTTCCCCTAATCCAGAAGTTGAGCAATGACTGTTACCTTTTTCTAAATGCAGAGCCTGTAGCTGAGAAATCTCCCTGGTCTCAGCCAGAGTGGTTGTCTTTAATCTCTACAACCTCTAAGTAGGCTTCTTCTCCCCCTCATCCACGAGACTCTGGTTTCGCATCATAGGAGAGAACATTTGGGCACAGGATGGAAGTTCATGACTCTCTTCCACATAGGGGCACTCTTTTAGGCCCTGCCTTTCCCTGCTCCTTGCCCACACAGTCAAGACTATGTGGAGAAGAGCTATAGACAAGATCTGGGGGTTCCCTTATTAGGAACTCTGAGGCCCTAAACTGGTGCACAGCCCATACCCAGCTGTGATCTTTTTTATCCACCATGACGGTGCTATGCCTGCCACTATCTTGGCTATGGCTGACATCCCCGTACCATGTGATTTCCTGGCCAAAGCTGACATCACCGTACCATGTGATTCTCACGTAGATAGTATCCTTCAGGAGGGTGCTCACCTGATTGCCATGCTCAATTTAACAGTTCAAGAAACACGACCCACTTTTAGATTACCTGGCTCTTTCTTGTTGTTGGCTATATTCAGTTATAGCTTTCTACACCCTAAGCTAAACCAGACCACTATTTTCCCTCCAAAGCGAAAATAAAGTTGCTGAAGACTAGCAAACAGAGGTTTTCCTAATCCATAATCCTGAGTTCCTTTTCACCCTTTGCCAGTCTCGTTTGCAAATTCAGCATCCCACCATGGCAACGCCTGAGTCACAGCTCAGAGCCTCCATCTCTAGAGGTCTTTATGAGGAAGTCAGCGGCTGATGCTTTACTAAAATTGCCAGTAGGAAATCAATGCCTGTCAACAGGGTTTAATGTATGTATGATTGACTTTCTTAAGGAAGCATGGTGACATGCTGAGGACAAATGGATTCTAACTTCTACAGTGAAGTGCTTTTGACCTTCCTGACACAAACACAAGGAAGTAAGTGCAGATTCTTAGCACCCATACAAGAAGCTGGATAGAGTGGCGTATGTCACCAGTATGGAGACCGTGGAGCCGGGAAGACACCCACGGGCTGCTGGCCTAGCATCTAGCTGAATCAATGAGCTCTAGGTGCAGTGAGTGGCACTGTCTGAAAAATACCATCAAGAGTCTCTGGGCTCTGCACACACATGCACATGCGTATGCACGCAAACAAAATAAAATACTAAAGCATTTCACAGTAGCTTAAAACATGATGGCACCATGCTGCCCGTTTGGAACAGGAGACGCGTTCTTCTTCGTTCTGGAACTGTGCCCCTAGCTGCTCCTTTGCTTCTAGAATAGACTTCTCTAGTGGCCCTGTGGCTGTGTCCTCGACCTAAGTCAGTGGTTCTCAACCTTCCTAACGCTGTGGTCCTTTAATACAGGCTCCTCACATTAGGGCAACCCACAACCGTAAAATTACTTCTGTTGCTACTTCATGACTGTAGTTTTGCTACTGTTATGAATCATAATGTAAATATCTGGTATGCAGGATATCTGACCCCTATGAGTGGGTCCTCTGGCCCCCAAAGGGGTTGCCACCCATGGGTTGAGAACTGTTGACCTAAACGGTAGTGAGGAGAGCTGCTGCAGTAATCAACTGTAAAGAAACCAGTGATGGGGACTTCATTGTTGAGGAAAAGGCGCCCAGGTGCTGAGAGTAACACGGTACACTGTGTTTTACTTTCTGTTGACCTGGGACCCCTGACAGCAGGGACAGGAACTTGCCGGGCTGAGGGTTGCATGGGTGGAGGGTGACCAAGGAGTCCTTAATAGTGTCCTGACAGATTTCCAGACTGGTTCCTCCTCAGTCTGTAAGTCTGGGGCAGTAAGCACACAGGAAGAACCTTTAGATTCACCCCGGAGCCTCACTCCGTCTTGCCTTTCTACAGAACTCTGTCACCCAAGGTGATCTCGTTCAGGGGGTGTTTATTTGGGAGAATACTGAAAGACAGACTTTCTGGGAGAATTTTTGTGTAGTACTTCTTAGGAAATCGCAGGTATTGAGCACATGCCAAGTGCACCATAGCTTGGTAGAGAGCTACCGAAGAAAAGCAAGAGGGACGTGGTCACTATTGTGTGTGTGTGCAAGTACACATGCAAATGTGCACAAGTGAGTAAAATGGGGAGGCAGGGACGGAAAGAGGAAAGGAACAGACTTGTGGCTTGGAGGCGAGAGGCCCAGGGCCTTGTGCCTGGGGATACAGAGTAGGCCCATATTTCTACAAGGTAAGGCAACCAGAATCTCAGGCCATTATGTGCACCTGCCACACAGGAGGTGGTCACCTCCCCAGCAAAGGGTCAGGAAGTCGTTCTGCTCCTTCTCTGTAATTTTGAGGATGCCTGGGATAGAGATGCTAATTCAGCCTACATGACAGAGCTGGCATACAGAGCAGGAAGATAAAAAGACTTGATAGAGCAGGCATAGGCAGATGTGTGGACATAACCACAGCCATTTACCTGGTTACCTAGGAAACAGAATGCTAATGAATTTCCCCTCGGTTTATGTTTTGGTATAAAGGCTGTTTGGAGAATAAACGCAGAGGAATTTTCAGGATGTGAACTCAGGATTTCATGAGGGATCACTGAGAATCTCCCTCCCGAGAAAGCCATGTGAGCTGTATCTTTAATCTCACGCCTCCCCTTTGGTCTGGAGAAATACTTTATAATCCAGGCTGGCACCAGATCACGACAATACAGAACAGTTTCCACTGTTCCGTGATGGCAAGAAAACACCTTGTTGTATCTGCCTGTTCGCTTGAACTGCACACTTGCATTCCAGTTCCCGAGCAGATGGTGACCCTGAAGAACTAGTCACATCTTGCTGGTGTTCCTCTCCCATTGCTAATACAGACTGCTTCTCATAAATGCTCAGGAAAGGCTTGTGGAGTTACCCGCCAAGACCTCATCTGCCATGCTCCAACGGGCCAGCATCTAGAAGAGGTGGGAGGTAACCAAGTTGAAGCTCACCTATGGTTCACTCTGAACCATTTGGCAATGGGTTGGCTCTTTTGTGTGCGCTTGGCACCCAGGTGTTTTGATACTGCATTCTGGGAAAATTATGCTTTGCTGATTTCCTAGAAGTTATTATAACTCATACCAACTGCAAAGACTTCATTTCCACACCCGGTTGCAGATGATTGCAAGGGCTTAGCATGAGTCAAGTGAAAGACTGGGTTTTCTAATGGCTTGTTGTTCTTACCAAAACTCAGGATTATCAACAGAAGGAAGTCTACTTGGTTAAAACACACACACATGTACACACACACACACTATCACTCACACACAAAAACACATGGCTTCCCTGGCTGTAATTTTTCAAATTATCCATTTGGGATGAATAAATATTCTCGTAATTCAATATTTCATTAAGACATAGAGAGAAAGAGAGATCATCCAAAAATTGAGGAAGGGGCTAATTTTCAAAAGTATTTCCCAGCTAAGGCTCCTCTGGAGTGTTATGTATACATTGAAAAAAGAATTTAGGTAAGCGTATTATTATTATTTCATCACCATCATTATTATTTATTATTATTACTTAGAGAGAGGAGTTAAAAGATGAGAGAATCCCTGTGTGAGGACTCAGTGTCTGCGTTGTACACAACCTCAGTGATGAGGGGGAAGCTCTCCAGGACTAGCTCTGTGACAGGCATGGCTCACAGGGCACTGAGTTCATGTAGGACCTCAAAGGAACACGACCCCCTCCTCTCCTGAGAGCCAGTTCCTCTGTGTGTGGTGTAGGAAAGACATGACAGACTGGGCATAGGCCACTTGTGTATCACAAGGAAGGTCTGAGCCAGTGGCTGTCCACACTCCATCCACCAGTAAGATCTATTCTCCATATGGGGTGCAAGTGAATGGAAGACAGTAACACCATCTGGGTAGACAGGGCAATACAGACAGTCCCTCTTTAGCTGGGTTGCTACTGTACAATGCCCCCACTTCCCCGGGGTCCAAGAAGAGGCAAGGTGCTGTAACCCAGCAGCGCACTGAGAGAGTTCTCACCGCACGGCTCACACGCCTGGGCAGCCGAGATGTCACTATGCTGTTTGTCAGGAGCTTCAGTGACCTGAGCTGTTCCCAGGCTGGTTTGCATGCTAAGGTGGGAACAGCAAAGATCCCACACTCTTCCTCATGCTGAAACAGTGATCTTCACACGAGACTGCGCTTTGACAAGGCCGCTGTCAGACCCCCTGGAGAATGTTTCCCATGCTCCACCCACGGAGTCGCTGTCGGATGCACTGCCACTGGCGTTGCCGTGAACCGTGCTGGAGCGTGTGCTGACGGGAGTTCCCACGTTTCTCCAGCTATCTGTGGATGCCACGCCTCCATCTGGATCCCTCACAGCTCAGAACCCTCAGCTGGTGTCCCTAGCCTGAGAGCCCTGCTGACTGGCTGAGTGATCCCTCTGTGTCCATGCTGGGGACCACGCAATGTCTGACTTTCTGCTATAAAAGCAGATGAGGATGTCAGGTTGAACCACATGTATTGGCCCATCCTAGATGAGCAAGAGCATGCAAGTAAGACAGGATATCCCGGGGTACAGATGCCCTGGATGACGAGAGCTGGGTGCTTTGTCGGTTGTGTGTTATTGTAAATAACTGTCACGTGCAGTCGTTTAGGTTGCGAGTTCATATACAGCCCCCCATTTCTGCCTCAAAAAATGTCCATGCTCCCTGAAGCCACTGTCACTTCTGCATGCCCACCAGAAGCTTGAATGGGAGGAACTCTGCAGCTTGGCCAATTTTATCTGCTTCCAAGAAGCATGTATTGTGTGTGCTTCCCGTTGCTAGGACCCACGGACGCATTAACACAACTCTGACTAACCGACGAAGAACTGTAAGCCTTGCAAACCCGGAGAGCTGGAGCAGTCCTGGAACATGTGTATTGCCCCTCGAGGGCCCACGGTTGTCTGAACCGATTATGTAACGTAACAAGCAGGACTTGGGAGGGTGTCTTATTAATCTTTCAAAGCTATTAACTATCTCTTTAAACTGTAATTGCATCGCTCTTAATTGCTTTATTAGTTCCTCAGCTTCATTATTCATCCTGTCTCACTCCTATTCAAACCAGTTGCAGCTGGGTTTTTTTTTTTTCTTTAATGTGAACGGGAATCTCTGTCTCCAGATTCCAGAGAAAGGAGAGGTGGCATGCGGGCTCCACACAGGGTCGGCCCTGCATTAGCAGCTCCCCTGACACCAGGGCTTTGTCCAGGCCCTGAGGGTTGTCCTGTACTGGCTCTCTCTCCCTCTGGCACCCTGGTGTCCCCTGACCTGTCTCCTTCCCCACATCCTCACTGATCTAGTCTTGCCACGGTCAGAGAGAGATGTGCTCAGGAGGTAATCCATGATCTGCCCTCAGACCTTGGTGATGCCTAGAAAGGGGGCCATAGGCGCAGCTCCAGAATCTTCCCCAGCCTCTGAACTCTTGCTGCCTGCCTCAACTTCCTCGATGGTTCTGGGCATCTGTCAGAGCCCCGCCCTGGCAGTCTCCCTGCGGCTCTCTCCTGCAGACTGAAGCTGGCAGCCTCAGCACCCACTCACTAGACAGACGTTTCCTGAGCTGCCATCACAACTAGTGGGGGAGGGGGACACCTCACCAGTCACAGGAAATAAAGTGAAAACTCAAGCGTTATTGCAGACAGAAAACTGTTCTTCATGGTGATTAATGAACACGACCCTAAACCTCAGCCCTTCTAAAAACACGTTCATACGACAAATGCTACCATTTTTCATATTTTTTTTTTCTGTGAAATAAAAGCTTACCGAAAAACCATCCAAACAGCTGGCAATTCTTGGTGACTAAAAAGCTGACGAAATGGCCCAGGAGCCTGGCGTGGTGTGGTACTGAGAAGATGCAGGAAGCATCTGTATTCCATGGCTCCCCTGGCTCCTCCGGTCCACCTGCCCCTCCCCCATCCATGGCCCAGGGGGTTCTAACTGGTAAAGGAGTAGCGCCATCCACAGCCCCATCCCTGATGACTCATCTGCCACAGGGATGAGTAAGAACACGGTCTCTAACGCATGTCATTGTGGTGGGCAAAGTACACTGAGTACTCTCCAGCAGTGTCCAAACGTGTTTCCTGGACAATGAGGTGACAAGTGTGCTCAATTAACCCTGAAAGGCAAAGTGTGTGCAGTCAACAGGGATGGCCTCAAGGCCTCTCCTTCGCCCGCCCGGTGTCCACCTCAGCGCGCGCCACATGTAATTTCCCAGCATTCCAGGCGCGCCACATGTAATTTCCCAGCATTCCAGGCTTCAAAGGAAGTCACGCTGCAGCTGCCTTATCAAGTGCACAGCTGTTGCTTCTGCTTCCTTCGGAGCCTACAACCTGGCCTGCGCTGAGCCCCCAGCTGCACCCTCGGGGAAGTGGTTCACAGAGAACCTGCTGGTTCACCGCTACTGTTTAGAGTCTAATAGCTGCCTGCTTTGTAGGGACAGAATGGGATCAGAGTAAGGCGCCCTCCTGGAATTCACAGCACAAACTCCCTCCAAGGAACCCAGTTTCTCTAGAAAGGAAACCTTTCCTTCAACCACAGAGAAGGGAAAACAAGCTGTGTTAACTCTCAAATTCAGAAGCAGACTTCATAACCTATTTTCACTCTTTATGTTGGAACTTCCCTGGGGTTCTTTTCTCCAGAAGTTGGGCAGAGCCAAGACACCTGACAGAGCCAGATAAAGATTACACGGGGAAATGTTTAGACCTGAAACATCCAATGCGCTCTATACTTTAAAAGGAAAGAAAAGGAGGAACAATTCTCCATTTTAAAAAGCCACCTGGGGCCGGAGAGTTGGTTCGGCAGATAGGAGTACAAACTGCCTTTAGAGCAGCATGCTGACTAGGTGGCTCACAGCACTCTGGCTGGGCGGCTCACAGCCACCTGTAACTCCTGCTCCAAAGGCTCTGATGCCCTCTTCTGGCATCTCTGGAAACTGCACTCACATGAACAAGCCTGCACACAGACACACAGGCATGCAATAAAACTAAGGTCAGGTGAGGTGGCGCTTGCGTGTCTTTCATCCTAGCACGTGGGAGACAGAAGCAGGCAGATCTCTGTGAATATGAGTCCCACCGGGACTACACAGTGAGATCCAGGCCAGCCCAGGCTACATAGTGAGACCCTGTCTCAAAATAACTTTTAAACCCCCCTGAGTTGTGCTTGGGGCTCTCCTTTATTTATTACAGATATTAAAATTCTGATTTCCTATCTTCCAGTCAAGGTTACCATCAGGAAATCATTTCCACTCCTCATATTCCGCTATCAAAACAATTTGCACAAGAGCTGGATGCTTTAATTGTAATATAGAGATCCCCGTCTAGATTCCCATAGGAAGTACTAGGAATAAGTGTGTGGTGGCACACGGCTATGATCCCAGCACTAGCGGAGCTGAGGCAGGAAGAGCACGGCTTCCAGAGCCATGGGACAGGATCTGTCACTGATGAGCCACTGAGCTGCTGCTCTTTTGTTGTAACGGCGCAAACGAATTAACACATCACCATACCCAATCTTACTGCTCCACATGAGGCCACTCCCACCCCGACAGCGCCACAGACTCTGTCTCCAGGAGCCAAGTCCATTCCTCTCGCTAATGCACTGTGACAGCCCAGAAAGAAAGCTCACCTTTTTTTATTCCTGTAAAAAGCATGCTAAACTGGGTCATCTACGCCACACTAGCCGCCTCGTCTCTCTTCACACTCTGTACTGTGCACATACAGTGAAGGTTCCCGGGAAGCAGAGCTCTCCCCGGAATGTGGCAAGACAGCGTTAAAGTGACAGCTTGGGTCTGAGGAGCCCCGGCCCTGTTATTGTGGTGGAGGGTGTACCCTTCTTTGCCTCACAATTTGGCAAGGATCCAGTCAAATATGCACCTTTTCAGGAAAGTCCCTAGTTCATGTTTGATTAACCTCCGCTTCTGTGGCCCTGCCCAGAGCTACGCCTGCTATCTAGCGAAAGCAAAGGTTCACAGCCAAGCAGACATTCTGCCCAAACTCAGTCATATCACTTCAGAGCTCTGGAGAGAGCTGAGCTCCAAAGCCCTGAGACGGAAGGGAAGGTAGCCAAAGGTGAGGCAAATTAATGGCATTTTCCAAACTGATCAATAGGTGGCTTCATGCTATCCTGGGACCTGGAGGCACCGGTAGGCACCTGCCCTGGCGTGCATGGTTAGGTGCAGCAAAGGTGATCCTCAGGCTGTGAGCTGGCTGGCAATGCCCACCAGTCCAATTCCCCCATGCTATGATAGAGTTGACAACAGAGCTGTGGACCAGACAGCATCTGAGGTTCTCAGTGGCCCCGGCTGAGTACACCCACAGTGCTCAATCAGTCTTGCTGGTTTTGTCAACCTTCCACAGCCCTAGCCACCGTTGACAGAATTCCATTCCTAAATGTAATTTCTAAAGTCGCTTATCTAGAATTCTTTCGCTTCAGCTCCAACTCAGTTTTGGGATTTAACCCCTACTGCCTCACACCTTTCTGGCCTCTATGTCACCAGTGTAGCTGGGACACTGTCACCGAGCTAAAGCCTAGGCCAGGTCCCAGCTGTCTGCCTGGATAACAGAAGCATAAAGACCATAGCTAGCAACAACCGTGCTTTTCTTGCTCTTGGTGTTTCATCTCCACCTCGGGGCACCAGTCTCCAGAGACACCCGTTCCTCTTCTTTGCTTCCAGCCCCGTTTTCCTGCCAGGCTCTTCGCTGGCCTCTCAGTGTGGCCCTCTCAACTCTCCTCATTGGACCTCATCTGCTTCCATGCCTCTGGAAAGGCAAACCCCCACAGATAAATCCACCTGCCAGGATCCCGTGGCTTGCTTGCACACACAAAGCCTTCCAAGAGCTATGTTACATAATTCCCAGCAGGCAGAGTCATTTCCTATATTCCTGTACCTCTGCCAGTATTTCCCACACCTGACTGTCGACAGCAAGCCAGTGCTCTCCCTCGACTTGTGCTTGTCTTCACGGGGTTAGACTCTCTCCTTTGAAGGACAAACTAACGCAGTACTCACAATACATATATGTGCATATGCGTGTTCACATTTGTAGGTAGATACACATCTCACTCAAATAACTGCTCGTGGGTCAATATTTTAAACTTCCAGATCTCTCTCTATTCTACCTCCCAGACCCAATCTCCCCCCAAACAACAGATTATTGAAAAAAAAAGATATAGTTACTTCTTCTGTAGCATCTTCTGGGGTGGGCTCTATGTCCAGGTTGAGTTCCTCCTCCGTGGTCTGACAACAGAGACATAGGTTAATATGATTAGCGTCTCAAAATTTGTGTCAGCGGCTTCATACGCGTAATAGGCACAGCTGTAACTGGCGTGGCAGGTGCTTCATGTGTGTAATAGGCACAGCTGTAACTGGCTTGTCAGGTGTTTCATGTGTGTAATCGGCACAGCTGTAACTGGCTTGGTAGGTGGCAGAGCCTGTAATACTGCTCTCTTGCACCTGCACAGCTCTGTAACCGTGGAATGCTTGGTACTGGGACAGATGTTTTACACGCAAGCAGTGAGTATTCATGTCTAAAGTCACAAGCTGCTGAATCAGTGAGGTGTAGGACTTCCGGCACAATGCAGAAGACAGGCAGTTATACTGCCTTCGGCCAGCAGGAGGCAGGAGACAAGCTTACATGCAGCGCAAACATCCACAGGGTGAGGGTGGACACAGACAAGACACCAAACACATCTGTAGCATTCCTGCTTGAATGGAACAAATCAGCCTCGTGTTAATTCTGGAAGGGGAACTGGATTTTTGTGGGTTTGTTTCTTAGAGAGTGACTTGTGAAAACTCCAGCAGCCTGAAATTTGCTATATAAACAGGTCTATAACCCACCTCTACCTCATGGGTTTTGGAATTACAGGTGTGTGCCATTGAGCCCAGCTGGGAAGAATTAATGAAATCCCAGACAGTAAAGTTCTGGGCTCACAAAGATGCATTAACAGCACTTGTGTAGCTCGGGGTTTACACGGGAGGCCAGGGCTGCATCTCTGCTTAGAACGCAATAGCGTGGAAGACTGCTCAGATGACCTATTAGAAAGGGGACAGCCCCCACCACCCTGAGACTCAGAGAGAACTCAGTGAAGCATTCCCACCCAGAACTAGCTCTAGTGTGCTCTGCTGCCCCAGGCTAGCTGATGATGTCACGATGGCTAAGCCAGCAGCCATGCTGGGTTAGAAATCTCACTAACTTGACTCCGAGTCACCAGGGAATCATGGTGGATGTGGAACATTTGAAAACCAAGATTTTGCTTTCTCTAATGCACTGAGGCATCCCAGAACGCTCACGCTTTAATAAAAATATTATTAAAATGAGTCAGCTGAGCCCCACAGATGGCTTCACACACTGCCTGGCTTGTTGCTCCTTCCTCTCTCTCCAGAGCAGGGCTGTGGCCACCGAGCCCCACTGAGCATGCACACCCGGCAGTCCTGACTGATACAACTCATAGAAACCACTGCTTCCCCTCCATACTAGACTCTTCAGGGCTTCTCTAGAATCTCCAGTTTTTATTCGCCATGTTTTCTTATCTCATTCATGCGTAAAGTATCATCCAAAATATCCCAAACCAATTCATAATACCACAACTAGTCTCCTTAGATAGTCAGCGGGGTTCCCTAGTCTATGTGCTGGAGCATTGCTGTTTTTTTTTTTTTTTTTTTTTTTTTAAGAATATACCATGTTCTACTTCTATGGGCCTCAGATTCCTAGGTTTCTAAGGACTGTGGACAAGAGAACAGCTGAGGAGAGGAAAGCAAAGTGTAGCCGTGTTAGGCTAAGAGAAGAACCTAGGAACATGGATTTCCAGCCTGTGACATTAACTGTGTTCCACAGATATCCCTATCCATGCCAAGGCCAGACTCTGGGTGCGTCTCACCCAACTCTGCACATGCTCTGTAATCTGCGAGCTATTTGAGTAGCACAGGACATAAAACATGGGCAAACGAGACAATAAAGTCAGCTTAGGGGTACTGTGACCCAGGGACATGACAATTGAGGACATGGAAGGTCCCCGAGAGCTGGGAACTTCATGGTTTGATTATTTCAGCTTTGGCCCTCTGTGGAGACAACTCCAGCCAGCTGTTTCTTGGCTCCAGACTGCTAACAATTTAGCGCCCCACCCTCACTCTGCATGCTCCACAAGTTTGCTGCTCTGAAAAACTCACCAGAAAGCCGGAGGAAACGTCTTCTCTCCAGGCTCTCTAGCCTCTGACTCTCCCGGTGTCGGGCAGACTAACCGAGAAGCTCACAACCCTCGGCGCTGCTGGGCAGCAGAGCGGGTGCTATCAACTCTGCATCAGGATTGTTGATTTGCCGGTTTTCTTTGGTCATGACATATTTCTGTAATAACATGAGCCTGCCCGTCCTGGTCTACTTCAGAAATGTTTTAAACACAAGCTGCTCCGAGGAGCCTCTGTCCTGGGGATAGCACCAGACTCAGAATTCCAGCAGGACCCCACGTTTCCTTCAGCCCAGTTCTCCCCCACAAGAGCTCTGTGTTCAGGAAGTCGGGCAGATGGACATCAGGCCACAAACAACGGGCTCAGCAACAGGAAATAAGAGAATGTCTGCCCTCATCATTTGCTCAGTCATCAGTTGAATTTTTAGAAGAATCGAGTAAGAATCTCTCAAGTAAAAAAGAATAGGCTTGAGTTGCCATCTGGGGAATGAGTGGCTTTGTCTTCAACCACAAGGCAGCACCAAGTACCAACAGAGTAATCAGCAATGGCAGAGCCAAGTGTCAACCTTGCTCACCAAGGCAACCCCCTTGCACCAATACTCAGACTGCTCTGGCTACAAGATACAGCACATAGTGTCTGTGAAAGACTCTATTTCCCACATCATACCCACATCCTCCTCCAAGCACTTACAAGATTATACTCGTTTATTTGGTCTCTGTCTCTCTTTGCCTAATGGTCTCTGTCTGTCTCTCTGTCTGCCTCTCTCTCCAGCCATGTGTGTGCGTGTGTGGTGTGTGTGTGCAGAAATCAGAGGGCAACTGTCTTTCCTCTTACCACATGAGTTTAGGAATTCAGGTTATCAGGCTTGACAGCAAACACCCTCACGCACTGAGCAATCTTATAAGCCCTATTCCAAGTATTTTTATGGGAGTCCTCAAAGTAAAATACCAAATATGCTGTCTTCTAGAACAGAATCATTCAGAACAAAGATATATTTCTGTGACTGTCTCCACGTCACTATGAAATGAAAGCAGTTATCATGGAACTTATATGTGTAAGGTCAGATGAGGCAGAGATTAAACCTCAGGTTGCGGTATTCAGGAGTCTATAAAAATTAGCCATTTTTAAATTGCAGTTTTGGTCGCTCCTGACACGGTGCCCGAACATCTAAAGATGCAGCCGCTCTGAACAACTCCGGAAAACTTTCTTCTCAGAAAAAGCTCTGATGATCACGTAGAACCCAAACGGAACAAATGAAATTCCTGGCAACAGAGGCTTGCCACCTCCCTAGGGGACAGCGTCATCGGTACCTTCCCCAACACAGCCCCAGCAGTGTGACACTGGCATTGTTCCCTCTGAGTGCATGGCCATTCAGGACAACACCGCCGCTGCTCTGTTCCTCTAGCCTAACGGGTCAGTTCCTGCAGCAGATGGAGATCTCGCCCATGATCTGGACCACTTGTTGAAAGCAAAGCAAACTGGTGCCAACTAGTTGACAATAGCAGTACTTACAAGCACAAGACACACTGCCAGAAGCACACTGAAGGACGGCTGGGGGCAGCATGCTTGTCTTCTATAGGCTTCATGCATGCACTCACAACACGCACACTGCCACAGGCACACAAATGCACATGTTTGTGTGGCCACATATGTGAAACACAGACACAGAGCGACCATATCTGCCACGCTAACCATTACTAAATAACTGTGAATTTTCTATTGAATAAAAGTCTGTTTGCTACCATCCAGAGGGCACTGTGGGGAAGGGCACACTCCCCTCTTCTGTACCTACCTCTATCTCCATGGGCTCCACCTCGATCTTCTTCCATAGCTCCAGCAGCTGTGCTATCGGCATTTTATAAACTTTCCTTTTCTTCCAAGCAAGTGTTGATAGCAAGAATGAAAATAAAAGCAGGCACCAAGGAGCCGGAGAATCGGCTGACGGGATGTCAGAGGCTGGGGGCAGCAGGCCAGGCTGGAGTGCAGAGTGGGAGAGAGCACACGGGACACGGAACTGGACGGTCTCCTGGGCCAGGGAGGGTCCTGAGGTCTTCAGTGTGTGGCTGCTCAGCCTCGTCAGCGGGCTGCAGCGCGGTGAGGCAAGGAGACTGCAGCTGCGTCTGGGAGTCCGTGCGTCTGTCTCGCAGAGTGCAGCCTCCGAGTGCTTTCCTGCCTCCCGGTTACGCTGCCACTCTGCCCCCTCCCCTCTATTTTACCTTAATTGGCTCTAAATGAGGGTGAAAGTTGAGTCTGAGGATGCTGCTGCCATAGAAACCGCTTAGCAACGGAGGACCAGCGAGGGAGAAGGAGGGATTGGAGCTCGGGCTCTGCCCTACCCCTCCCCACCTCTGCGACACTGCCTGGGACCCACACACCACCCCTGTCAGGAGTTCTGAGGCTGGAGGCCGGATGCAGCAGAGACACCCCTCCACACCGGGGTTTCAGACACCCGCATTGGGGATTGCGCTGATGCCTGCAGTAGCTTGGTGCAGCGACTCCCTGCTGTCCCCAGTGAACAGCTCTGTTGAGGCATTGGGCAGGAAACCACCAGGAGAAAGGAGTACCGACACACTGAAGGGACTGGGCAGGATGGGTACCTCAGAATCCAGTCTTGGACCACACTTCTGCCCGAAGCAGGAAGATGGGCTGCAGAAAGCTTAAGTTCCTGCATCCTATCCTCTGCAGGAAGGGACAGAGACCAGCTGTTTGTCCCTGTTTATCCCTGTCTGCTCTGAAGGACCAGTGTAGAACAGGAAAGGGTGTCGCAGGGGCAGGACAGCGTTTACTCTAAACACATTATCTAGTTTGTTCTTTCCACCCAGCATGGCTATTTCACTCCCGTTTTACAGATGAGACAGTCCTATGGCTCAAGGAGAAAAAAAGTACCCACAGACAACGGAGTGAAGAAGCCGGCTCTGCCTGAAGCTGAGAAACTTAGCTTCTCAGAGGAGGGAGTATGTTTTAGGATTCCTTGAGGGTGGGTCTTTGGTCTGCTCCATTTCTATCTGGGAATGAAAAACACATCAGGAGACGATCCGTGCTGAGCCTAGACCAATTTGGTTCCTTCTCTCGGGAAATCATGTTCGAGACGAACACAGTTTAGCCTTGCTCTGGAGCAAGCATCTTCATCTCTGCGTGCCCTTATCTTTGAGAACATCTAAGGCAATGGCTCCCTGGCTCAGAACATTATCGTGTCCTTTTCATCTTTATGAAGTCACCAAGCAATGCAGCCTACTAAAGGACGGAGAGGGGCCCAAAGCCTGCGCACTTCCACATTTTACGGCAGAATAATACCTCATCTTCCGCCAACAGTGGGGGCGAGAGTGGGCGTGTGTTCACAAGAGACACTTCAGCCTCATCTTTTTACAAAACGAGGCCCGTGAGGACCTTGAAAATTAATTCTACTCAGGATAAGAATAACAGCGAGGTTGTTCATTTTACACTGGAAACCTACTGACTGAGTGAGTGACTGAGCAGAGGAGGGCATCCTGTATGCTAACCATAATAAAGTCAGCTGAGGTAGGATATAGAAGGTCGCAAGCTAACAACAGACAAGATGAAGTGATTTTTCTCTGTAATAAAGCCAGGGAAACCACTCACAAAAGACTTCTGAGAAGATGTGAAAAGCATTGCATCTGACCACTGAAGACCTGAACTCCCTCAAGCGACAGAAGGAGACGCAATCATTTTCTTGCTGTGCTTCTGCAAAACCTCCCATTTCTAGAACATTCTACAGATGCCCCAATGTGTGAAGATGGAAAGAAAATATTGGTCTTTCCTTTTGAGGGAGGAATGAGGAAAAAAGAATTTTAGATAGGCTTCAGGGTGAGCCATGCTTCCTTGGAGACTAGAGTAAACCCCAAGTTTCCAGGAGGACCTGAGTTAAAATTCTTACCAGAGTGGCTGTCAGCAGACACAAAGAGTGACTAGGGCTGGGCACTGCTGCAGATACAGCACTTACTCAACATTCTGTCTCTTTTCAGTCTCTGCGACATGAGCTAAACCCCATCCCACCATCTTCTGGGTGAAGCAGAGAAACCTGGGAAAAGAGCGTGGGAGAAAGAATGGGACTCTGAGTGAGCCATGGGAGCCGGGCTCAGCTCACTCCACACTGCTGCCTTTGAACAGTTAGCAGGTTGTTCAAAGCAAGCAGCTTGGGCACTCGGGATGCAGCACAGGGAGGCACAAGCCTGCTGGATGGGAGTGGGAGAAGTCAGGGAAACAGGCCACCTAGGACCTAAGAATGACCCAAAGGGGAAAGGAAACTTCCGAGAAAAAATGAGGATCCAGGATGACGTTGGCCCCATCCGTAAAGCTTTCAATACCCAGAAAAGACAAATCAGAAAAGAAGGAGTGGGCTTTTCTGGGGGATATAATTATAAAGACTTCAATAAAAGACCAAATTATTGAGGATGAGTGTTCAACTAAATCCCAAGAAAACTCAAATGACTTGTTTGACAGAGTGACACTTCCGAAATCTGGTTTCTGAGAAACCTCCTTGTAGGCATCAGTTTGCAAGGGGAGGCAGTAACTAGAGGACGCTTGCTGAAAACAGAGCCAGCTCTCCAGAAAGGCGCTGTGAAGCACAGCCAGAGCCCCAGCCACGGCATCATGATGGCGTGAGACAGATAAACAGGCATCAAATCCAGAGAACCCCAGCCCCACACACTCTCAGCACAAACAGATTCCCAAGCATACCGATGTGCTCAGACCCCTGAGTCTGACAACATGTTTATTTTCTTGCAGAACAGAAAGGAAATACTTCCACTAACCAAGGAAAAGTTGTGCGGAGAGGCATTGGAGCCTGTGGTTGGCCTGCTCCTGGTGCTCACAGCTGTCCTCTGGGGTTCAGCTTTCCCAGGGTTCATGAAGCAATAGCAGGCCTTGGGAAAGCCTCAACTGAGTCTAAGGCACCTGGTGTTTGAAATAATGAGAGACGCTGGCCTCCATTTTGTCCTTGACAGCCATTTTCCAATGACTCCCGTTCCATCCTGGCCTGCTCCACCTTGCAGCTGAAGGTAATTAAGGATTTGGTAAAATAAGACAAATTGCTCATTTCTAATGGGTGAGCCCTTGTTTTGCTAGTTCCATGTTCTAGTGTTTCACAGAATTCTAAAAAAACAAACAAACAAACAAAAAAACACCACCACCAAAAAAAACACCTTAGAACCAAATTGCTTTTAACAAAAAGACAAGATACTTCCTTGTATTGGCCAAGTTCTGTGCCCTCGAGGGCACACGCTACAGTCCTGCCTCCATCAGGTGTAATGTAGACTTAGGGTCCACACAGCAACCACGGTGGAATGGGGGCCACTAATCTAATTACTGCAAGTTTTAGAGGAGAATCTCCATGCAGATGCACACAGCAGCAGGCGGAGCTGAAGTCTTCCCACCAAAGGTCAAGGAACCACACGTTCTCCAAGAAGCTAAGGGAGGCCTGGGACGATCCTGCCCTGGGGACCTCCATACTGCCACAGTTCAGTCTTGGGCTTCTGGCCCCCAGGCTGTGAGAGGGAACACTCCTAAGCGGGTGCTTTATTATGGAGGCACACGAGCTGAGCGATGCCCCACCCCTGGGGCGGGCGTGGACTAGAGAGAACAGAACACTAAACCAGATACTGCAATACCGCCATTCCATAGAATTCCATCAAAAGAAACCTGAAGATCCTGCACTGCCCTCTCCTGCACACCAGCTGGCAACAGAGAGACCTCGGGGCAGTTTGCAGAGGCTTCCAAAGCCATTTCAAGGACTGGCACTCTTCGTGGCTTTGGGAAGATGCAAAGGCACTGAATCCAGACCCCTTACAGGATGATGTCACAGCCCCGTCCCCAGCACAGTGGCATCATGACATACTCTACAGAACAGCCACGTTGTTTCTATGAAAATTACTCACAAGGAAAAACTGTTTTAAGGCTGAGCAGAGAGTAAACGGCTTCTCTTTATTGTGAAAAGCAAATTATAAGCTTAGGGAAATCTTTAAAGAAGGAATCTCCCGTCTTTCTTCCCAACAGATCTTTCATCTCATTGGTGACAAGAGTTGTGGTAACCCAGCTTGCCTAAATAGGACCCTTGGGTTTTCCCACTGGCTGACAGGGTCGCCCTCCTCCAACAACACAGCTCTGGGCCAGCAGTGACACAAATGTGCATGCGTGGGAGCCAGAAGGAAGCGGGAATGATGTAGGCCATCTTTCTGCCAAGTTGTAGAGCACTTAGCTAAAATTCACAGCCCCCTGCCCCACAAAAAGATGGTTGAAGAGGGCAAGAAACAAAGACATGAAATGGACCAAAGAGCGTGAAAAGTGTATTGAGGACCGCTCTGTACTCACGGGAATGGAGTGAATCGGAACAAACCTTCACTGTACTTGGTATTTACAATAGAGATTAGACACAAGTGCAAACGAGCCTTGGTAAATTCTCCAAAGCACAGCAGTTACGCTCACAGAACATGAGTAATTGCTAAAAGCGTGGTATTTATAGGAATCTTCTAAACAATCTGTGGAATCAGTTATCGGCTCCTGGCAACAGTATCCCAGTACCCTATCAGGTTCACGGACTACAGAATAACCCCGTTAGCAGCATGGAGTCCTCCCTGTGAAAGGAAACAGACATAGCAAGCAGGGCCTGCTGTTTGATTCCACAAGTGGGTAGGCTTGAGGGGAGTTAAGAACGAGAGAGCTTCCAGTGGGAAATGCAAGTCTGAGCTTCTGAGACACACCCCAGGAACCCAAACCTGGTACTTCTCTTAGCCACGCCTACCTCCTCTTAGCCACGCCCACTTGCTTCTTTTTGTTTTGATTTTCGACTAGTACATAAAAAATGGAATTTGTACACATTAACGAGTACCATGTTATGGCCTTATGCAGGTTTGCCTTTGGTATTATTTAAACCAATTTAAACATATTTGTTCTGAAACATTTGCCATTTTTATGGCTAAAATTCATAGCCCTTTCCTTTGTATATAATCCTATATAATCGTGCACTATTGTCTGAACCAGGTTTTCTCACGCTCTTGACTGTCACTTCTGCTGGTTTTAAAGACAAGAACACCCTGTCATGGTGGTGCTGTAATCCCAGCACTCAGGAAGTAGAAGCAGAAGGGTCAGAAATTTCAGGTCCTCTTTGACTGCTAGCATGTTCAAGGACAGACTAGAATGCATGAGACCAGGTCTCAAAAGAGAAAAGGGAAAGAGAGAAAAACACAAAGATTGATGCCTGGTTATCTTGACGGGAGACTGAGAGCAGAGGGGTCAGCCTTGACACGGGACCTTACAGGAAAGCAGGTTTTTGTTCTTGTTCTTTCTCCATGAAGTGCTCCGCTTAGGAAACGCTTAGAGAGGTGAAGGGAACGGATGTGCACAGTGAGGAGAAATCACAGAGTGGTAGCCTCAGAACAAAAAATCAGCAAAACCAGAAAACGGCAGCCAGATCGTTAATGTACCACTGCCCTATTGGACTGCTAAGCAGGAATTGTAGCCTTTTTACAGAAAAAGTCTACCAGGATTCATGAGCTAGACGTTATCACAGAAGCAGTGTGTCCAGGCAGTGGAAGGAACCAGAGAAGGCCCTCCAGCCTAGGATGGCACAACCCTTACAAAAGTGTTTAAAAGGAACCATTCACATAGTCAGGAGCCAAACAGCTAGTGTGCCGTTTGTGTACACTCTAGTGTGTTTGTGTACACTAGTGTGTTGTGTACGCTAGTGTATTTGTGTACACTAGTGTGTTGTGTACGCTAGTGTATTTGTGTATGCTAGTGTGTTATGTACACTAGTGTGTTTGTGTACACTAGTGTATTTGTGTATACTAGTATGTTATGTACGCTAGTGTATTTGTGTACACTAGTGTGTTGTGTACGCTAGTGTGTTTGTGTACGCTAGTGTGTTGTGTATGCTAGTGTATTTGTGTATGCTAGTGTGTTTTGTACGCTAGTGTGTTTGTGTACACTAGTGTGTTGTGTACGCTAGTGTGTTTGTGTACGCTAGTGTATTTGTGTACACTAGTATGTTATATACGCTAGTGTATTTGTGTACACTAGTATGTTATGTACGCTAGTGTATTTGTGTATGCTAGTGTGTTGTGTACGCTAGTGTATTTGTGTATGCTAGTGTGTTATGTACACTAGTGTGTTGTATACACTCATGTGTTTGTGTACACTAGTGTGTTGTGTACGCTAGTGTGTTTATGTATACTAGTGTGTTGTGTATACTAGTGTGTTTGTGTATACTGCACTTCAGCTCCAGTGAACTTTGCTGAGTCTACTGACATAAGTCTTGATAAAGAACTAAAGGACAAGCCATTCAGTGCTCACTGAGCACCCAGTGCAGGGCTGAGTATTCACCAAGGGCTTAAGAAGTCCAGCTGAAGAATCAGTGGGGGGTGGGGTGCTTGTTCATGTGTGCTGTGGGCATGTGTGTGCTGTGAGCATGTGTGTGCTGTGAGCATGCGTGTGCTGTGAGCATGCGTGTGCTGTGGGCATGCGTGTGCTGTGGGCATGCGTGTGCTGTGGGCATGTGCATACCAAGGTACGCTTGTGGAAGTAAGACCATCTTCGGATGTCAGTCCTTGTTTTCCACCTTGTTTGAGATGGGTTTGTCATTAGTACTAAAGCCAGGCTGGGCAGCAAGTCCCTAGAGAGATTCCCTTGGCTCTGCCTCCCACTTCTCCATAGTGGTGATTACACCATGCATTAAGATTACAGATTCTCACATTACTGTGTCTAGTTTTTGTGTGCATCCTGGAGACCTGAACTCAAGTTGTTAAACTTCATCATCCAACACTTTCACCCACAGAGCCATCTCTCCAGTCCCATGAGAGAGTTCTCGTGTGTCTTCGTGTTTGCATACACATTTGAGGGCATTTTCTTAGAGAAAATGAAGGTTATGAGAATATTCCAGAGTATAGCTCAGTGGGAGAGAACACCTAACGAGCATACAGGAGGCCACAGACTTGATCCCAAGCAGCACAAAAACAACAGGAGTCCACTGTTCTCCACCCGCTTTGGATGAGTTTATCAATATCCACAAAAAAGGTAGGTGGCCAAGGTGTGCCTCCACCCAGTGCTGGGGAGGACCGTGTGTTTCTAAAGTCTCACCAGGGGCAAGCAGGGGCCGGTTTCTGTCTTTGAACACATCTGTCAAGCAAGAGAAGGTTTGGGTCTTAGGGACACTGGTAGGACCTGACAGAAACTCTCTCCCTGTATGAACCATCAATTTTTTATTTTCTCAAAGTGTTATGGTGGGAAAAGTGATTTCTAAGGAAATGCTGAGAGATTGATATTGAGCTCATATTAAGAATACTGGGAAAGGAATCGCTGTAGCAGAGACTTTAACTCCCTGTAACCGGCCTAGGTTATTACTTCAGAACAGCTTGACTTAACTTGGGATTTTGAGAACCAATTAGAGGCTGAAATGAGATATATTTCTTTAAGGAAAAATAACCTTTTCTTTCCTTCAGAGAGTTAACAGGTTGTACTGAGGAAATCTTGAGAAAAACCACTTTTGGTTCCTCACTAAGCCCCCAAAGGACCCTTTCATACAGCATAGCAGGAGGTCTGTGGCCACACACCCCAGGTAGGGCAGACAGTACCTCCGCGTGTGTCTAAGAAGGCAGCTGTGGGGACTCTGTATATAAGAATCAGTGTTGAGAGTTCTTCAGTAAGCATTCACCTTTCCTGTTGCCTGTGTGACAGGATCCTCCACCCTGGAGCAGGAGACAGGGCCTGAGAATAACCTGGGTGAGCCCCACTGCCCTACAGCCATCACAGAACCAGGTGTGGACACCGTTCAAGGATTCTCGGGAGTCTGGGACAAGATGGATCCCTGCCCTCCTCTCATAGTTAAGGTGATCTAGAAGTAATGAAGGAGGGGGAAAATGGAGAAAGATGATGAGTGATGGACAGGAGACGGGGGACGATGAGGACAGGGGATGGAAAGAGCTGAAGGGGCAGGAGCAGAGGAAGAAGTTGGGCCGGGTGTGGTGGCATCCACCTGCAATCCCAGAACTTGGGGAAAAGGCAGAAGGAACATGAGTTCAAGGTCAACCTCAGCCACACAGAAAATGTGAGGACTTCTGTCCACATGGAGACCCTGGAAAGATGAGTGACAGGAAGTATAATGGCTACTTCTTGTTGCCCTGATAAAAAAACCATGACCAAAAATGACTTACGGAAAAGAGAATGCATAATTCCAGAAGAGGAATCATAGTGGTGGGGGCATGGCCGGAGGTGCAGGAAGCTGAGAGATCACAGCTTCAACAGCAAACATGAAGCAGAGAGCTCAGACTACAGTAGGGTAAGGCTATACACTGTGGGCACAGCCCCCAATGGTGTATGTCCTCCAGCAAGGCCACCCACCTACACCTCCCTAAACAGACCATCTACTAGAGACCTACGGAGTGGGCCATTTCTCCTTCAAACCCTTGTATGAGATGAGAGGGGGAAGGAAGAGGCCCTACAGGACCCACACGGCAGCGAAGTGAGGCAGGCGTCCCTCCCTGGAAGACAGGCCATCCTTGCCTAAAGGAGACCCCATACATAGAACTTCAACCTCATTCTCATGTAAGCAAACCTCAACCAAATTAACACTCTCATCACAAATCACTGAGGCTCTGCCAATCATGACAGTGGGACTTTAGTTAACTGCAGGCTGCCTGTAAAAATACCCGTGCTTCCTTCCATGTAGCATTCCCGAATTCCACTAGCCTTGGGAAAGTCACATGTCAATCATTCTTTGTCCACATAAACCAAGCTCAACTTAATTGGTTTCAATTTTTCCGATAATGGTGAGCTTCAATAACAAAATCACATGTGGAGTTGGGGAAATCCGACCACCCTTGATCATCATGAAGGAAAAATTCTTCCCTAGCATGTAGTTTAACCGTAGTTAAAACGATGCTGGCTTAAGTGAGCATCTCTCTCTTCCTGGATGTAGTGGGAAAGCATCCACATGAACTATGACTGCCAGAGCAGAAGCCTTCAGTTTCTGCCGGTGACTTCTCTGCGTGCCAGAGACCTGGATTTTTTTCACATAAAACCCTGAAGACTTGGCTATTTAGAGCAAGCCAAATAGCCTTCTGATTTGCTTACTTCATCCCGATTTCTCACAAGTGTGGCTTGATTTCCCTTAAAAACAGCATTTTGTCCCTCGTCAATCTGTTTTCCTCCCCACAGCTGGTTACCGTCCTTTCGCTGCACTGTGCCAGCTGAGATCACTTCCTCCTCCAATAAAAATAGACGTCTTCTGGTTGGGGCTGGTGGAAGCTCTCTGTGCTGTCACACGCTGAACCCTTGTCAGCATAAATCTTTTCCTTCTTCTAAAGGTATGTGTGTGTGCTGTGTGTGCGCACGCATGAGTGTGCGCCACGTGCGTGTGTGAAGGCAAAAGACTATTTTCAGAAGTTGCTCTCTCATCTCACCTTGACTGGGACTCTGATGCAGATCACCAGGCTTGCGCAGCTGCAGTTTCACGTGCTGAACCGTCTTGCCAGCCCTCATGTTTGCTCACTGGACCTTGAAAGCCAGAGGAAAGGAAAGTAACGGGCGTGCAGGAATCTGTTATTTTGACCTCTAGGGCATGTGTCACTGGTGACCCTGTAAGCCTGAGGGAACGTGAGGCTCTGTGGTGATTTGCTTTCACGGGCCTTTGGCTGGATTTACCACTCCCTGGGAGACACACCTCAGGGTGTGTCCATGACAGCAACCTGTGGAGGTTTAACTGAGAAAGAAGGCCCTATCCAGAGGGAGCACCATTCCAGACACTGGGGCTCCAGGTCAAATGCGAGGGAGAAGTGGGGAAAGGAGAAAGACTAAGGACTCCTGCACCCCATTTCATGGCTTCCTGTTCCTCTCTAGGGCTGGGATTAAAGGCATGCACCACTGAGATTAAAGGCATGCACCGCCCAGTTTCTCTAGCATATTAGTATAGCCACTGGGTTTAAAGATGTGTGTTATCCCTGCCTGGCTGTAAGGCTGGCCAGTGTGGCTGTTTTACTTTTATGATCCTTAGGCAAGCTTTATTTATGAAAATACAAATGAAATGCCACGCCCCCCAGCATTGTGTCCGCAGAGGCCATATGCCACGAGTGAGCAGGAGGACTCAGGATCCTCATGACCTTCCCTCTCTGGTCTCATCTTCCCCCCTCCTCAACAACACAAAGTCTACAAGCCTTGGGCACATGACTGTGAACTTGAATAATAGCAGAGAAGGGAGCCTAATTTAGGGAAGATCAGCTCTGGCACCTCACGTCAGAGTGAAGGCAGAGGCTGGCGATGGTGTTGTCCTCTCCTGTGGTCAAAAGCTGAGACCTGAGTTTGTCTCTAAGTCATATTCACAACTAATTCCTTCCATAGTGGGTACTCGTGAGTCTGAGAACCACAGTTTCTCTACCTCAACACGGTGTTTTTTTCATCCATGGGAGCTGTTCGAGTAAGGCCAGGTAAGCAGACCTGCTCTGGAAACAGGCAAGAAACTGCTTGCTAGCAGTCTGGCTAATGGGCACCGGACAAACAGAGCCATATTAACAACACAATGCCCACAGGCCCTCTGCTCTTCCTTACTTCACAGCCATTCTGTGCCGCACTTACCTTGTGCATGAGCTAAAAGTATGAGTGAAACACAAACATTTCTATCCAGGTTCATTTCGGTAGGAGGAAGAGAGGAGAGAAAATGCCTGCTGGATACGACGTGACGGTTGAGGGGACAGCCTAGGACGGCTAACAGAGTCTACATTTTAGCTTCTGCAGTCAGAGAAACAAAAATGCAAAGCCTCAGGGCTGGTGGGAAACAGGGCTGTGACCTGTCTCACACACAACAGTCCGGGCTGGGTATTCAGTTCCAGCCTGCACTGGCTAGTGCAGGAACAGGGCAACTTAGTTTCAGTGTACAGGAGTCAGACTGGGATAGGAACAGCCATGGGCAGGGGTCTGTCCTGTGGACACCGTATCTTAAAACTTTGCTTCTCTTAAAGCAAAGCAACTTGAGGGTTTTAAATTACAGTCCATTAAAAATGTCTTCTGGGCTGGCCAGACAGCTCAGTGGGTAAACACTGTGCAACCCTAAGAAGCAGAGGGGGGGTCCCTGGAGTCTGTGTAAAAGGGAAAAGGGAAACCAGCTTCACAGAGGTGTGCTGTAACCTCTACATGCACATGGTGGCACATGTGTGCCCCCACTCAGGAAATAATACAATAAAAATTAAAAATATTTCCCAACCGTTTTACAGTCCTCAAAAATCCATATGTAGTGTTGATCTACCTTTCCTAGGTAGTATTCCATGTGTGGATATATATGCCTTTACTCATAGAATCTGCTCCCACAGATGAACAAAGTTTTCAGTCTATGTTCGGGGCATCCCCAAAGGGAACCTGCCAGGGAAATGTTGTGAACACACTTATGCCTCTTGTCGTGTTCAACAATAAAGTCTTTTCAAAGCCAGGCTCACCTTACAAACAGAGGAACCTAAGTTGCCTCTGTAGATTTTTTCTAAGTGGCCTGAAAGTTGGCTCTTCCCAACTCAAAGGCTTTGCACACTTGAGATTCTTACTGTGGAAGTGGGTTTGGAAGCACGACAAACTGTCTTCCTGGCTTGGACTAAATCACCTACCATGTTTTTGGATGAAAAATTAATTATGACGACAACCAAATCTTTATATAACCAAAATCAAAGTCAGTTTGTGATCTATACCTCATGAAAACTGTAAGAAGAAGCCAAAAGGAAGGAGAATAAAAATAAGGGCAGTCTCTGTTCTGTCGGGTAAAGCACATATTTCACAGGATGGTTATTAAAGCAGAGCTGTGCTGGAGCGCAGCTGTCTGCACACACCAGTGAGAAGCAGTGACGGTGATCAGCGCACATGGACTCAAACACGCGAGAGAAACACTGGACACACATTATAGGGGGAGGCAACATTTGGAGGGACATTAGCCATTCCTGAAAAAAAATATTTCAAGGTTTTCTTTCCCAAATACACAGTTAGTTAGGATAATTTAAATCATTATCATCCAGGGTGAAGGGAGGCCCAGGAAGAAAGCTGAGCAGGTGAACCTGAGTTTGATCCCTGGGGTCCAGTTCATAGTGAAAGGCGAGGCCTCAGTGTGCACTCCACAGTGGCTCTATCTGCCCCTCTGCACATGCACAAACAAAGTAAGTGTTAAATTTTTACAGTGTGGAAATGTAGTAGCATTTCATTTGTATTTTAATAAATAAAGCTTGCCTGAAGGCTGGCCACGCTGACCAGCCTTACAGACCAGGCAGCAATGATGCACACCTTTAATCCCAGCAGCCTCACTAGTTTGCCTTAGAAACCAGGTGGTAGTGGTGCACAACCCAAATCCCAGCCCTAGAGAGGATTATAAAACGGGAGGAGACAGCGCTCAGATACAGTCTCTGAGATTGCTGGAGGCAGGATCACCATTTCACACTGAGGTCCAGGTAAGAGTCAGTGGCTGGCTGCTTTGTTTTTCTGACCTTCAGGTTGAACCCCAATTTCTGTCTCTGGGTTTTTATTAATTGTGCTTTATGAAAACATAACAACAAAGAAGAAAATACAGGTAAATATCTATGTGACTTAAAGACTAATGTTTTAAGCATGAAAAACTAGAATTTCAAAAAACTAACTTAAAAGCTGTATCTACAAAAAAATAATAACAGCAAAAATCCAGCCGTTTCCCTCTGTTATCTTCTATAGTATAAAATTTAATAAGTAGATAGGGGCTGGAAAGATGACTTAGTAGTTAAAGAGTGTACTGCCTTTGCAGAGGACCCGAGTTCAGTTTTCAATACCTACATCAGACAGCTAACAACTTCCTGTAACTACAGTTCCAGGGGACCTGACACCACTTGGAGCTTCTGCAGGAATTGCACTTACATGCACAAACCCACACACATATATACATAATTAAAAATGAAAAATACGATAAGTAGACAAATCGTTGTCGTGAACATATGCAGGAAATCTTCCTTTAGCAAGCTCAGGATAAATGCTTCCACCTTTCTTTCTGTTCTTATTCAGAATAAATGATGCCTTTAAAACATGAGTTCTAAGCACTATGCATAGATTTTATAATGTGTCTGTAACTTTTGATATTTTCCATTATGTTTTAATGAACCATCTGTCTAAAACTTATTTTCAAAAGTTGAACCGTTAGTAATTGGCTAAGTTATATTCTTGTTAGTGCTGGTATTATGGCTCGTGGTTTGGCTGTTGTCATCTAAGCTAACCGCTCTGAGAAACTGGGATGCAGTTATGAATTACACAGAGACACAACAAGCAGCTCAAGGACCAGGCTCAGAGCAGTGCAGACACTAGCCCACAGCGCCTCTCACAAGACAGAAATGCACGTGGCTGTGCAGCCTTACGGTGTTGGGGAATATTATTTTCAGGTGTGTGGTTTCTATTTATGCTACATTTGATTAACTGTGAAGCTGTGATTCTTTGCCTGTCTAAAACACCTGATGGTCCTAATAAAGCGATGAATGGCCAATAGTGAAGCAGAAGCACGGATAGGCGGGGCTAGCAGGCAGAGAGAGTATAAAAGGAAAAAAAAAATGAGGCGGTGACCGGGGAGCGGAAGAAAACAAGGAGAGGAAGATGTCAGGACCAGCCACCAGCTACACAGCAAGCCAAGGAGAAAGAAGTAAAGAATGATACACAGAAATAGAGAAAGATGAAAGCCCAGAGGCAAAAGGTAGTCAGGATAATTTAAGAAAAGCTGGCAAGAAATAAGCCAAGCTAAGCCTGGCGTTCATAACTAAGAATAAGCCTCCGTGTGTGATTTATTTGAGAGTAAGGTGGTGGGTCCCTCAAAAAGCAAAAAGAGAATATCCCACAACACTAAGGAAAATCTCCAAGGTGATAAGAAAGAAAACCAAATAAACAAAAAGAGATTCAATTGAGCAGGAGCTGAAAGAACAGAAAACTCCAAACAAGGTCAGGACTTGGGAAGATGTGGGAGCCAGCTCAGCCCATGACACCACAGGCAGTGTGGATAAGGCCACTCGCGGGAGGACCAGAGCCCTTGGAAGAAAAGGGACATGTTATCTTCTGCAGAGTCCACAAAACTGGGATTTTCCTTTTACCACCAGCAACGGTAAAGCTTGGGGGGGGGGGTATTCAAGACTCCCAACAATAGCAGTAGTCAGTGGATTCTCCTAGCTCCAACCATAGCAGTGGTCAGTGGATTCTCCTAGCTCCGGGGCAGACAGAAAGGACAACTTCCCACTTAAGCCACAGCACGGGAGCCAAGGTGAGAAAAACCCAGAGCCCAGGAAGGAAGCATTTGCCAAGCTACAAGAAATGAGAAGCCCTCCCCGCAATGTGTAGGGATGGGGTGAAGGAGCAGAGTGCAGGAAGCAACGTGCAGCAATGGGGGGAGCACGGCCACCAGGTCAAAGAGCCCGTGATCTCAGGAGAGCCACAGACCTGCAACCCACATGTGGGTGAGCATGCCAGCCGGGACAGGGGAGAGGGAATTTTTTACTCCTCTCGACCTCATTACATCATGTGGGCATTTCATAGGTGCTGCAGCTGGGTAGGGCTGTTCAGTTGCTTCCTCCCTTGGCAGCTGACATAGAATTTTCTGGAACCATGAAAGCTAGACTGAAGGAAATAAAGCTTTGAGGTAAGATCCAGCTTGAATCATCTAAGTCCTGTGTCCAGTGTATTTAACAGCAAGGCCCACCCTCAACCCAAGAGGCAACCTGGACTTATGTCCATAATCTATACTGTTTTGGGAGTCATCTGGAACACCCTGCACAACCAGGCAGTTTCTTGTGCCTGGTACTAATGGTATGGCTTACCTTCCATATGTGTGTGTGTGTGTGTATGTATGTATGTATGCATATGTATATGATTTAAAATATATATTGCAATTTTAGATAAATATTCAGTATTATTCCTTGAGGCTTTAGCTAACAACCGTGGTGTTGTCTCTCATCACGCCTTCTGTACTGACTCACCTACCAGGAGGAAACCCCTGTTTTCCATTTCACATGATAATAATGATCGGATAAAAAGAAGCTATCAACTTGAGGGAGCCATGGGAGGGGGCCAAGAGGGGCAGTTGGGAGGGGCTGGGGAAGGAGAGAGAGAGGGGGAAAGTGATGTAATTATATGTCAATTAAAAACGTATTTTAAAAATTAGAAAAAAAAAACCTCCAAGATTTTTGACTATATTGTTACTGACTCTGCAAACACTCATTTTCTATTCTGTTAGCAAATGATTAGTCATTAGTCATCCTCTCCCCAGAGTCCTTGCTGCTGCTTACGGCATCCCTAAACTCTTCTAAGGCCACAGTGGACTCTTGTCCAGGGATGACACGAGCTAGCTTGCGAGTCACCAGCACTGCCCTGGGTGCAGCCTGCGTGGTTGTGAACAGTGTCCTGCTGACTAGATCTATACTGGGCTCCTAATCCCACATGAGCGTGGTCAGGCCTTTGTAATAATTACCTCCATGTGCCACACCTGACTTCACTTCGTTAACCTGATGCTTTGCCTCCACCTGTCTTTTCTCACTGAGAGTTAACATGGAAGAAATGCTGAGTTCCCAGCACTGAATCTCTAATTTCTACAGAGTGCCTGGAAATTTGCTTATAAGAGTAATGAAAAGGGTTATTACATGTTATAACATGAGAGCTACTCTTATTGCAGATATAAAAATCCCCTTTAGGGGGGGACTAATCGCCAAGTCGTTACAGGACTCCATAGAACAAGCCAGGAACTCAGTAGCTGAACCAGATACTGGAAGATGTTGCAGGCATTGCCTAGACCTTCCTAACGCTGCAACCCTTTAATACAGTTCGCCATGCTGTGATGACAATCATAAAATATCTCCTTTTGTATATTGATTCTTCTATGAATCATAATGTAAACACCTGTATTTTCTGATGGTTTTAGGTGACCCCTGTGAAAGGGTCATTCGACCCCAAAGAGGTTGTGACCAGCAGGTTGAGAACCGCTGACCTAGACGGAGTTCAACTTTTAAAAACCCAGAGTGATCCAGGGTCATGCTTGAAACTCAGCACTAGGCAGCCTGAGGCAAGAGGACCATGCCAGTCTGGGCTGAACTGCAAGATCCTGGAGGCAAGAAGTGTAGACATCGGAGCATAAGCCAGAGGGATGAGGAGGTGTTTGCAAGAATCCCCCATGGGCTCAAGTATTTGAACACTTGGTCTCCAGTTGGTGGCACTGTTTGGGGAAGTGGTGGGGCCTTGCTGGAGGAAGAGGTCACTGTTGCCAAGGTCATGATAGAGTTAAAGTGAAGTTAATGCATACTTATGATGTGTGCATCCTGCTGAATATAAAATTAAGAAATTCTATTATCAATTTTACTGATGAGTGCACACATGTGTGTATGTTTTATGTATGTGGGTGCATGTGTGGAGACTTCTGGGGACAACTGGTAGAAATCAGCTCCTCCTTCCCCCTACACAGGGCCCACGGCCTGAACTCAGGTCATCAGCCTTGTGGGCAGACTCCTTGATCCACCGAGCCATCTCACCAGCCTGGTTGAGTGTAATCTTGACATTTAAAAAGGCTAAACAAAGATTGAAAACCAGTAGTATAGATGATATACTGTGCGAACGTGAAGAAGGATGGCTAGAAGGATGAGCGAGTGCTGTGGGCAGCGAGGGAAGAGCTAGAGGGATGAGCATCAAGCATCTCCTGAGAGCCCTTCCAACTTCACTTGGGTTTTGTTGGGTAGTTGATTGGTTATTAATTTTATGGTTAATCTTTTTTTTTAAGATTGTATTTATTTATTATGTACATTCTGCCTCCATGTATGCCTGCAGGCCAGAAGAGGGAGCCAGATCTCATTACAGATGGTTGTGAGCCACCATGTGGTTGCTGGGAATTGAACTCAGGTCCTCTGGAAGAGAATCCAGTGCTCTTAACCACTGAGCCATCTCTCCAGCCCCATGGTTAATTTTTTTTTGCTTTGTTTTAATTTGTTTGTGACACAGAGTCTCACTCTGGAGCCCAGCGTGAGATCAAAGTCACAGCAATTGTCCTCCTGAGTGCTAGAACTGAAGGTGTGAGCCACCGTTCCAGCTCTGACATCTGCTGAAAAAAGGAAACTTTTAAAGTAACAGATCAGATCTGGATAAAGAATGTCAATAAAACATGGACCAAAAGACTTCAACAGTGGTCAGAGCCTAGTAGTCTTCTGAAACTTTCCTGTGTCCAAGACTTCCAAGGACTACGTGACGCCTCTGACAGGGCCAAGCTTTTGAAAAGGGCCCCAAAATAAAGCTAACTTCCTGCTTACAATCTGGTTACAACCTTTTAGAGTCTAACCAATGCCCTACACAGACTTGTGAAGCCCAGTGCCTAATGACCTTACACAAATAGCTGATTTCCAGAAAAATACCTTGTCCTGTAAAATTCACTGCTTAGGTAAGTAGCCAGTAGCCCACCTGACCTCTCAGATACAGGTCCCCCCACTGAGTCTCACACTGAAAGAAAATGGTAACCGACCCTTAACTGCTATAAAAGAAACCTGATCCCTTCTCTGCGAAGCAGCCTGCTGCTTTCCTGGAAAATAATTCAACAGACGTTTTGTCTTTCGTGCCTCTGGTACATTCTTTCACTGCCCGTGTAATTGGCCCGCCATGTCACCCTGGAATCTGAAGGTTCTGCACCAGAAAAACTGCATGGAGAAAACTGAGCAGAGGAGGGGTTTCCAACAAGAGGAGAGAAACAGCATTTAACAATGTCAATGTTGGAACTAGAGAAAAAAAAAAACCATCCTGAGTGAGGTAACCCAACCCAGAAAGATGAGCATGGTAGGTACCCACTCATAAGTGGATACTAGATGTAAAGCAAAGGATAAGGAGCCCCAGAGAAGCTAAGTAACAAGGAGAACCCTAAGAGAAACATATATAGATCCATCTGGGAAGGAGAAATAGACAAGATCTCCTGAGAAAATTGGGAGCATGGGGGTGGGGGGAGGAGGAAAAACAGAGGGGAGGAGGAGGGGAGAAGGGAAGGGGAAAGGAGAACTTGAGGGAAAAGGATGGTCAAGATGGAGGAAGGTCAGAGATGAGAGCAAGGAAAGAGATATCTCGGTTCAGGGAGCCATTATGGGACTAGCAAGAAACCTGGCACTAGATAAATTCCCAGGAATCCCCAAGGATGACCCCAGCTAAGATCCTAAGCAGTTATGGAAAGGGTGCCCGAACTGGCCTTTGTCCTGTAGTCAGATTGATAAACTATCTTAAATGTCACCAAAGAACCTTCATCCAGCAACTGATGGAGGCAGATGCAGAGATCCACAGTGGAACACTGAGCTGAGCTCCCAAAGTTCAGTTGAAGAGTGTGAGGAGTGAGAATATGAGCAAGGAGGTCAAGACCATGATGGGGACACCCACTGAAGCAGCTGACTTGAGCTAATGGGAGCTCACCAACTCCAGCCTGATAGGGAAGGAACAAGCATAGGCCCAATCTAAGCCCTCTGAATGTGGGTGACAGTTGTATGACTGGGGCAAACTGTAGGGTCACTGGCAGTGGGACCAGGATTTATCCCTACTGCTTGTACTGGCTTTTTGGAACCCATTCTCTCTGGAGAAATACCTTGCTCAGCCTAGATACAGTGGGGATGGACTTGGTCCTGCCTCAAAGCAATGTGTTAGACTTTGTTGACTCCCCATGGGAAGCCTTGCCCTCTCTGAGGAGTGGATGGGAAGTGGGAAGATGGAGGAGGAGGAGGAGGAGGGAGGAGCAGGAACTGGGATTGGTATGTAAAATAGTTTTTTAAAAAATAAAAAGGTTAAAAATGTCAATTAAAACACCTAAGAAACCCAGAAAAGAGGGAAGACGGCATCAGAGAGTATGAAGCACACAGTCTGAGAGTTTGGCCTGTGAGCATGTCTGTGGAGGGACTGTCTGGATTATCAACTGATGTAAGAGGACCCAGCCTGCTATGGGTGGCACCATTCCTGGGCCGGTGGTCTGGGCTATATCAGGAAGCTAGCTTAGCATGAGCCAGCAAGCAGCACTCCTGCATGGCTTCTGTTTCAGGTTCCTGAATTCCTGTCTTCTCTCCGAGATAGGCTGTAAGATGAGATAAACCCATCCTTCTCCTAAGTGGCTTTTATTTGGAGGGTTTTATCACAACCCAGAAGAAACTAAAATATTCGTGTATGTGTATCTCCATTGTTCATGATAGATGCAGCTCTATGCAAACTGATAACATTTCACCTCTGGAGTGACATTCATTCTCTAGGGTGTACGGGACACTGGTGACGTCCACTTGGAATCTGAGAGGAATGTCTGATGACATATCTTCATCTTGTGAGGCTCTGTGGTGCAGATATACCCATCCCTCCCAGCAGACTACCAGGCAGGCAGTGCCTGGAAAGAGCTCCAAGCATTGTCCACACCAACTATGAACTTCAGCCTGTGCACCTACACGATCAGGCCCAGGTCTTTCGGCCTCTTCTGTCACATTATCCTTCCTCTGGTCCTCTCTCTCCACCAAATGTCCACCACTAAGCCATCACTGCAGGTCTCAGCTGTCTGACTCTGTTTCTCTTTGGAAAACTAGGCTTTAACACCGGTACTTCCTATAAGCGTCCAGCAGCTGGACAAGTCCCTGAAACCCCTCTCTTGGGCTCACGCCAGGCTTGCGACTGTTGTTCACATTCTCTGTCTGCCCAGACCCAGACCTCTCTCATCCTGTAGTCACTGGAGTCACTGCTCATGGCCTATCTTTGCTGACTATGAGTGTCTAGGACTTAAGGTACCCAGGTGGTGACCAACTGGGCCACAAAAGGGCCTCTTACACAACAGCCCTGCACACACAGATGGAGCCTTCCTGCTGCTGTGCCCCAGCATTGTTGCGATCAAGGACAGCGTGGTCATCTTATGAGAATGTCTAAATTGATCCTCCTACATCGTTTGGGTGCTTTTCAGTTTCTCATGATCATTCTCAGAGTCAAGTGTCCTTTGGGCCAGAATCAAGGGCATCTTTCTTAAGCTAAACTATAACTCACAGGCCAACAAGATGGCAGAGGGAGTAGAGGTTCTTGCTAAGCCTGACAACTTGAGTTCAATCCCCAGTTATCTGCATGATGAGAGGACCGACTCTCCAAATCTGTCCTCTGACCTCCACACGCATGCCACGCCAAGTGTTCACACACTCACTCACACACATATACAGACACATGCAAAATCAATGTTTTTAAAATTGAGTAATACCTACACAGGAGATTCTGAGACTCGGTCTGCCCATTTTCTAAATGCCCCTCTCTCTATGGCCTTTGTGCTGCCCCAGCCACATTCTCTGCTTTCCAAGACCCATAAATGGTCACGTGGTGTTGCTAGTTTTAAAATGGCCCTGATGAACTCCTATTATCGATGGCATTATTAGTTGTCATGCTTTCCTTGACACACGAGCATCCAGATGCGCTTGTTTGGGATTTCCCGAACCTCTGTTTCTGTCCTCAGTAAAATGCACGTGCAACTTTAAAGGACAAAACCAGGTCTCTGAATCAGAGAGGAAATGGGGACGTGGGCTGTGGCTGGAGACTAGCTCTGGTGTCTGCACTTGGTCCACTAAACAGCTTACAGAAGACATGGCACAGGGAGAGAGCAAGTGCAGGAAGGCTGGGGAGCGGAGGTCAGATGGGTGATGGCTTGGTAGTACCTTGGCACAGTCCTGCCAGGGTTCTGGTACATGGCATAGCTTCACCAGAGACCTACACAGAAATCGTGTCTCTTTTACTAGCTTCTCGTTCGGGGTGAAGCCAATAAGGCATGACACACACGCAACCACACTGACAGGTTCTGACCATGCAGCAACTGTCCGTCTTTCTCAAATTTGGCTTCCTCCATCTGCTCAGAATTCTGTGGCACATTAAAGAAGAGGGGGTCTTAAGGCAAATACCATCTATCGTATGAACTCTAGGAGGGAGGTCACCACAGGGCCATCCTGGAGAAGTGCATGCTGAATGGAAGATTCCAGCTCCACCCACAGGGGAGGAGGCCCAAGCTTGGACATACTGGTGCGGCTCTACTGCGCTGAGCTCAGAGACTCCAAATACAGATGTCACCAAGCAGCATCTCCCCATCAGCTCAAGGACATTTCTCTCCTGCCAGCTCTTGAAAAGGGAACATTGCCTGCTTGCTCAGCCTTCCTTGGAACCCTCCCCATTGTGCTGAAGCTTTGCTGTGCTCTGCTGCCTGGAGAGCTGCCTCCATCTTTCCACAGGGTCAGGGAGGTCTAGACAGTCCAAGAGGGCAAGAAACATTAAGAACAGTACATTGGAAGGTAGGAAAAATTATGTAAAAAAAAAAATGGTATTAAAGTTTGGCCAAAAAAAAAAAATACAGGGTAAAGAAACAGGCAGTGTCCCTGCAAAGCTCTGCAAAACAGGCAACAGCCTCAGTTCTCAGCCTCCAGGGCTCCTAGGTGTGAACTCCACCCCAGAATCATCTACTGTGGTGGGTGGGGGGTAAAGAAATGCAACCTTCCTGCACTTAGCCCTCTGCAGGACTTCACAGCAGGGTGTCAGGACGAGCGTTCATCTGAGCATGAGTCTCAGAGCATGCACAGTGCCCTCCACTCCTTCTGCTTGCCTTCTGCATCTGCAGGAATCCAAGTGTGTGTCGATGCACGTGAACTTTGCAGGTTGTGAAAACAAAGCTTTGGAAGTTGGTAAAATTTCTCTTCCTTCCTTTTCCTCCCTTTTTCTGGGCATCAGAGACCCAGTGAATTAAGGACCAGGATGGTGAAGGAAGAAAGCAGCTCAGTGTGGAGAGTGAGAGCATCCTCACCTCCACGGTGTGGGCAAAGGATGCAAGCAGGAGCTCGTCTCCTAGCAGTGGATCCATCGAGTAAGCAAAGACACCGGAGGGAACAGAAGCCAGGTGCCGGCGTGGAAAAGGAGCAGCTGTAGCAATCCTTGTGGTGGCAGATCAGAACGGGAACTGGCATGCACTGTGACTTGCTGCCGATGCAGTCGATGCAGACATAAACGTGTGTAAAGAACAGTGCTGGTCTCCCTGGAAAGAGGCGGGAACACTTGAGAAGGATCTGGGAACACTTGAGAAGCAGGCACAGGCAGCAGCTGGGGACTCCCGCTGGAACAATCATGAAGAGAATGGCTCTTAACTCACAGAGTGAAATAGGACACCCGAGCCCACTGACTGTAGGAAATGAATACAGAGCATGATAAGGGAAGGGTATTTACATAACTTCAGAGCAATTGCAGAGGCTGAAAGGAATCTTCTCAAATGAATACTCATTCATGTACTCCAAGGGGAAATGTCTTCCCATCTTCTGGACTTCATGCCAAGTCTCACGCCGTTAGTGCGTTAACAGGGTGTTAAAGCTAGAGTAGGAATTTTCCCATTTACCGGAGCAAGTGTGTCCCGGGTGATCCGTGGAGAGAAGGTGCATTCAGGTAAACCCACTGAGCATCAGTGGGCCCAGTGGAGAGCAGTGAGCTGCAGGCTGAAGACCCATCCTCTAGTGGGCAGAGTCCAGAGTGGCATGCGCAGATGGCCCAGGGAAGAGACGGGGGCTCTAAATTAGGTCGGTGATGGGAAGCAAATGCAATGCGATGCCTTTCAGGGTTAGGGTAAAACTGAAGGCCGTTCAGAAAGAGCGGTGTGATGTCAGCTGAGGGGCGTGGGAAGCCATCGAATGCTAGCTCTGAGAGGGGCGGAAGGGCTGGTGATGACCACTCCTCCATACCACGCAGCACGGAACGGGAGGCACTGCTCCAGAGCTGGGCAAGGCATCCTGGGTCGGATCCACACACACCAAGGCAAGAGGTGACGGCAGCATAACTGTGGGTAGAAGCCAGTCTTGGAGACCGTCTCCTCGTCTACGTTCCCTTTAGTGTCCTTTACTGTTTCAGCCAGTGGCTTGGCAGAATAGAGATAGGAGGGAAAACTAAACTGAATGCTGGGAAAAAGAAGGCGGAGTCAGAAGAAGCCATGTAGCTGCTGCCAGTAAGCCACAGCCACGTGGTGATACGCAGATTAGTAGAAATGGGCTAATTTAAGATATAAGAGTTAGTCAGAAATACGCTTAAGCTATTGGCCAAACAGTATTGTAAGTAATACAGATTTCTGTGTGATTATTTCTGGAGTCTGTGCAGCCAACAAACAAGTGGCCTCCCCCAACAATTCCAGTCAATTTTATAGGGAGACCAAGGTGGTCACAGCTGCTTTAGTGAGATAAACCTAAAAAAGTTCATGTTTACTGACTTTGAATACTAGTATTTGGAACTGGACTCCCCATGTCTCCCCTGGCTCATCAAAGCCCACACACTTACCTGACTTGGCCAAGGCTACTGAAAACTTATTTTCAACCTGCTTGCCATGCAGTAGGCCAGAACACAAACAGGAAGAGAAAATCAGAGCACTGCTCAAGGGATACGTGATTGGACTGCCGTGGGGTCAGGAGGATCTCACGTGCTCAGCCTCAGGAGGACCACAGGGCTCTGGCACACTCAGCTCACACCACCCCTCTCAGTCCACAGCCCACACCTTGCCATTGTGCCAGCCTGTTTTAATTCAGGCTGCTCTAAGAAATGCTCAGACCAGAATCACAAATGTGCCCCATTTGAAAGGATGACAATTTGTTTTAGAACAAAGGAAGACTAAGGTAAAGTCTGAGGACTACTGCAAGCCCCGCCTCCCTCGTTTCTCCAAGAACATGAAAATAAACAGGTGTGAAGAGGAGAGACAATACAGCCTCCTACTGAAATCATCTTCTAAACAAGCCAAGGTACACAATCCCCCACAAAAGGACACTGAAGAAGGAGCCAGTAAGTCCAGAGAGAAGGCAAGCCCTTACTCACCCATGTTTCCAACTGGGTCCTCCCCACCACTCAACACCAACCACTAGTTCCAGAGTAGCCTACCCTTTGAACCCACAAGTGAAGGGGTGCTGGAAACAGATATGCACGTGGGAGAAGCAAAGGAACAAACAGAAGAGGGACTGTGGTAACAGGGCCCCCCCCCAAGGCCATAGCCCTATCCCAGCAAATAAGCAAGGCCAGCTCCTTCCTCTAACACAGAAAGGCTAAATAAAGGACTGCTTCTGATCAAGCCCTTGCTAATGTCTAGACACACACTGTCTAAATACACACCCTGTGCTCGGAAGAGCTGGGTCCTTCAATTCCACCATGATGGCAGCTGTTTTACGGATCCACGCGCCAGATAAATCCTGTTAAACTCACAGCATTTCAGGTGTGTCTCACAGATACAAGTCAGGTTTGGCTTCTGACCAATCTGAAAGCCTTTTTCTAATTGGTAACAGATCCACGCACATCAATCAACACAGCAGTTTTTGATGATGTTGTTCTGAGGATAAGCAATTTAAAACATTTTCACATTGTACCTGCACTATCTAACTAACTAACTAACTAACTGTTAGATAAGCAGGATGGGTGGGGCCGGCGCAATGCTCAGCGGGGAAAGTGCTTGCTGCACAGTCGGATTGTTAAAGACAGCAACAGCCAGTGTGAGAAAGGACGTACCAGCATTACAGAAAGTGGAATGTAGCTATAGGAGTGCTGCCTCGAACACAGCTCAAAGATGTGTGGCGTACTAGAAACTGTGGAAAATTGCATCTCCAACATAACTGAAGTTTAGGTTTGCCGAGAATATGTTTCTGCTAAGATGTGTGCAGACTGTTACCCACATTGGCTCCCATTCCCATAACAAAAGGACAATCCTAGCACACAGTAGGTCTTCGGGCCCTATTCACTACCACTTTTACCATTTAGTTCAAAGGGGGTGGCATTGGAAAACTGCTACCCATAAAGTCCTGGTCCTCTTACCAAGAAGAACACAATTCTGCCAGACAGGCGATGACCCTGGACAACACTAATTGAAAAGAACATTAATCTACTTCAAACTAACTGTGGCAGGATCCTTGCTGTGTAAATCTACCATCCCACCAAAATGGCAAAGCTTGCAGTGTCTGTCTCTATAAAACATGTTTAATTGCTCCATGTTAACTCAGGGCAAGGACCTAAAGAGATTTACAGGTGACAATGTATGTGCCACCTTTTAGCCCAACATCTATAAAAACTGTCAAGTATTTCTGCCCATGGTCAGACTCTGGGCACGCACCAGGCTGCCAGGCCAGGCACACACTGGGCTAAGGAGTTGTCCTTTGTCTGCATTCCCTGAGAGGGCAGAGTGAACTCTCACTGGGGAGAGCTAGCTCACTGCAGCAGGACGACCTGGGTGGGATCCCCAGAACCTATGCTGGAGAAGATGATCCCAAGAGTATCCTCTGACCTCCGTAGGTTCCGTGGTATGTGCACACACCCCATACACATCATACATCACACACATACACAATAATAATAATAAAAATTTTTAAATTTAAAAAAAAGAAATGGAATAATTTAAACTTGACCAAAATAAAAAAATTCTGTGTCGAGACTTCCAAGTTCTTATTGGCAATGTGAATCCAGCTGATTCTGGACAGGAAGTAAAGCCTGACCCCAGCTGCTTTGCTGGCAGCTGCCAGGAAGAACACAGGAGCCCCTACCAATCAGACTGGACAAAGACCAACTCATTAACACACAAGGAAAAAAGGCAAACACATTTTAAGAAACTTACAGTGGATTTTTAGAAAGCAATTAATTTGTGACTTTTTCTTACTTTGTGGAACATAAAATATTTCCAAAATGTGAACATCAAAGTTGGGTCTTTGCAGGCGGAGGATAGAAGATTGGACCATCTTCACAGACCATCATCCCGTGTGTGGAAGCCCCCGTGGCCAGCCGGGCATCCGGCCTGAAGGACAGCCGCTCATCTGGCTCAGTGCAGTTTCGCAGATGGAGGTCCTCCTTGGTGAAGCATAACTCTATTTGACCAACAGTTTGTACACTCTCTCCCTAAAAATAGAAAATGGTAGACATTTCAGAGTCCAGGACCCATGGGTTAGTATCGATCTGGGGATCACAGCCTCAGCACTTGAAAACAGAAGCCGCGGCTCCAGATCAGAGACTCCAGCCTCTGAGCAAGGCCTCTCAGAGCAGAGGAGGGTTCAGGGGAACCTAATGGAGGCTTGCTCCTCACAGTCACCGAGGGCTCACCTCTGCTCGCCTGGAAGCCTGGGGTGAGGAGGTGTTTTCAGCTCGGAAGACAAAACACAAACAAACACAAACTGACCCAAATGTGCCCATAGCACACATGGGGACCCTGGCAGAGTAAATGTCAAGATACTCGTTCCTGGCAGCCAAGAGCATCTGTTTCATCTGGAAATGAGACAGTAGGCTGCAATTAAAGTGACTGAGAGCGGCAAGGTAAGAGCTTAGACTACCAGGTGTGGTGGCACACAGAGAGGCAGGTGATCTCTGCAAGGTGGAGGACGGCCCGGTCTACACAGTTATATAACAGAGAAACCCTGTCTGTAAAACAAAACCAACCAAATAAATGAACAGACAAAAACAAAAAAACAACAAAAAAACCTTAGAAACTTACAAATGCTTAACTTAGAACTCTACTCCTTGCCCACTTTCTCTTCCCCTTCCTCTTCCCTCTCCCTCTCCCTTCCTCTTACAAGGTTTTCTCACTAGAATGAAGCAGCACAGCCTGTAGTGCTATACAGATCTAGTCTTTGACCAAGCAGCTGCCATCTTGGTGAGTTCAGCTGTGCCTCTTAAACAAGATCAGGCCATAGGGCTCCTTACTGTTTACATTCTTTCTTAGAGGGGCGGGAGGATCATGTGACCCTCACCTGCCTATCCAGCTGCTTCCTATTTCCTGCTTCAGGCAATGCTACACTAACAGCACGTGGTGTCTGGGAGGGGCTTGAATGTATAGACCAGAGAAGACTAGAAGGGGCTCCATCTATGTGGCTGAGGAAAAGCCCTCACCGCTGCTGGGTAGACATTCTGGTGTGGGCTTTTAGGAGAGCAGCACCCACGACCCTGCAGGTAACCCTCACCCAGCTCTGTAACTAAGCTCAATAAGCTCATGGGTTCGCCCGAGTGATCTGTGGTGGAATCATGCCTCGGGGGGCTGTTGAGACCTTAAGAGGGAAAGCAGATGTTTATGTCTCCCCAAGGAAGGAATCTGAGAAACACACGAGATGCTTCAAAACATCTCTGTGCTTTCCCATACACTTGCCTGTACATGTATATACATGGAAAATATGCCCAGATGTAACTGTCCCAGAGTAAAGCCATCTTTTCCATAGAGAGAATAGGATGCAGAACACAAGTCTGACCTGTTCTGGCACAAGGCACTGGATTTTAGGCACCACGCCATAGATCCTGGTAAGCGCATCTCTGAAATCTGCAAGCTGGGATTAAATGAGAGCATTAGCAACGAACAGCAGAAGTCCCACCCTCACTGATTCTCTTTAAAGAGCATCCCCGACACACAGAGGACCTGGAGGACAGCCTTAGAGAGCACGCCCCACACACAGAGGACCTGGAGGACAGCCTTAGAGAGCACGCCCCCAACACACAGAGGACTGGAGGACAGCCTTAGAGAGCACGCCTCCCCGACACACACACACACAGAGGACCTGGAGGACAGCCTTAGAGAGCACGCCCCTGACACAGAGGACCTGGAGGACAGCCTTAGAGAGCACGCCCCCACACACAGAGGACCTGGAGTACAGCCTGAGGATGTTCTGGCTCCATCACTGAAGGACAGATCACTATGGGCTCTGCCCAGGAGGCCTGAACATCCCCAACAGTTTGTTTTTTCTCTGTTCCACCTTCCTCTCCACTGGGAGCTTGACTCTTCCCTATCTCCAGCCCAGTCCAGTGTCTCCCTCCTATGCTATCTTGCCTAAAGCCACCCTCGCCAACTGACTGCTGGGATCCCAAAGCTTTTCCCCAGGCCTGTTCCTGCCTCAAATCCAGCAGCTTCCATCGCTCACCCTTGGCTTTCCCTGGAGATCCTCTCTGCCTTTGACCTTGGTAACCAGAAGGCTGTTGAGGACACAGGTCCACTAGGAACTTCCCAGTGCTTCCTGTGTCTCAGAGCATGGCATGGCCCTTACCACCCCAGCTTCCTATTTTGGGAAAATGCCAGGTCACCACCTCCTCCACGGGTCCAGTAGCCCCCATGTGCCACAGAGCACATGAGGGGACAGGGGCTTGGATGCTGATGCAAAGCTGAATGCCTGCTGATGTCAGATACTTTTGGACCAGTTTTCCAAGTCACTGTCTCGTACTCCTGCCACCTTACCAAGTGCATGAGGCAGCTCAGCAGCAGGTAGACCCTGCCATTCCCATCACCATGGATACCATCTATGAACATCAAGCCAGGTGAAACTGTAAACACAGCCCCCTTCTCATGTCAGTTTGAGCAGAGTCCGGGTGAGCTTGGGGAAGCCCTACAAACCCACATCCTGGCATTTTCCAGAAGGGTCTAACTTAACTGGCAGCTAAAGCTCCTTTCAAGGCCAGGCTCCAATTCCCTACAGTCCACAGAGGGAGAGATACACACTGACTGGGGAAAGGAACACACGGTCCTGCAGACAAAGCTGTCGGGTTACTACCAACAGGGCAAAGTGATGGCCGTGCCCATGCCTGGACCGCAGAGGCTTCTCTGGAGCTGTTTTAAAGCCACACCCCACAATAAACACAAAAAACACCTCAGAGAACCGTCTAAAGAGAGTCTGTGAGCTCTCCTGGTAGCCCAGGTATATTTTAAGCTTTTGAGTGACAGCTCTCTTTAGAAAAAAAAAAAACAGACAAGCCATAACTGAAAGATCTGCATTGCACATGTCCTTCTTAGTCAATAAGACATGGCATTACTTCCTGTGCCACGTAACTTACATGAAAAAACAAAAGCCAGTTTCTTTCCCCTCAAACACCATGACATTTTTCAAAAGCACATTTCACACTGTGCTGAGGCCAAGGACTACTGCTCGGCAGAACCGTGGATCTGCGCCTCCAAGTCAGGGGCCTAAGAGCCTTAGTGTATGTTCATATGCAAACGCAAACAGTTCAAGGAAAACCTATTTCAAGTCGTGTATCCTGGGTCACTTTAAAACCCAACTGCAGCTCACAAGGTGAATGGATCCCACCAAACTCCCCAGTGACAAACATTAGATACCAGACAGAGGCTGCAGGTAAGACTTACCTGGTAGTAATTGATAGATGGCTTGATCCCAAATTTTAGCAGCACACTAAAAGAAAATGTAAAAATTAGCTGCATGAAGACAGCACAGCACACTTTGTTCTTCCCTTGGATTTCACATTGAAAATTAAGACGCTGTTAAAGGAGAGTGTACTTTCTAACTTCCACAATAAATCCATTAACAGGAACAGCAGCAGCAAACCCTGTGCAAGCTATGACCACACAGGCTCTGCAGGATAGCTTTTCCTGAAGAACTGTGCTGGCCAGATCGTCAAAGAATTTCAGTGCATGTAGCCTAGAATCCTATCAGAGTTGCTCACAACAAACTTAATACTGGAGGCACAATGTCAACGTCCCTAGACCACCCACTGCAGAGAAGTCTCTGTGGTCCCACCACAAGATCCCGGATGGCTCAGGACTGTTGACACCAAGGGGTAGGTTGGAGGCTGCAACTCTTCCTCTCTACTTGCCATCAGTCTGTGGCAGCAAGGGGCAAGCAGGAAATGCCCCCAAAATCCACACAAGTGTGCCGCTGCCTGCCCTGGCTGTCAGAATATGATTAACACAGTTCCAACAAAGTATAAAATATTCCAACTTCAAAACAATATTTATTATAAGTCACAACTTTAGTGCTTTGATAAACTGAGCTTAACCTGTTATTGCCATTTTTGACCAGACTTTTTACTGCTGTTTTTACGGCTGTGTTTTAATAACATTACTGGAAAAAGTCGTTTAGCACCTGTGGCCACACACTGCTCCACCTGATGCAGGTGGCCCAGGAAACACAGCAAAGAGAAAGATGGGCCAAGCTGTCTCTTGTCCTCTTCTGAGTGAAGACAGCGGGTGCCAGCCCACGTCTGCACTGGCGGGAGCTCAGAGCTTCTCAGCCTGCCGCCTTTACTCCACGAAGTAGGTGAGCATGATTTACAGTTTATGATACCTTGTTACATCTTATGAAATGGACAGGTATTCTCCATTGATGGAGGAATTGGGGAGAGTAATCATTCTTCTACAATTTTTTTTTTTTTTTTTGGTCATTTTAAGCAAGCACTGCCCACTGGGAGTGCCTTCCAGTTATCAGGCCTCTGGGATCACTTGCTGACAGCCAGTGGCTGTAGCTAGACAGCAGTGTTTCAAGGGTGAAGGCTCCGATGTGTCTCTAACAGGAGACACTACTAGGCGGCAAAGGCCGCAGACAGGAGCTACTTAGATGCTTAGGCCTTTGCACCTCATACAATAGCTACTCTCCTTCCTATGTGGCTAGATGGATTAGCCTCAACTCATACCACAGTGTGGCTACCAGGCTGGGCCCGCTCTCACCAACAGAAGCTCCCTGTGGGTCTGTCTGTCAGCCTTTCTGGAAGGGCAGTCTCTTTTTAACTGGTGCCTTCCTGTGCTCCAGAAGCACAAGATGAATCTTCTTGCAGGGGTTCTTCACATGGCTTCTAAGTACCCAGTAGGTTTCTGAAAAACCTACACTTTGGGGGTCAGGGTTTCCAAGGGTTTGTTCTTACCGCAAGAGATAGTGTGTTCTCAGAAAACCCCACAGCTTAAACAAAATACACACACAACTCATGATGCTGAGTGTCTGTTACAGTATCTGGCATGTAACTCCTAGTGTATGTATGTAATAATGCAGATATTTGGATGTTTTATTTTTTCTGCTTTGAGACAGGGTTTCACTGTGTAGCCCTGTTTGGCCTGGAACTTGCTATGCGAAGCAATCTGGCCTCAACCTTATAGAGATCCACCTGCCTCTGCCTCCAAAGTCCTGGGATTAAAGGCATAGGCCACTGTACCCAGCCTAATAATGCAATTTTTTAAAAGACAAAAAGAACTTCAAAATCTGAGTACTGCCCAACTATTCTTTTTATAACATGGGGATAAGATCTAAAGAGGTCATATAACCAAAATGTACAACTTATGTCAGAAAGGACCCTGTGCTCTGTCTGCTGATGGCGTTCAGGCCTTCGTGGCTATTCTTTGGTTATCCCATCTCTCCAAAGGCACCTGCCCCTCCTCTTCTACTGCCAGATTAACTGATTCAAATCCCAGCTGTTTTTGAGCGAAATGACACAGAAAACTGTGTGTGAAATGGTGACACATCACCATAACTGTGCCTGTGCTAAGGAGACAAAGCCTGTGTGTGCACAGCCAGCGCCTGTGCTAAGGAGACAAAGCCTGTGTGTGCACAGCCAGCATCTGTGCTAAGGAGACAAAGCTTGTGTGCGCAGAGAGCCAGCGGAGGTTTATTCATCTTTTAAGCAGATTTAATTCATGAACCTTAGATATGATTGAAAAGCAAAGAATCTTGGGATTATTCTCATCTGGAGCTCTGACTAGAACAAGCTGTACAGAGGACAAGCAGTGTGCGGACACTGTAAAAAGCCTTCATTTTTCGAGACATTTATTCCTCACATGGCTAGAGGCTGGGAATCTTAGGATCAAAGTTCTGGTGTCTGGGGATCACTCTTTCCTCATAGTCTGTATTTCTGTGCGCTTACATGGGGGTATTAACAAGCTCTCTAGCTCTCCAGGGCCTGCAGTAAAAGAACTAATTCCACTCAGGAGAGCTCTACACTCATGTACTGCCCGCCTAAGGGGGAAGATTTCTGTCTACAAAATTTTTGAGGCAATTTACGTTCAGCCCACTGCAGGCTGAGCTCTCGCTGATGCCCTCCTTTCTCTCTTCTGGCTACTGGCTTATCACGTTCAGTCTCAATAAGAAACTCTTAAGAGCCAGCAAGATGGCTCAGAGGTAGAAAAGTACCTGCCACACAAGCCTAACAACCTGGGTTCAATCCCCAGAACCCAGCTGTGCCAAGGTGAAAGAAGAGAACCATCTCCAGAGCTGTCCTCTGACCTCCACGCGCGCATACACACACACACACACACACACACACACACACACACACGCATGCGCACACACATGCACACACATGCATGCGCACACACATGCACACACATGCATGCACGCACACATGCATGCACACACACACATGCACACACACATGCACACTACACTCAAACAATAAACAAATGAAAAGCACAGTACACTCAGCACAACAGAAGCGTCTGGATGAAAAGGGTCAGGCTGGTCCACCGTCCTACAGAGCATGCTGTTCTTACAGATTCACTACGCTGGTGTGGTGACGATATATTCCCAAGTCCAGAACTGAGGTCAGGGCAGGCAGTAAAAATCTACATGGTTTGGCTCATTTCTAGGGCTTAAAGGACCCTTCCCTCCACCTCATGCTTTTTTGAGGAGCACCACAATCGGATACAGAGATCTATTGAGGACCGGTGTCTCTAGGGGAATGATCTTAAGGCAGCAACTTTCTCAGAGGTTGTAGGGATGATTCACTAATGACAACTCAGCACCACACGGCAGCCTGGGTCTCTGCTCTCTATGGTCATTACAAGGATCAAAGATCTGTCAGGGGCTCAACCCCAGGAATGAGCCCACCACAGCATTCAGGACCCTAACACACAGCCCCAGGGCGACGGCAGAGTGAGATGTCCACACACCTGTTGAGGTCGATCTGCTTGTACAGGTCCAGGCTCTTCCCGAAGTACTTCTTCTCAGAGTTGAGGGCATCCACCTGGGCAGCGCAGGTGCCGTGCTTATCCCATTCATGTTTCCTGTGCGGTGCAGCATAAGAAAGGTCAGACCCGTGCTCTAGAGCAGAGCTGGCGCATGCACTGAGCCTGTCAGTGCCTTCACAGATACCCTGGGCCCAGGCCCAGCCACGTGCAACAATCTCCAAAGAGACCGCTCAGTCTTCTCATGTTTCTATCTCAAACCCCTTCCAGGGCACCTCTACAATCACAACACACTCCATCCAGGCGGTGGTGATGAAGCCTATATCCCCAGCACTCAGGAGGCAGAGGCAGTTGAAGTACTTTCTAGAATACAGGCTATGAAAGACAGTGAGTTCAAGGCGTACCTGGGCTGCAAAGTGAGTTCACGGCTTCCCTGAGCAGTTTAGTGGGCAGCTTTCTCAGAACTAACAACGCTGGGAGTCTAGTTCAGCAGGAAAGCACCAGAAACTTGGACTCATCTAGTGAGCTAGTCACCACCCAAGCTTTGACTGAACGTCCTGTTTATCTAAAAGTGATTCCGGCCTACTCACTGCAGTCCACAAACCCTGAAACAGTACACCCTCAAGAAAAAGCCATGCTCAACGCTGCGATGCAGGAAGCCGGCACCGATTACATTCCGCTGCCTTAAGGCATTTTATCAAACGAGGAATATTTCTAGGTTAAATTAAGAGGCCTGGAAAGATATTATTAGCTGTAATAGGAATTATAAATTTTCACATTGGAAGATGTAGAAAAAAATTACCTTCAGTTGAATTAATTTTATCTTCTTTAAAAAACAAACAAACAAAACAATGCTTTTCAAACAACTGGGTTAATTCCAAGCTCTTGCTAACCTGGAAGAAGACTGTCCCTGTGAGACTCACACTGTCTCTGATCAGGTTACCATGAGGTCACTATCTCTAAGGCATGCTCTGTGTGTGTGTGTGTGGGGGGGGTGAGATATTTGGATTGATTTTTAAATATGCAAGCATTTGATTGCTGAATTTTAGGAGAGAGGACTTTTTAAATGAAGTAATGGATGAAATAACAAGAGACCAGAAAATAAATTCATTACATAAATTCCACCTGACCTCATTTTTAACCCACTGGACAGAGGCCCTCAAAGCTACATACCAGAATCCTTTCTTGACGCCCTCTAGTGACAGGATCTGTCCCCTGTTCTCTGTGCCTCCCACAGCTGACACCCAGGACACCCTTAGAAATTCCTCACATCTGTGTTCAAATGCATATGGCCAACGGGAATTCAGACTTACCAGAACCGGCTACGGTTAGAGGATGGGTGGATCACATCGGGCCAGTAGATCTTCATGTCTCGCAGAAGGTCCTGTATGTAATTTAAACAAAATGTTTGCCCAATACCTAACAAATTCAAAACTTCTAAGCAAACTTAACAAACTAATAAACAGAAAGCATTCAAGCTCTAACAATTTAAATGAGCAAAATGAGTTTGTGTTTATTCTACATAAAGCATACTGAAGTAGCCGCAAGTGAAAACACACAAACTCTTACAAGAGAATGACAAGGCCAGGCGACAGTGGCACACATCTTTATCCCAGCACTCAGGAGGCAGAGGCAGAAGGATCTCTGTGAGTTCAAGGTCAGCCTGGTCTACAGAGCAAGTTCCAGGACAGCCAGGGCTACACAGAGAAACCCTGTCTCAAAAAAAAAAAAATCAAAAAACAAATAAAATAAAGAGAATGATAGACTGATGAAATGATCCTCTGAAGCCACAAAGACACGTGAGGAACCTTAACTGTACTGTGGGAAGTGAGAGCAGCAGGCTGTACTATGACTACAACCACAAGAAGGTCTGAAAAGGGCAAATCCTGAGACACAATGAGATCCAAGGTCGCCTTGGGTATCAGGAGTGACAAGAAAAGGTGGGGACAAGTGAACACTGTCACCTCCTCCTCCAGTGCTGTCTGCTGTCACCTCCTTGTGCCTCCTCATGGACCACTTCCCTCAGCCTAGTTTCAGCCCCAGTGAGACCTCTGGGGATAGCCTAGAGTGATGTCACTTACAGTCAAACAAGCCCACTTTCCTGTTGGAGACAACTATGTCCGACCATAACACTACACAAGCACACCAGGACTTTTGGGAAGAGAAGCAGTAAGGATGGCTACTGCAGACCCACTGGCCCAGCACCAAAGGCTGCTCGACCCTGGTGCTCTGGATTTCCCTTCCAGGAAGCGCTAACCCACTAACACAACTCATTTTCACTGGTCCTTTTTCCTTCATCTTTTAAATGCTAGGTTCAAGCTTTGTGTAGCAATAGTATCATATTCAAGGAGGCTTACCCAAGGTTTAACTGTTGCTAATCGAAAATTTTGCCTAGTACCTTGATGTTGTTTTTCACTTGCAATATAGAGGACACTGGCAACTTTTTACAATCTCTATAGAAAATAAATAATTTTAAGAAAAAAATAACTTTTTAAAAATATGTAATTTATTTCTATGTTATATGCATTGGTGTCTTGCCTGCATGTGTGTCTGTGTGAGGGTGTCAGGAAGTCCTGGAACTGGAGTTACAGACAGCTGTGAGCTGCCATATGGGTTCTCAGAATTGAACCTGGGTCCTCTGGAAGAGCAGCCAGTGCTCTTAACCACTGAGCCATCCCTCCAGACCCCAAAAAATGTACTTTTAATAAGCTACAGTCAGCTACTCTTGACAGCCTCACTACCTAGTTTTACCTCAACATCTGTTTCCTGGAGGACCTGGCCAGACAGGGACAGACTTGGCATCTGGATTCCTGGGGAACCAGGGAAGCTTGAGGTTGTCTGTGCAGTTTTCATGTGCCCCTGGCAAACTTCCACTGCTCAGCCCAAAGTGTAGGACGGACTGACAGACAGCAACTACTCAGTGGTGATTCAGAAGATAGCTAGAGTGTATGCATATTCAGACACCCAGTACAGCACAGTTACTTTAGCACTCAGGAGGCAGAGGCAGATGGATCTCTTTGAGTTCGAAGCCAGCCTGGTCTACAAAGCAAGTTCCAGGACAGCCAAGACTGTTACACAAAGAAACCCACCTATCGGGCCTGCCATGTCCCATATGCCACCCCAGGTACCCTGACAGGAGTTGTTGGTGCCCCTTCAGGAAAGGTGAACACGCGGGAGCAGGTTTGCCATGCCGCGCGAATCTCAAGAGCACTTCTGTCCCGTGATTCTGTAACGGGAATTGTGATGCCGAAGAGGCCTGCCATGTCCTCCTCCTCGGAGTTCCTACTTAGAAACCATGCACCTTGGGTATCAGGTGCCTATTCTCCAAGCCACAGCTGTCTGGAAATGTCTCACCCTTACCACACAAACCAAGTGCCCACTTTCCCTCACTGGCCCAGAAGCCCCAGAGCTAAGGTCTAGCTAGCTCTGGCATGTAAGCAGACGGGTCCGTTCTATCAGGACAGGCACTGCTGCCCCCTGAGCTGTTCTAACGTCCATTCAGACCTAGACCAGGAGGTGGAAGGTGGATTTTTTTTCTTTTTGCATGTATGGGGTTGTTGTGTATAGCAATCATTACTAAAGAGACCCAGGGGGCTCAGTCCTGGTGAATCCACTCCTTCAATTTGAAACACGACTTTGAAGGTACACTTATGAAGGATGAATTCATTTAGTTCAACTTTCTATTTGCAACAGAAGTATAATAAAAAAAGATCAGTACCTTAATCTCATCTAAGTTAAAGTGCCAGGATTGGTTACAATCTTCTGCTCTATCAGGCCTTGAAATCCAAATGTTTAAGAAAAAGAAGAAATATTAGTCTTGGTGAAGAGGCCTTAGTCCACAACACTAGAAAGCACTTCTCTTAAAAATCTACATGTGAGAGAGAAATTCTAGTCAGGAACCCCGTACCCCCCCCCCCCAGAGCACATCAACAAATATGAGCAAGGAAGTCAGGACCATGAGGGGTTGGTTCACCCACTGAGAAAGTGTGCCTGAACTAATGGGAGCCCACCAAAGCCAGCTGGACTGGGACTGAACGAGCACGGGATCAAACTGGACTCTCTGAATGTGGCTGACAATTGGGGAGGCTGAGAAGCCAATGATAATGGCACTGGGATTTGTCTCTACTGCATGAACTGGCTTTTTGGGACCCTAGTCTATTTGGATACACACCTTCCTAAGCCTGGATGTAGTGGGGAGGGCCTTGGATTTCCCACATGGCAGGGTACCCTGCCCTCTCTTAGGACTGGAAGGGGAGAGAAGGAGGATGTGGGGGGGAGCAGGTGGGAAGTGGGAGGAGGGGAGGAAGTGGAAATTTTGATTGGTATTATTTATAAAGTAATAAAAAAGAAATTTAATAAAAAAATTTTTAAAGAATGGTTCTGAGCAAATGGTCAGCTTGACTTTGTTCTGGAAAAGGAGCAAATGTAAGAAAGGACCCGGGATCTTTGCTTATCTTTGAAAAGGGGGCTGGAGAGATGTTCGGTACTTAAGAGCACTGGTCTCTCTCCCAGAGAACATGGTTCAAGGCCCAGCACCCATATGGCAGTTCATAACTGCATGCTCACTCCAATCCCAGGGACAATGCCCATTCCTGGCTTTTGCTGGTACTGGGTACACACATGGTACACAGACATACATGCAAGTAAAACATAAAAGTGTGTGTGTGTGTGTGTGTGTGTGTGTGTGTGTAAGAATCTGGTCAACAGAATAAACTTCTAAAGAGAGTAACATGTCTCTAGTGACTAGACTCCAGCTAGCTTTTCCCGACTATCTCATTGGGTTTTGCTACATTAGATGCTTGCCATAGTCCATGTATTGTCCAATAATCCAGAGTATCTCTGCAGCCGTCAACTTCCTGGGGAAAAAACAAACAGACAAGGAAGGTGACTGGTTGTGTAAATATTTATCAACTCCGTTTTCTTTGAACGTGCATCAACTAGACACAGGCACACCACTAACAGACAGTAACCCCGGGGTTAGCATTGTATAAGTTTACTCTAGCACCGCACTCATGGGAAATGCCAGGGCTAGCAGTCAAGGTCAGTCCTCAGCTGCAGGGAATCGGGCAGCTAGTCTCGGTCTTTCCATGCACCCACAGGTATGGACAGGCACATTTACCTACGAACAATCTACATAGCAGGAGCAAACATGTAAGAAAACCCTGGCGCTCTGTGACTCGCAAGCCTGCTCTGGTACCAGACCCTAACGCAGTGAACTGGTAGGTGCTGGACACTGGACGCCAAAGAGTGTGACGGGGTGAAAACAGGAGCGTTTTCTCAACTTCAATCACAAAGATAAAATCAGAGATGAAAAATCTTAGTAAGATAAAATTATGGCCCTCCAAGGGGTTTAGTTAGGATGAAACTTTCCCACAATAAATGATAATAGAAATAAACAGACTCGGGCTGTCAGACTGGATGAAAAGGAACAGAACTCAGGACACACACGTGCACACCAGGAACCAGGCAAATATAACACCTGGACCCCGCTACTACAGACAGACATCATGCCCCTCCTGTCCTGATGTCTCCCACCACGCGGCCTCTTTCTATGAGCCGTCTGAAGAGTCCAGTTCAGGCGACTGGTCACTAGTGAGAGCTGCCTGCTATCGAATGACTGAACGACTAGAGATGGGAGCTATACCCCACACGTACACCTCAGCCTACACCCCGAGTCCTTCCTTAAGGAAAGTTCATTTCCTACAGGCACAGTGTGACTGAGGTGCAGAATCAGGGCTGAAGGCCCCTGCAGAGCTCCACGGCCAGGCCCCTACCTGACCTAGGACAGAAACTCAGACAAGAGGCGGCTTTCTTCTTCAGTCGGCAAACGCTGAGGTCTCGTGGAGCCTCTTGAGATCATGACAGGTGTGTCCCAGCATAATTCATGTCCGTCTACCTCACGGGGGTGTGGAGGTGGGGGGAGGACACAGACACAGCACTTGTAGCTAAAGAAGGGCACAGCGAGGCAACAGCACACCCATAATTCCTCAGGCAGGCCAGACCCGCCTGGTGCCTGCTGCTGGAGGGCAACTCCTCTAGGGCTGGCCTGAAGCAAGCTTTCCAGTGAGGTCTTCTCCACCTAAAACCCTCATGTGCCGCGCTCCCTGTACATCCTCTCTCTCCACCCCCACACTGGAACCAGGGACCCAGGTCAAGGGTATGACTTGGCAACCATAACTGAAAAATCAACTTCATCTGTCAACAGGAAATTAAGATGGAGGAAGTGAAAGAGAAAATCCCCACTACTCCATGCCCAGGGAGACAGAAAGGCAGGAAGGCTCTCAGCCTGGCAGGAGAGCAGACTACAGCAAAGCTGCGGGATACGCTGTATATGCTTCATAAGTAAGAGGTCCCAATTTTTAAACTCAAACAGGTTTTCAGAAAAAACTATCAACAACACTAGTGCCCAGTCAGCAATATGACAAAAACTCCAGGGCCAGCTCTTATAAACCACCCGCGAGGATGAGCCAGCGCAAGGCCCCAGCTGGCAGCACTCCGAGAGAAGTCTCGGCACCGAGAGCATAAAGGACACAAGGCATGAAAGGAAACACGGACGTGGACAGAGGTGCCGACCTCAAGGGGGAAGGGTATCGTGGCTGCCAAGCAGAACCGTCTTGGCAGCGGGCAATGGCCTTCTTCAAGCACACGCTGCCCATTGCAGGCACCTGGGTACAGCTCAGTACACAGAGGGAAGTACAGGCCTACTGAAGGCAGAGCCGTGGGCCCCAAAGATACATCTCTGCCCCAAGCCGCCTACTGTGAACATCAGCTCCTTTGGAAATAGGGTTTTTAAAGATATAATCAAAGTAAGATGAGGCTCTATTAGGTCAGGCTGGGCCCTAAATCCAGTTAGTGTCGGAGAGACAGAGATGCGGTGTGTAGATCTTTGAATGAGATTGGCTCCCATATTTGAAGGCTTGGTTCCCCAACTCGTAGAACTCTGTGGGAAGGGTTAAGTGTAGTGTGGCCCTATGGGAGGAGCTTTGTCCCTGGAGGTGGGCTTTGACGGTTCAAAAGCCCATGCCATTCCCAGTATCTCTCTCGGCATCTTGTCTATATCTCAAGATGTGACCTCTCAGCTACTGCTCCTGAACCATGCTTGCTGGCCACTTGGCCACCATGCTCCCCATCAGGGTGGTCACAGACCTAACTCTCGGAAAATGTAAGCTCCTAAAAAAAAACAAACAACAACAAAAAAAAAAAAAGAAAGAAAAAGAAACCTCTTGCTTCTCCAAGTTTCCTTGTGTAGTGGCATTTCAATTGTATTTTAATAAATAAAGCTTGTCTGGGGATCGGGAAAGCAAAGCAGCCACACTGGAAGCCTTACAGACCAAGCAGCAATGGCACACACCTTTAATCCCAGCAGCCACACTAGCTTGCCACAGAAACCACGTCTTGAATCCCAGAATGAGAGGATTATAAAATGGGAGAAGACAGCTCTCACTCACAGTCTCATTCTGAGATTCCTGGAGGCAGGATCGCTATTTCGAACTGAGGTAGAGGTAAGAGCTGGCTGTTTTGCTTTTCTGACCTTTAGGTTAAACCTCATTTCTGTTTCTGGGTTTTTATTAGTTGTGTACCAGCCTTGGTCTTGGTGTCTTATCATGGCAAAAAGATAAATAAATAACTAAGACACCATGAAGAAGACAGACACTGGAGTACTGCATGTAGAAGTCTAGAACACCCAGGACTGTCACCTCTAGTGGTGGGCAGGAACAAACGCTCCCAGGAAGAACGAGTCCTCCTGATGCCTTCTGCAGACTCCCAGCCCCGGCACGGAGAGGGAGTGCACTTCCAGTGTTCTAAGCTGCACCACTCGGGATTCTGTTGCCGTCACCCTCCGAATCCTACACACGCAAGTCACTGGTCAAGCGGTCCAGTCACACTTCAGGGCAGATTTAACATACCTGGCATACAAGGTGGGCACCTGCCCATACAAAACAACTCATACAGGCCTACTGGATCAAGAGGGCCGGCCAAAACAGAGCTCACCTTGCAAACTGTTGGGGGCCAGTGCTGGGTCAAAATTAGTTTCTTCCACTCATGGCTGCCACTGTTAAAAGACAAACGTATTTTTCAAGGATGTGTCCAAGTGACAAAGGCTCACCTATCCAGTCAACCCACTCTTTCAACAAGGAGAGTCTACGGGACTGGACACATGACCAGGAACAGCGATCCCTACTGTGATGGATTAATTTAAAATGCTGCAGGATCCCTGGTGGTGGGGCCACGTGGGGGCAGACAGTGGGCAGAGGGTCCCAAGAGCAGCTACTCTCAGTCAGGGACAGTGCAGAAGACCACGAGGAGAGACAGACAGATGGGCACGCCACGAGACCACACACACCACAGGTCTCCGAAGGCAACTGGTCCCGGTCAGGGAGATACTGCAGTGGGCAAGAGACAGAGACATGGATAGGCATGCCATGCAGTGTGAGGTTGAGTATTTATTTATTGAGTGGGTTATGGAGAGGAAAGTAAGAAGGGGAGAGGAGCAGAGAGGGGGTTGGGAGGGAGACAGAAGGGGGAATGGGAGAAGTGGGCAGAGGCAGAAGCTGAGAGGGAGACGGAAGAGACTCAGGCTGCAAGCAGGAAGGACACCTGCCTGCCTAAGCAGACTGGAGGGGGCGTGGCTTGTCTCTTAAAGAGACAGGACAGACCATTACACCTACCTCCTGAAGTACAGGCCACAAAGGAAGGCAAAGAATGCTCTAAGAGCAACAAGTATACCAGGGCACATATCTGTGAGTAATGGAGAATATCAACAAAGTGGAGGGGCCAAGTGGGTGGGGTAGAGCTAGGAAGGCCTGCTGATGGAAAGTAACTGAGCAATAGTTGCCTTTTTCAGGGGACTCAGTATACAGACTCCTAATTTCTTCGCTCTCTCTGTGAGCTCCCGAGGCTCTGAAGATTTATCTTGTTCCCCTCCATTCACGTGCCAAAACAAACACGACCTGAAGCCACACTGAAGTCCTATCAATACCCTATTTGGCATTTAGCTGCCCTTACACCCGTGGTGACAGGATGTTACTTCAGAGACCACTATGGATATGAATGTCACCTGCAGCCTAGCCTGGGCTCTAGCCACAGCCTGACCTGGGCAAGCAGACTTGGTACACATTATCTAGGGTACGGTATGTGATGTGCTCTGTCTTGTCACATGTTCCCTGGACCACAGTACGCTCACCAAACTGCTTTTATCGCAAGCCTGTGAACTGAGGCTCTCCCAATCCAGAGACTTCACAGAGAAACTGTGGGACTGTGGAGCTGTAGGGTGGTTATCCCTAATGGTCACATGTTGGAGGCAGAGTTTAGGCAACAGCGGGGGAGTTTTTAGATATGGGACCGACAGGGAATCATCAGGTCGCTGGCAGTATGCCCTTGGACAGAACTTTGGTAGTTCTGCTGGGATCCTGACAGCCGCCATAAAAGCCTAAACAGATGCTGAAAGCCTTCTCTACAGAAGAGATGAAACACACTAATTAAAGCTCTGACCATCCCCATTTATTTGCAAAGGATCACACTGAGCCGGGAAGGTAAGGCTCAGAATAAAACTCAACCAAACTATCTCTATGTGTTTTTCAGATAAAAGAAGGTATGTCCGTTTAATAAGAGATCCAAGGCCTCACCTACTCCAATACTCAAGGAGAAAGTCAGAGAAAAGGAGACCCACCCAACACAAGGAACTCACCTGGCCTTGGGGCTGAAATTCCAAGCGTAACCCAGCGGCAGACTTTAGGCTGGTTATAGAACTGTGCTCTGCAGCCTGAAGTCCTCAGCTAACCCTCACTGCCCCAAGCCCTTTCTATATCTTAGCTGCTCACAGGTACCAACTGTGCTGTGCGGGGCAGGTCTCCTAGCAGTAGGGCTCCAAGATCACACTCTTAGATAGGGACTAACTTTTGCACGCCCGCGCGTGCGCGCGCGCGCGCGCACACACACACACACACACACACTGCACACCACGACATGCCCGAAGAATGGTCCCTGCCTTAAATAGATATGAAAGCAAACAAATGCCACTGGCTTTTAGTTACTCTTTGGGAACACAGGACTTCTTGAGAGCAACGAAGCCCTACCTTTTCCGCTCCAGTGGTGCAAAAACACCAAAAGCTTTTACTAATCGACTGTTAGGCAGAAGAGGGAAAAGTCAGAATGTGTTCAGGGATTGACCTGGCAGAATGGAAGCAGAGATGATTAGAGCTAGCCCGTGCGTCCCAGAGAGAGCTAAGGGGCGCTTGCGAGCGCGGTGGGGGGGGGGGGGGGGGGGGGGGGGGGGGGGGGGGGGGGGGGGGGGGGGGGGGGGGGGGGGGGTGCGGGGAGGAAGTCCCCTGAAGAAAAACTTAAAAAGAGGAAGAAGGGCGTCCAGAAACCAGCCTCCAGCCCTGCCGGCTGGCTCTCACCTCCACAGCGGGCCCGCCCCGCACAGGCACCACAGCGCCAGGCCCCAAGCCAGCACGGAGACCGAGCCCGGGAGGGCGCCGCGAGCCCCCGCCGATGCCATAGCGCTGCCCCGGGCTCCACAGCCTCCCAGCAGCCTTCGCGCGCGCCGGCTCGGCAGCCCGACCGCCCGCTGCCGACGCTTCACCGAAGGCTTCCGCCAGTCAGCCGAGCACCACTGGGTAGCCCCCACGGCCACGCCCCCTAGCTCGAGGCACGCCCCCCGAGCCCCGGTGCACAAGCCCCGAGCCGCAGGCCACTCTCCCGAGTTCTGGGCGGGCACGCCCCCAGCCCGGGCCACGCCCCCGATGGCCCCGCCCAGAAAGTCCCCTGGCTTCAGTTCTGGAACCCTCAGGTCTAGGCCCACCTGACGGACACTCCCCCCACGCGCAAGGTCCCTGCCGTTTTGCCCCCCATTGCTACTGGGAGTTCGGTGCCACCCAGCTACAGACTGGATGGAGAAGGCTAACCCTTCTATTCCTCCTCTCTGACTTGTTTAATTCTTCACTTTGCCAGGAGTGTCCGGTTCACACCCATGGACCGCACACAGCCAAGGATATGGTATGATGTGGCTCAACCCAAAGTCATAAGCTGACTTAAAACATGAGGGTTTTTTTTCTTTCTTTGTAATTTTTAAAAAGTCATTTCATGATTCCCTCGGATAAGCGTTGTGGATAATACATTGTGTCACATTGTCAAAAGGTTGGACACCCAAATCTAGATAATGCAGACTCGCCCACAGTTCTGTTTTCTCTCTCGTGGATGAAAATGATCATTAAAAAGAAAGCAAACCCCAATACCTCAAATCCTACTTCAACCACAGCCCTGTCTGTTTAAACATCTCAGAGAAGCCTGCTTTGGCTCCTGCCAACAAAAGCCAAAGGTGGGCTTCCTAAGGCCAGGTGTTCTTAGGGAGAGTTGTTGCAGGGATTAGCCGTGGACTGGTAACATCATGGAAGGGGCGAAGTAATGAATAGTCTATTTGAGGCTCCTGGCTCAGCATAAAAGATTGGAGTGTAGCTTTACAGCTGTTGCCAGTGACCAACCTCTTCTTAAAGAGGGTGAGCCAGAGCCCCCTCCGCCCCGGGGAGAGGAGGGCGTGGCCATGGCTTGGGTAACAGCGCTTTGTTCCTTTGGCGGTGTCAGTCTCGGTGAGGAGCTGGAATTCCTGGGCACAACTTCTGACCTTGGCCTGACTTTTATTTAGGTCACGTGAGGAAGGGACAGCTCTTGCAGTAAGTCATTTTCCAGAACTCAGCGAATGAGGGGTTTCATTTCGTAACATTTGCCATCATTTGGAAGGAGCCACCCAGACGCTTCCTTGATTCTCCTCAGCACAGGTCTGTCAGCCATGACAAAGCACCTAGGATTCCTCGGTCCCTCAGCAAGTGAGCTGATCAGAGCAGGGGCCCCTGCTTCCCGCTCTCACTTGCATGGATCCTTCAAGGTCCTCTACTTTATAGTTGTGATTATAATTTTGTATTCCTTAGTGGGTGGGCTGTTTTTTCACACAGGGTCTCAGTCCGTAGCTCTGGCTGACCTGGAATTGACTATGTAGGCCAGACTGATCTCAAACTCACAGAGATCTGCCTGGCTTTGCTGGATTAAATGTAAGGCCCCAGTTCATTCCTGTTTTGAAAATGAACTTCCAAGTTCTATAACTTCTCAACCTCCTAAATTTGAAGATGCTGGGTGCAACCTGTCCAGCAGGATCCTAAACAGCCCCATGCAGCACGGCCACTGGAGACAAGTTTGCGATAGGATAGAGAGAGGGGCTAGCTAGCTTAGCAGGAAGCCAGGCATCAGGGAGGTGGAGACATTTCGGGGATGACTGGCTCCCATAACACAGTGTGAGGGGACAGATGAGGTTTGAGGGATGGAGCTCGCCTGTGTAGCAGCAGGTCCTGGGAAGGAGTGGGTGGCAGACAGTGGTCGCCAATATCTGTGAGTCAATGTCCTTAAGTCTGTTTAGACCCCAGATATCAAGATGCTTTCATGACATGACCTATTGGGGACCTTCCAGTTTTTATACCTATTTGGATTCCCTTGGCAGCTTTTGCTAGATTATATTGCAGTAATGAACTGCCCTGATTTTGGTGGCTTATTGCGACGTAGTGCCCTTTCCAGACGCAGCTATAGCCCATGGGGTTGGTTTGTTTGTTTGCTCTGGACCTAGGATGGGGATAAGGAAAGGAAAGGAAAGGAAAGGAAAGGAAAGGAAAGGAAAGGAAAGGAAAGGAAAGGAAAGGAAAGGAAAGGAAAGGAAAGGAAAGGAAAGGTAAGGTGGGGAAAGGAAAGGAAAGGAAAGGAAAGGAAAGGAAAGGAAAGGAAAGGAAAGGAAAGGAAAGGAAAGGAAAGGAAAGGAAAGGAAAGGAAAGGTCCAATGGCAAAGCAATGTTTTTGATGCCCAGACATATTAGCAAGGATGCTTCATCATCCAGTGGAATCCTTTGGGTCAGGATAGTCCAAATAGTGAGACTGGACATGCAGAACCAGCTCGGATCTGATTTACAAATGGCTACAGTGAATATAGATCTGAGCCTGCAGCAATTGAAGGTGCCAAGTGTCCAAAAGTGAACCTTTAAAATATCACATGCCCTGACACCTGGATGTTCTCAGGAAAGGCCCTGGGAATGGGGCGGGGTGGGGGAGGCAGCGGCCAGCCAGAACAAAGAGAGAGCACGCCCATTGTGTGCAAAGTGGAGCACACCTCTGGATGATTTCCAATGGGAAGGCTGGGCAAGGGTCAAGGCGTGCAAGATTAGGCCTCTTCAGACAAGAAGGGCAAAGCACCAAGGCACCTGGACGGCGTGAGGAGGCGCAGGCTTCAGAGTTGAGGGTGCATCCTGGCTGATAGGAAGAACCTGAGCTTAGTTCAGATTTTCCCAGCCATGAGTCTGTGAACCAGGCACACCAACTGACTTCTTTCTGGCCCACTTTCCGTTTGAGAACAGGAAAACACCAGTCTCAGGAGCCTGTCACGTGGCTTAAACAGATTACACCCAATCCTCTAGAAGATTCCTGGGACAGAGGCTAGGCACCCTGTAGTTGGGACAGGCAAATCGCAGGGAGCCTCCTGGGGAAACTGCCTTGGGTTTGATCAGAAACTTGTGTGTGGTTCCTTCTTTTCCCATCAGTTGTTAGTTCTGAAAGTCTTTGTCATACTATGGGGAATCCTACTGTAAAACTCCTTTGCAGGCTAAGACTTGAGAACAGCCAGTTCTGGTTGAGGTACCTCACCATCTCAGGCTGACTGTTGCAGGACATAGTTTACAGAATCGGTGTGTTCTGAGTTGTGACTACGACAAAAGAGGGCAGGAGGAGATGGAAGAGCCTGCTCAGGTGTTTCTTGAAATGTCATTTTTTTTCTTGTAGATGTCACAGAGATAACGAGTGTGGTGATATTTTGTTTTTGTTTTAATAAATAGAGCTTGCCTGAGGATCAGAGTACAGAGCTAAGTCACTAGAGGCCAGGTAGTGTTGGCTCACACCTTTAATCCTAGTACACGGAAGTCCCCACACTTTAAATGCCGGCATTAGGGAGGTGGAGAAAGGAAGGGATGTGGCTGGGTGGAGAGAGGAATGTAAGACAGGAGGAGACAGTAGCTCATTGTGGTCTAGAGATGCAGTCTGGAGATGATGCAGTCTGAGGAGACAGTCTGAGGACAGAATCGCCCTTTTGGTCTAAGCATTGGTAGAGGTAAAAAGCCTCTCTAGTGCCTGGCCACTCTGCTTCTCTGATCTCTCAGCTTTCACCCCTTATTATCTGACTCGGGGTTTTTATTAAGAGCAATAAAACTGGAGCCATGAGAAAGAAGCAAAATAAACCGAACCCCTGATGCTCTGTCATGTCAAGTGTGTTATTTCTATCCTCTAATATCCCACAGTCAGCTTTGGTACCTCTGACCAAAATGCCATCTACAAAATTTTACCCTAAAAATCTATTATCTGTGTATTTCTGACTCATTTTACACAAGATATTTATTCTGAAAACAGAAAAAAAAAACTGGGCTTACTCACACGCAGTCACGTGCACAGACACCCACATACACCTATAAACACTCCCACGTGCGTGTTATGAAAGTCTGTTTACTGGAGCTTTTAAAAGCACCGTCTTGAGGGAATAAGCCAGCCATAGTAGACTCAGCATGATGGTGGGGCGGGGTGAGCCCCCGACAGCCATGCCCTGCCCCTCCAGAGGTACTGTGGCCTCTACTCATTTTCCTCTGCCTTGAAACCCTCACTGAAAGATAAAAACAGCATGTACAAATGACCTTTCCCAAGCTATCCATTAAAGACTGGCCGACACAGAGGGGCTCCCTCTGTCCTAGTGCCCAGCCTCTGACACTCCCAGCTGTCCTTTGAATGTTTGCCCCTCTGACACTTGTGGAAATTTGACCTCCGCAGTGAGGTATTCACAGACAAGAGATGAACTCCAACCTTGGATTGGTGGGGCGAGGTTATGGGGGTTGATTAAGATTGAATACGGTCACAGGCACAGCCCTCCCGATTGTATCTGTGGCTTTAGAACGAGAGAGAGACTAGAGGATACATTCGTAAGACCATCCCTGTCTCGGTGTTGTGACCTGTACCACCTTAGGATGGTGTCCACAAGATAACTGTCAATCTCCAGAGCCAGCAACAGTCTGTGGGCATTCAGCCTCCAGGGGATCTTTAACTTCTTTAGTCCAGTACTGTGTCATCCGTGACAGAAAGCAGACTAAGAGAAGCTGAGACACAGGCGTCAGGAAGCAATTAGGTCACCAAGACATCACATTTCTATCACTGTGATAAAACACCTGGAAGGAACAATTAAGAGGAGGAAATGTTTATTTTCGGCTCAAGGTTAAGAGGTATGAGGCCAGGGTCACTTGGTTGGCTGTTCTGTGGTGAGGCACAGCATCCTGTCGGAAGGGCATGCAGATAGAAATGGGGGTGGGGCTTAAGATCTAGGCCCCAAGAGGACACCCCCAGCTCCCTCAAGTAGGCTTCACCAAATAGAGTGACCATCACCTTCCAATCAATTGGAAAGCCCTCAATGAATAAGTCACTGACGAGCTAGCTCAGAGCTCTCGGGATGCAGTCAGAAATCCCATTGGCTGGCAACCCAGACCTTTTGGGTGCGTTTTGGGTACATGCTATACCGTTCCTGTCACATTGTTAGTGGTGGTCAGTGTCTCGACCAGGTGGCGCCAGGCTCTTGGAATCTTATTCAAAGAAACAAAAGCTCACACACAATGCTAAGTAGCAGGGAAACTTCAGTCTAAGCAAAGCAATAGTACAGGTCAAAGAAATACGGTCTAGACTGGCAGCAGCCTCAGAATGAAGATCCTCAAGGGCCCCCCTTGGGGTTCAGGAGAAGGAGCCCATTGGGGTTCTATACTAAGGAGCATAGTAAGGGTGGTTGTCTGTTTTGATTGACGGGCTTTTATGTCATACAACCTTTACCACATATGTCCCTGCCCATGATGCACCTGATTTTAAGCACACATGTATCCAGCTATGCACTGGCATAAGACAATAATAGGCAATCCTCCTACTCAGAAGACACACTTTACCTTATTGTGCAATGCCCAAAGCTAATACAGGTCAGGTCAGCCCTCCCACCGTCAAACCTGGACAGAGCTGGAATATGATAGAATAAAATCTGAGTTTGATGGTCGCTATGAGGAAAAGTTCATTGTTTCTCCTGTTTACTGTTTCCACTTTTGAAGAGAGATGCACACGCAGCTTGATGCAGGTAAGGGACCGAGGTCCCTACAGGTTCTTACACGCCTTGTTCAGAGAGGGGCGTGCGTATCTGGAATGTGCCGGTCAGCATCTCAGGCTGCACAGTAGAATCCCATGTTTTTGAGCTGTCCCCGTTCTTGCCTGCCTTGAAGCCTTGTCTAAATTTGCACCCATAGCATATATGAGCATACTCAATCCTCGTGCATGCCGCTAAGCTTTGGGGTAGCTTTGGGGTAACTTGCTGCATCCCCATGGCAACCAGAAGAAAGGACTGTCAATGGAGGAGCAGGCAAATGGGATAGAATGAAAGACACATTTATTTGAGTCTGGCTGTTTTGTAGACTTGATTGTGGCCCAGGGCATGCATTCTTTATAATTATGAAGCAAAATTTGATTCTTAAAATGGAAACCCCTAAGAACAACAAGAACAACAACAAAAAGAAACACACACACACACACACACACACAAAAACAAGGTTTCTACTTCTGGGCTGCTTGGAACTAAGATGTGGGTGGGTTGCCATATTTCGTAGTAGGATATTTCACTAGGAAAACCAAAACTAAAACCAAACAAAACATACAAGAAATCTTAGGCTGTTTTCAGTTTCCATCTTGTTAATGATTAACAGTATTGCTATTGTGAATCTAAATAAGCAATGGCATAATGGTAGGGATAGCTGATGTTTAAAAGAATGGAAAGAACCAAACTGGACAAGTGAGATGGCCCAGCTGGAAAGGCACCCGCTGCTGGGCCCGACACACTCAAGTTTGAGCTCTAGAACCCCCATGGTGGAAGGAAAGAACTGGCTCCCGGGAGCTGTCCTCTGACCTTCACATGCAGTCCGTGCTACATGTGAACCCACACATACATGCACACCCACACATACAGGCACACACACACATACAGGCGCACACAAACATACATGCACACACATACATGCACACACAGTGAACACACATACAGGCACACACACATACATGAACACATATATATACACACATAAAAAGAAATGAATAAATGTAAGATGATTTAATTAAAAATAACGATAAGGTAAACTAATAGAGGAATTTTAAATTAATTAAAAACCCCAGTGATAATGAGCAACTCAGGGCCATAGGCAGCCTGAGGACAAGAGCATCTAAGTACACACCTTCCCTAAAAGGAGCCAGGACCTCTTACAGAAGCCTGATCTTTGGGGGCAGCAAAGGAAACAGCACAGGAATGACACCAGCTGCCACCTGAGAGCGGAGAGGCTCAACACACAATGAGCTAAGGCAGAACCTGGGAAGCTAATCTCATGCGGTGCTTATAGGCAGAATGGGCTGCTTTGTTTGGTTTAGCACAAAGAATAACTGTGCAGGGCGGTGGTGGCGCACGCCTTTAATTCCAACACTCGGGAGGCAGAGGCAGGTGGATCGCTGTGAGTTCGAGACCAGCCTGGTCTACAGAGTGAGTGTCGGGATATTCAGGGCTACACAGAGTAACACTGTCACAACAAAACAACAATAGCAACAAAAGAATAACTGTGATAGATAGAAAGATCCATATGTGTTAAAGTATATGAACATACAATAGAAAGGCAGGAAGGAAGGAGGCAGGGAAGGAGGGGGAGGAAAGAAGAAAAAGAAAGAAAGAGGAAAATTCTCGTTGATTGCTGTGGGGCATTCACAGGAATAGTTCTGAATTCCAAAACTGTGAGCTGAGTGAGGATGTCTCCTTCTCTGTGTCAGCCACACCTCAGCTTAGTCAAGTAACCCAAAGGCTCCATCAGCATTCCACGAAAAGAAGCTACCAGGCACATAGGCTCCGTGGGATACAGCAAGACACTAGCACACCTCCATGGAGCCTTGAAGTCTGGCGTCGCTCTCTGCCTTTTCTGCTGTTGTTTGGGGCTGTAGCTTCAGGATTCATGACACTTTCACTTTGTCATTTGCAACATGACCCTTTTAGCCTCCCATTCCACAGCCATGGCTATGCGCGTGGTTACTCCAAGCTCATTCTGTCAAGGGACGCTGGTACTTTGGAATTTAGTGTGTAGCATTCACAGCCAGGCTCAAGGAGGCCTTCCTGCCACTAGGCTAGTCTTTTCTAACCCTGCATAGGAGACAGAGATGGGAGACGGTCCTGTAGGTTTCTGTGTTAAAGAAAACTCGCCATTACGCTCACAGTGACATCTGAAATCACACTTAGAATGAGAGCCTCTCTCATCGTGGTTCTTCTTCTTCTTTTTTTTTTTTTTAATGGGCTTTTCCGCTTCCCTTTAATGTCTTGCAAGCATTTGGCACAGATTAACGAGGGGATTCTGTTTTGTCTAAATGGCACCCTGCTCCATCTTCAAAATATAACTAGTCATTAAAGTAATTTTCCCTGGTCCCTGGGGCAGACTCTGTTTTAGAAAGCTGGTTAAACCACAGAAAAGTCTTCCTGGACTAGATCAAGGTGGCGACACACAGCTGGTCTCTACTAATTTAAAGTCAACATGATCCCATCATAATTGACTTTCATCAGTGTTTGGCGGAGGCGGAGGCCACTTGGTGCATTGTAAATATTAACCTTCTTATATGCTTGTCAAGACAGACTTCAAAAAGATGTGTAGGGGGTGGAGAGAGTGTGAAAGTGGTTGCCGGGGAAGAGGGAGATGGCTACGCTACATCACCACCCACAGACTACAGTCTAAAACCACTCCAAGATGCAGTCAGCCACGCATACAGGCTCTGACACTGGAAACACCGGGGATCATTGGTTGTCTCTACTGTAACACCAACCTCTACCTAAACCTCTGCTGGTAACACAGGCATCCCTCACTTCTCCTGTCTGCTTGCCAGAACACCGTGTGTGGTTCCTGATCTCCAGACTTGATCTTTCCAAACCCTGAAGTGCCAGGCTGACACAGGACAGAGCTGTCTCATGATCCCGCATGTCACCACTGTCATGTGACTTGGGGAAGTATGTGACATGTATGGGCTTGCTCATTTATTGCTTCATTCTTCCTCCAGCCACTCAATCCAAGACATTCTGTCCACAGATATACAGCCATAAATGCTAAGGGAAAGAAATATAGCAGCTGCTGGGTGGCTGGGCCCCACCAGGCAGAAATTGGTGACGCTTGGTGTGTGTCAAAGTAGACACAGCTAAGCAGTGTGTGCCAGCAACAGCCCTGAGTCCCAAGGCACAGATGGCATTTTCACAGCCTTTACAACATAGTAGGTCCAGCAAGCATGGTTTGGGTTTTGTTTTTAGAGACAGAGTTTCTCTTTAGCTTTGGAGCCTGTCCTGGAACTCACTCTGTAGACCAGGCTGGCCTTGAACTCACAGAGATTGGCCTGCCTCTTCCAAGTGCCTGGATTAAAGGCGTGCACCACCACTGCCTGGTGCCAGCAAGCATTTTTAAAGCAGTGTTCTAACACTTATAAGTAGCCAAAGGTTCATGGCCTTTTACCATCACCTAGCAACAGCTAACTTAGTGTCTGTGACATCGGTTCTTAAACTACTTGGTTTCAGGCTCCTTTTGTAGTCTTTTAAGTTTTTTTTTATTGATTTTATTGAGCTATACATTTTTCTCTGCTCCTCTCCCTTTTTCTCCCCTCCCCTTCAACCCTCTCCCATGGTCCCCAGGCTCTCAATTTACTCAGGAGATCTTGTCTTTTGCTACTTCCCATGTAGATTAAATCCATATGTCTCTCTAAGGGTCCTCATTGTTGTCTAGGTTCTCTAGGATTGTGAATTGTAGGCTGGTTTTCTTCGGTTTATGTCTAAAAACAACTTATGAGTGAATATAGATGATATTTGTTTTTCTGGGTCTGGGTTACCTCACTCAATATGATGTTTTCTAGATCCATCTATTTGGCTGCAAATTTCAAGATGTCATTATTTTTTTCTGCCATGCAGTACTCTGTTGTGTAAATGTACCACATTCTCCTTATCCATTCTTCAGTTGAAGGGCATTTAGGTTGTTTCCAGGTTCTGGCTATGATAAATAATGCTGCTATGAACATAGTTGAGCACATGTCCTTGTGATACAATTGAACATCCTTTGGGTGTATACCCTTGTTGGAGGAGGCTGTTTGTTGTTTCCCAGCTGCTCAAACCCTGAAACAATCACAATGAAACTATATTATTTAAATCACTGCTTGGCCCATTAGCTCTAGCTTCTTATTGGCTAACTTTTACATCTTAATTTAACCTATTTCCATTAATCTGTGCATCACCACAAGGTTGTGGCCTACCAGGAAAGTTTCAGCATGTCTGCCTTCAGCAGTGGCTCCATGGCGTCCCCTGACTCCGCCTCCTTTCTCCCAGGATTCAGCTTAGTTTTCTCCACCTAGCTCTGTTCCCCTATAGCTCTGCTATAGGTCCAAAGCAGTTCCTTTATTTATCAATGGTAATCACAGCATACAGAGGGAAATCCTACATCAATACCAAAAGTGGTATTGCTGGATCTTGAGAAAGGTTGTTTCCTAATTTTCTGAGAAATCGCCATACTGATATCCAAAGGAGTTGTACCAATTTGTACTCCCACCAGCAATGCAGGAGTGCTCTCTTTACCCCACAACCTCTCCAGCATAAGTTTTCATCAGTGTTTTGTATCTTGGCCATTCTTACAGGTGCAAAATAAATTTTCAGACTTGTTTTGATTTACATTTCTCTGATGGTTAAGGATGTTGAGCATTTCCTTATGTGTCTTTCAGCTGTTTTAGATTCCTCTGTTGAGAGTTCTCTGTTTAGGTCAGTACTCCATTTTTTTTTGGATTATTTGTTCTTTTGATGACCAATTTCTTGAGTTCTTTGTATATTTTGGAGATCATCCCTCTGTCCGGTATTGGGTTGGTGAAAATCTTTTCCCATTCTGTAGGCTGCCATTTTGTCTTGTTGACCATGTCCTTTGCTTTACAGAAGCTTTTCAGTTTCAGGAGGTCCCATTTATTAATTGTTTCTCTCAGTGTCTGTGATACTGGGGTTATATTTAGGAAGTGATCTCCTGTGCCAATGCGTTCAAGTATACTTCCCACTTTCTCTTCTATGAGGTTCAGTGTGGCTGGCTTTATGTTGAGGTCTTTGATCCATTTGGACTTGAGTTTTATGCATGGTGATAGATATGGATCTATTTTCATTCTTCTACATGTCGATATCCAGTTATGCCAGTACTCTTTGTTGAATACGATTTCTTTTTTCCATTTTATATTTTTTACTTCTTTGTCAAAAATCAGGTCATTGTAGATATGTGGATTAATATCTGGGTCTTTCATTCAGTTCCATTGGTCCTCCTGTCTTTTCTTATGCTAATACCAGGCTGTTTTCAGTACGGTAGCTCTGTAGTAGAGTTTGAATCAGGGATTGTGATGCCTCCAGAAGTTCTTTTATTTTACAAGATTGTTTTGGCTCTCCTGGGTTTTTTGCTTTTCCATATGAAGTTGAGTACTGTTCTTTCGAGGTCTGTGAAGAATTTTGCTGGAATTTTGATGGGCATTTCATTGAATCTGTAGATTGCTTTTGCTAAGATTGCCATTTTTACTATGTAAATTCTACCTAACCAAGAGCATGGGAGATCCTTCCACTTTCTGATCTCTTCTTCAATTTCTTTTTTTAAGATTTAAAGTTCTTGTCATACAGGTCTTCCACTTGTTTGGGTAGAGTTACTCCGAGACATTTTATGCTATTTGTGGCTATGTGCTTTAAGTTTTTTGAGGACCCCCCAAAAAATTGTGTTCCCAGTCTTTGTATTTAAGGGTGCCTATGTTAATGGTGGCCAGGGTTTGCAGCACATGTTCCCAGGTTCCTAATGTCTTATTCAAGCCCAAAGTAAAGTTTCAAGCAAATTCAAGATTGCAAAGTCACAAGAACATGTCATTCAAAGCAAAAAGTTCAGAAAAGAAATACCCATCACAGTTATGTGAAATAAATGAAAAAAGTGTTAATTAAATAAAATTTTAAGACTTGAAAGAAGGAAAGACATAGGCTGTCAAGAGAGACAACAAGCAGCTGGAGCAGTTGGCTCAGCAGTTAAGAGCACAGGCTGTCTTTCCTAGAGGACCTGTGTTCAATTCTTGGCACTCACATGGCAGCCCACAGCTGTCTGTATCTCCAGTTCCAGGGAATCTGGCACCCTGACACGGACACACATGCAGGCAAGACACCAATGCACGTACCAATAAGTAAATCATTTTTAAAGAGTGACAACAGGCCACATGAGTGGGGGTATGATGGACTCTGATTATTTTGAGGGCCTGTGTTTTATAGGGTTCAAGAGAGGGACTTTCGGTTGCTAAGAAGCATACCATAGACGATTCTCTAATTTGATTGACAGACTTGCATGACTTAAGCCTTAGCTTACTGGGTACTTCCACAAGCATCTGATTTTAATTATAATCATGTCTAATCACACATATGCGTAAGATGGTAAGTAGGGAATTCTCTCTAGAAATTCACTTAGAGACCAGTTTGCTTTATGGCACATACACCCAAACCAGTTCGGACTAGATCAGCTCCCCACCCTGCCTACCTTTGTACTCAACATAACTGGAGAATGGCTGTATAAAATTGATGGCCATGAAGAGGGAAAACGTTCGCCATTGTTTGGAGTGGAGTAGGTACAGCTTGCTGCCGGTGGGGGTCAGGGGCTGCTAATCGTTGCTAGATGTATTATTAGGAAAAGGGCATCGCATAGCCCAGGCCAATTAGAATCCCAGGTTGCTAAGCTATTCCATATTTGTCCACATCTACATTATTACAAATTAAAACTGAGGACATTTTTAAAACACTAATTAAAAATAGCTGCAATAAACCATTAAATTACTTGAGGGAGTCAGCTCACTCTGTCCACTGTGTAAGTCCTGAGGCTGAAACTCAGTTGTCGGCCTCTGTGGCCAGTGCCTTTACCCACCAGCCCTCTGACGTCTTTTCAGACACTGTGTTAGTTGCTTCTCATTGCTGTCGCTCCGAACAACAGACCTGAAGAAAGATGTTTATTTGAGCTCACAATTCCAGAGAGTTCCAAGCCTGTTGGAGTGGGGAAGGCTTGGGGGAGGAGTTTAATTCATTCTGGCAGCAGGACTTTATGGGGGTGGCTACCCACACCACGACAGGCAGGGAAACAGAACGGAGCTGGAGGTAGCAGCTGATGGTGACTTTCATAGTTCCCGCATTAAGTAACAAAACAACAACAAAATCGAGCATCAAAGCACTTGTCAGCCGTTGATATAAATAACAGGCAGGTGGGTCACAGGAAAGCAGGAAGTCTCTATCATAGACCTCATGTTGACTGAGGACACACTAAGCCTTTGGGATTTGCCTGCTAGTTGCAAGGATGGAGCTGAGGCAAAACATAGGGGTGGGCAATTGACTGGATATTAGTGGGCTAAAGGTGGCCCAAGATAACTTAGCTCTGCACCAGCAAACTCCAAAAACTGATGTGGGATTCCCCTCTGTATGCTGTGGATATGTTTTATTACCATTGATTAATAAAGAAGCTACTTTGGGCCTATGTCAGAGCAGAATAAAGCCCGGCAGGAAATCTGGAGGGGGGGGGGGTCAGAGAGATGTCATGTAGCTGCCAAAGGAGACAGACACCAGAGAACTTTACCAGTACACCATGAGCCTCGTGGCAAAACATAGATTTACAGAAATGGGTTAATTTGAAATGTAAGAGTTAGCTAGAAATATGCATTAGCTAATTGGCCAAGCAGTGTTATAATATAGCTTCTATATAATTATTTCGGGTCTGGGGAGCCGGGAAATGAACAAGCAGTCTCCACCTACAAAAGTCACAGAAGTTTTGCCTGACAGTCAGTCTTGTAAAATTTCCCCTAAGAAGTACCCCTGCCCCTTCTCACCTCACCATAGAATCTTTAACACATAAGTGGCTCAGCTTTCATTTTTCTGGGACCTTCAGTTCACAGCACATAACTTTCTTTATCCACAAATATATGAAAGTTTTAAAAGTGGTTATATATTTTAATTTTTTTCTAAATGTTTTTATTTTATTACCTTATGTATATGAGTGCTTTGCCTGCATATATGTTTGCATACCATGTACATGCTGAAAAAGAGCATTGGATCTCCTGGGACTAGAGGTATGAATGGTTGTGAACCACCATGCGGGTGCTGGGGATTGAACTTGAGTCCTCTGCAAGAGCAACAAGGGTTCTCAGCCGCCGAGTCAACTCCCCAGCCCAACTCTTTTTATCCACAAATATGAAAGTTACAGGAGTGGTTAGATTTAACCACTGGGGGCTGGAGAGGGTAGCTCAGTGGTTAAGAACACTGGCTGCTCTTGCAGAGGATCCAGGTTTGGTTCCCAGTACCCAGATAGTGGTTCTCAACCATCTGTAACACCAGGTCCAAGGATCTGCCGCCCTCTTCTGGCTGCTGCCAGCACTGCCATTGATTGGTAGTACACATACATACTGGAAGGCAAACCATCAGACATATAAAAATCGATAAATCTTAAGACACATAAAATCCATTTCAGGGTACTTGGTTGACCTTTGTGTCTTACAGACACTTTATTTCCATTCTGGGGAGCCTTCTTAAGGGTTTCAGGGTAATTTCCTATTCAAGATCAAGGTTTCTTCTGTTCTCTCCAAAGAATCCTGCTCATGAGATCATGAGATTTGGCTCTTGATTGAATCAGTGGTTCTCAACCTTCCAACAGCTGTGATCCTTTACTACAGTTCCTCAGGTTGTGGTGACCCACCCCAACCATAAAATGACTTTTTGTTGCTACTTTATAACTGTAATTTTGCTACTGTTATGGATCATAATAGAAACACCTGTGCTTTCCAATGGTCTCAGCTAACCCCTATAAAAGAGTTGTTCAAGCCCAGGGGTCGAGACCCAGCAGTTGAGAACCACTGTTCTAAATTTTAAGAGTAATTGTATTTGTTATCACTGTATCCTTTATTTCTCCAACTTTTAAATTTATTCAACTTTGTAACCCATCAATCTACTGAAACAGTAGCCATCTATGTTCTATGTATAGGGCAGACATTTGACTGAGGAACACAGCTCAGTGCTGCCCATGTGTGTAGTTTTTAGATCTTATTATTATTGGTGTGGGGAGCAGGGGGATGCAAGAGGTCATCAAAGGTCAACTCTGCTGTCAGGTCTCCTCTTGCTCCTTTATGTCACTAACCTGCACATCAAGCCCTGACAAGCCCTCTCACCAGTTCCTACTTTAACATCTGCCAGAGGTTTACATTCGGGAAATCCTGTCTTTCTCAAGCTGTGAACATTTCCTCCCAGCCCCAAGCATGTCCCCTTCTCCGTTAACTCCTGTCCCATCTCACAGAGCACCAACGCTCTGACTCCCAACAAATGGGTTTTGCCCATTCTTGAAAAAAATCACAGAAATGAAAGCAAAGGTGTGCATATTTTTCTGTCTGGCATCTCTTGCTCAGCACTGTGTTTGTGAAATTCAACGTGTCTTACATGTCTGTTGTTGATTCCTTTTTATCAATGACTACTATTCCATTGTAAAAATATCATCGTGGTTTATTTCTTCTCTGCATTTGGGTAGTTTCCAGAGTTAGTTGGCTACAATAAATAAAGTCACTATACACATTCATGTATAATTCTTTTTAAGTTTCTCTTTCTTTCTAGTAAGTATTCAGGAGCATGACGAGAACAGGAAAGAGCATTGCCCAGTGTGGCTGGATCTACAATGAGAAATCCAGATGTTTCCCAGCTGTGGGTTCTGTGTGGACTGGCCTACCTCTGTCACCTCTATGTTTCAACATGCTGCCTAGAAGGCACTTTCTTAGATGTGCTTACAATGTAAACAAGTGGAATTTAAGTGTTTTTAAGCCCCTAATACATATGGATTTTTGTAGACAGATGTTTCTGTCCTGCTTGGTCCCACAGCCACTCAGTCCCAAATAAACACCCAGAGGCTTATAGTAAACTGTTTGGCCTATTGTTCAGGCTTATTATTAACTACCTCTTACAACTTAAATTAACCCATAATTCTTATCTGTTTAGCCATGTGGCTTGGTACCTTTTCTCAATAAGGCATTCTCATCTTGCTTCCCGTTTCTGGATAATGACTGTGTCTCTGCCTTTCCTCTTCCCAGAATTCTCCTAGTCTGGTGGCCCCACCTGTACTTCCTGCCTGGGACTGGCCAGTCAGTGTCTTATTAAATGAGTGCCAGACCTTTACAATGTACAGGAGATTCTCCCACGCAGAATTTTGCCATGGCTGGGGAGACTAGGAGGAGACAGGCTCCATTAGAAGTGTGTTGGCTCCAGACAGCTGTATGTACTCTTAACTACTGAGTCATCTCTCTAGTCCCTTTGTCTGCTTCTTTTATACTTAACTACTTCTTCAGTTAATCGTGCATTGTCGAGAGAGAATAGATTTTGCTTTAAGAATACTGAAGGCCAGAGCCTGCCCCCTTCCCAAAGTTCATCATTGCCAACTTGACTCCAGCCACAGAGAAGCCACTGAAAAGACCAATGCAGTGGTCTTCCCTCCAGCCCTCCCTGTCCTGCAACTCTGGCGGCTCAAGTTCATTTCCTCCACTGTGCAGGTTCACTTCTTGGGTTTTGGTTTCCCTTCCCTGCAGCTTTGTTTGGAAGCCACAGTAGTGTGGTGTGTCTAAAGTCAAAGAGAGTTGCTTTCTGTGCCTTGCCGGGTTTTGTTCTTATTTTCATTTTTTAAGTCCCCTTTAACTGGAGGAATAGATGCTTGACAGCTTTCCCAGACAACCTTTACAGATATGTCCCCGTACAATCCTCCCACTCCTCCACAGCAATTACCTGTAGGGGGAAAAAACTATCCTGACTTCTATGACAGTTGTTTATCTCTTTGTAGTTTTCGTATACAAATTTACATTCTCAAACATTATAATTTCACTGTTTTTTTTTTAAACGTCTTTTAAGCCTGTTTTAGATTGTAGGTCTCCATACCTCTTCTCCTTACCTTGAGACTTCCCAGAGTTTTCTGTAGCCAAGGCTTCCTTCCTTGCATTTCCACAGTGGAGACTGGAATGTTATTCCTCTGCATCTCGTATGCATTTGTAGCCAGCCAGAGACTTAAGGTGTAGGTTTGGTTTCTGTGATTCTGTTACATTGTAGGTGTTAGTCTCTCCCTTCTCATGTGTCATGTGTATTTATGTACATGTATGTTGTTATGGTTTTTAGTGTTTAATGACCACTCCCTGAGTGGTTAAAAATAGTAATGTTTTAATTCTGTGGGTTCCTTAAAGAGACTGTTTTATTATTGTGTGTGTGTGTGTGTGTGCGCACACATGGCTGCAGGTGCCCATGAAGGTCGTTTCCTCTGGAACGAAGTCACAAGAGGTTGTGTCCCACTCAGCATGGGTGCTGGGGACCAAACTCGGGTCTCGTGCAAGAAGAACATGTGCTCTTACCCACATCTCTCCAGCTCTGTCCAACACCTCCCCCTTTTGAAAACGAGTCCTATTGCATAGCTCAAGATAGCCTAGTCTAGAACTCACCATGTAACCCAGGCTAGCCTCAAATCCATAATCCTTCTGCCTCAGCCTCATGAGAAACTGAGATTATAGGTGTGTGTAGCCACATGGCTTGTCACTATCTGTCAAAATATTTTTTCTAGGAATTGAAATTTCTCCTGGTTTTCTATTTGAAGACTCAGTATTATAATCTGAGTGAGGAAGGCGTAAGTTTCTAGATTCTCTTCTCACTGTTTCTATCTTTGTCTGTCTCTATCTCCCCTCCCCACCACCCTGCTGTCCCCCATGTCTGTCTGCTGTTTGTCTGTCTCTCTCTCTCCCCTCCCCACCACCCTGCTGTCCCTCAATGTCTGTCTTCTGTCTGTCTCTATCTCCTCTCCCCACCACCATGCTGTCCCCATGTCTGTCTGCTGTCTGTCTGTCTGTCTGTCTGTCTCTCCCCTCCCCACCACCCTGTTGTTCCATGTCTGTCTGCTGTCTGTCTGTCTCTTTGTACAGGGACTAAACTTAGAATTTGTGCAATGCTAGGCAAACACTCTTAGCTATGACCCCAGATCTTTTTACTTATTTTGAGGCAGGGCCTTACTAACTTTCCCAGACATTCCCAGACAGGCTTTGAACCCCTCTGTCTCCCACACTGGTCTTGATCTTCCAATCCTCCTACCTCACTGTTCTAAGCAGCTGGGACCGGACTGTGACACTGGGTCCAAAATCAGTTCTCTTTATTCTCATTTTTTAATCAAGAGCTAATTCATATTTTTTTTTAATTTTTAAGAATTTTCTAACATTTTGATTGTGTGTGTGTATGTGCATGTAACATGTTCATGTTGGGAGGGTGTGGGGTATGAAGGCCAGAGGTCAATGTTGGGTGCTTTTCTCCACCTTATTTTTTAAGATTTATTTATTTATTGGTTTATGTTTCTGAGTGTTTTGACTGCATGTATGTCTGTGTATTAGCCATGTATCTGATTCCCCCAAAGGTCAGAAAAGGGCATCAGATCGCCTGGGACTGAAGTTACAGATGGTTGTGCTGGGAGTCAAACCTGGGTCCTCTTAACAGAGTTCTCTTAACCACTGAGTCATCTCCCCAGTGCCGCGGACCGTCCCTCTCGGAGACCACTATCCACGGGAGACCAGGGTGAAGGATAGGATAGCCAGGATACGATGCAAGGGAAATGACAGACAGACACACTGTGTAGTGAAAATCTGCTGCAATTTTACTTCTGTAAAGCTTCAGTTTTTGTACAAAACAGATCAAAGAACTTGGCAGGTGCATTACATCACCCCACTCAGGGTTCCAGACATAAATCAAGATTAAGCATAACCAAAATAGAGCTTCTTCTACGTGCTCCTTTCT